>NC_140589.1:931991819-932339587 GCF_964204655.1 Triturus cristatus | reverse complement strand
TGTGTCAGTGGCGTAGGTAGCCCTTAGGCCGCCAGGGGCAGCCCCTGTGTTTGCCACCCGCAACAGCCCCAGGTAAGAGCGGGGGACGGGGGAGGAGGCTGCTGCCCCCAAAACTGGTGCCACTTCAGATGGACCGCCCCCCGTCCCCTTTGCTACACCACTGGTGTGTGTGTCTGTGTGCGCGCATGTGCCATTTTGCACTAGGATTACTGTCCAGCAACTATTCAAATAAGCTGTGAAAGGGAATTCTCATAACCTAACTAGTTGTTACTTCCTCCTCTCTAGTTACTTGCTTTAACAACTAGTGGTGAACCATTTAAAAAGCTCTGTAGTACTTCGCGTTTAATCTTAGAAAGTCTACTGAGCTCAGCTTCTGTGATTAATGAACTGCCCAGGAGTTCGCAATTTGCATCGTTCTTCAGCAAGACAAAGGGCCATGTCATTTTGCAAGTCGCAAATTGCGGTAAATTGCGACTCGCAAAATGACATGTACATCAGTGTCAGAGACAATGTTAATGATTCTCAATGGGGTTGCAAATGGCATGCTCCATCAATATTCATGAGGCACTCGCAATTTGTGACCCCATTGAGAATGGCTGGCCCTCCAAGGTATGGTGGCCTGCTGGGCTCAGCAGACCTCCATGTTTGGGGCTGCTTTTAAATAAAGCAGTTTTTTTTATTTTTTAAATGCAGCCCGTTTTCTTTAAAGGAAAACGGAATGCATTTAAAAAACAGAAAAATGAACGTTTCCCTGGGACCACTGCCTGCCCCTAAAAAATATTTTCCCTTGCATTTACAAAGGGGAAGGGGTCTGCTGGGGACCCCTTTCCTTTTGCGAGTGCTTCAACACTTTTCTGAGAAGGTTGGTAAACTGCGACCATTTTGCGACGCAATTGAGGTCGCAAATCAGTCATACATATAGTAGCGAGTTGCAATTAGGAAGGGACGCCCTTGGAACGCCTCTTCCTAATTGTGAGCCGCAAATCCTATTTAGCGAGTCGCAAATAAATTGCGACTCGCTAAATAGGGTTTGTTCATGGCCCTGTAGGTTTTTGCACGTGGAAAAATAGGTCGTACATCTGGCCCAAAATATGAAAACTGATTTTTGTTGACAAGCACCTCAATTCAAAATAGCTCCGCCAGAGCAGTTTATGTAAATTGTCCTCAGTACCAAATCATAAACTGCCTGGTCATAGCTAACATGAACCCAGGCAGGCATAGATAAAATATCAACACATATTTTTGCTGCAGCATTGTTTAATGCACAAAGAAATGGCTCGACATAGCACGGCCTTACAATTAGAAATGTGTTGATGAATGACACAGAGATGCAAATTAGCATGGGCCGGACAGTTTATATAAATTAATCTAGGGCAGTTTATATAATGCCGTCTATAATGTCCATTTTTGGAACACGCCCATAATATGCTACACATGTATATGTGATTAATGTTTTAATTAATAACCTACGGCCACAGAAGTACTACTATTAGAAAATAGGTTGCTTCATCACTGCTCCCACCTCGTGAAGGCATTGATTTCCGTCGTGGCATTACTTTTAAATGGGTGGTGTTCCTGGCTGGCATAAATTCAAGGATGATGTTGTTGCATCACTGCTGGAAATTAAATAAACTATATTCAGGGCCACTGTCATTATGCGGAGGAGGAGCACCGAATTATGCAGCAGATTTGTCTACATTTTGTGCCAAAAAAAGGTCAATTATGCGGCATAATGCAGCACTTTATTTTATAGTATTACTTCATTATTGTGTAATTTTCCCACATGGTAATGCTGACTGGCCTAATATTTCACCTCATTAGTTGTAGTTTAGGAATCAAATACAGAAATAAGGAACTGAAAGATGACCAGTTATCCCTTGCGATGTGCCTTCCACTGCGAGTAAACACGTTGCCACGTTTTCAGTAATTTTCGATACATTTGAGTTAGAAATGTATATATTTTTTTAACATGTTAATAATGCCTCCAATATAAAAAATAAATAAAAGTAAAACTATTCCTTAGTTAATGTGGCTCCTTCATTAGGTGTCCCACCCACCCCCCTATACTATGCTAACCTTATCTCCCACCGCTGTTACTACTTGAGAAAATGTGAAATCGTGCTTTACAAACTAATTTGTGTTTTTAGTAAGTGTTAGAAGTTGTAAATTGTTTGATTAATGCATTTATGAACAATTTATTTATCTGACCTAGTATTGTTAACCCCTTCGCTGCGGCGCGAATTCCGCCGCAGCGCTGGGGGGGTTTGGGGGGGTTGACGGCGCCGCCATGCTCATGACGGAACCACGCCGTCATGAGTCACGGGTGAGCTGTGCTCATGACGGCGTGGTTCCGTCATGACTCCACCCACTGCGCTAATCGCCCGCACAGGCGGGGAATTCCCCGCCTGTGCGCTAATTCCCCGCACAGGCGGGGAATTAGCGCCGCGTGGGCGGAGCGGCCGCCAACGGCCGCAGCATGACGGAACCACTCCGTCATGAGCACAGCGTACCCGTGGCTCATGACGGAGTGGTTCCGTCATGAGCGGGGAACGGGTTAAATAATCGCTGATGGTTGTTTATTGATATATATTACCTGCAAACAGCAAAGCGATTAAAGGAATGCTTGAATTAATCTCAGCCACTGATGATTACTCAAAGCACATGCCAGCCCCTTGTTTTTTGACCCACAGTGACTCTCTAGACAAGGACCAGCGATATGCAAATCAGGCTTGGATCTTCTCCAATAGAAAAGGTCTCGGCCAAAATGCTAGGCCAGGTCCAAACATCAAAGCGGCTGCGCGGCCACGAAAGTGAAAGTAATCGCGGTAAAGAGCGGCGCGCGCGCCCGCGCACATGCACTGTAGCTCTAGGCTGGCCTGGTAGCACTTTTTGGAGCCCTCACAAAATGTCTCGCCAGACCAGCGCATGCGCTGGGTCAGGCGAGACCTAACAAAGTGGCGGAAAGAATGCTTGAAGTAAGTCCTTAGGCACCATTCCAGTCCACCCCTTTCTCAACCACTAAGCCACTGTAGACAGAAAACAATCATGAGGAAATCAGTTTTGACCCTCACTCACAAGAAATGACCCAGTCCGAATTGCAAGGCAAGGCGCTATCCAGACTAAAACACAAGAAACCCCAGACAGGCTTCGCCCTGCCGAACCCTTGTCAGAGAGGAGCGGCTTTAGTCCTGTGACACACTGAGCATGGAACCCATGTCTGGACATACATGTCACACTTAGCCATCATCTTTAACAAGCAACAAAGTGGTGGAAGCCATGTTGCAATTAATCTCAGCCACTGGTGTGATTAATTGGTGAACAATAATGGACTGCATTCCAGTTAATTGTTTTTCAACCACTATTTCACTCTTGACAGAGAACAGCCATCTGCAAGTCAGTCTTGACCCAAACCCGGTCCCTTTCAGACAGGAACTCAAGCAACTCATGACTAGTTTTGGCCTACTAAGGCCAAGTCAGTAAGATATAACTTTAATCCTGTGACGCAGTGAGCAAGGGTCCCATATCTGAATATACTTGTCACACTGAAAATGTCTATGGCAGCAATCAACCTAAAAAACAGATGTACTGGAACTGGACCCCAGTATTTTTCAGTGACTGAAATTAAGTCAAGCATTTTCTCCCATCACTTCTCTTTTGTTTTTACTAATTATATATTAGTTGTAGCGCATGTGTATGGTGGTTCATGTGTGTTTATAATGGAGACTGTATATGTCTGTGATGGTATCTGTGTGGTGAATAATTGAGGTACTTTGTATAAATGATGATGCCTTATCGTCCTGTGGTGTAATAATTGTTGAAATGTGAGGTGCTTTATTATGTATGCATGTGCACAAAAGGGTGTATGATTGCATCACTAAGTACTTGTGGAGATACCTTTTATCATTGTTAAATCATGCTTGTTTGGATACATGATGTCTTTTAGGTTTGTATAGGATTTTGGATTTTTGTGTGACTTATGGTAATATGGTTATGTACTATTGTTTGTGATTGCATGTATTAAGATAGGTGTGTTGGAGTAGGATTGTCCCTATGAGAGTGCAGGCTGGTGTGTGGGGATATTTTGATTGTGCGCGTATTGGTGTATATTTTTGTGTGTGGACACATGAATGTGGAACAAGATAGAGATTGTGTGGTAGTATGGTGCGTGCTGTGCTGACAAATAATGGTGATAGTGCACTCATATATGGAGCTGTGCGCACAGCTATATGATGGTGAGGGGAATTGGCCTTTACAACGCATCCCTGAACCACGCGTCTGCCTTAACCACGCATATGTGTGGTTAAGGCAGATAGTGATCTAGTGTCAGGATGGACGGGGAGAGGAACAGGAAGCTCTGGACACAGACAGTAAGTGGGGCTGGAGTCAGGTGTGGGGGGTAATTTTTAGAAGGGGGCAGGGTTTTAGGGCTCAGCGAACAGGGAGGGTTGAGGACGTTTTATGGGCTGGAGCTGGGTTTGGGAGATAGTTTTTTGGGGGGGTCGGCTTTAGGGTTTAGGGCGGGGGGTCAAACAGTCTTTTTAAAGGGGGTAGGGCTTTAGGCCTCAGGGTGAGGGAAAGGGGCAGGGGTAGTTTTATAGGCAGTGTGAGGGTAAGGTTTAGAGCTCAGAGTGGCGTCTGGGTAGTTCTTGGTAGGGGCAGGTTTTTAGACCTCAGTGCGAGGGGGAGGGGATGGGGTCATTTTATGAGCATGGCAGAACTGATTTTAGGGCCCAGGGCAGGAGGGTGAGGTGGGCAGGATAAGATTTTAGGGCTTTGGGCAGGGAGGGGGGTCAGGGTAGTGGTCATTTACCATGCATATTGCTTTAACAGACATGCCCGTACAATTACATTTTTGAAATGCACGTGTGGTAAAGACATGCATGGTAAAAAATGCATGGTTAAGACACATTCATGGTTGGGACCTCGTTGTAGAGGCACGCGTGGTTCAGCCATGTGTGCTTCTGACATACAACCGATGGTGAGTGTCAGACCGCACCACCTTTTTATGTGGTATTCCCCCAGACTTTTTGCCTTCATTGCCCTGTTTTTAGTTAACCTGTTTTTGTTGGCATTTGGACTCTGCACACTTTACTTCTGCTCTCCCTTTCAAACAAAATTAAATTGCTATAAATCCAATTGCCACATATAATGCACCTATACCTCCCTAGTAAATGGTACTCTATGTACCCAGGGTCTGTAAATTCAATGCTACAAGTTGGCTGCTGCACTCATTCTGCCACCCACCAAAGTAGCACTGAAAATATGCCTTAGGGCTAGCAGTGCAGCCTGCAGAGCAGTTAAAAACTGCCATTTCGACCTGACAAAGTAAACTGTTTGCAGGCCTAACCCTTTCTTTTTAATGCTTATAACTACATCTTAAAGGTAGGTCTTAAAGGCTCATAAGGCAGGGTTCATGGTATTTACAAAGTAGGACATAAAGCCCATAAATCGTACATGTCCTGACAGTGAAAAATGCTCCTAAAGTCATTTTCCATTGTAGCTAACTCTCCCCTAGACTAACACTGGGTTACCTTATTACACTTAATAAGTGATGACTTCAGTTTGAGAGCAGATAGAGAAATACTTCTTTCACTCTTTGAATTGTAATTTAAAATATTCTTTAATGGTAAAGTCAGATTTTAGATTAATATTCTAATGCCACTTTTAAAAAATTGGCTTTTTTTTGCCTAAGCCAAATGTGCCTTTTGCCGGTGTCAAGGTTACATGACTGTTAATTCCCGGCAGAGGCCAAAATATTCTTGGATGTGATTAAGGAGTTCCTCTCCTGAGCAGGAGGGCCTGGGTTCTGTAATCAGCCCTTTCTGAGCTTCAAATGGTAGCCTGAGGGCTGTGCCAAACCCCTTCTTGGCTTTTGAAGATGCCTGCCCTGTCACAAATACAGATCACACCTGGGCCTGACTGCCCTTTGTCTCCCTAGACAGATTGGAGCTAAACCTAGGAAAAAGGGAAGACCTGACAGAAACCAATTGGAGATAGACAAAGAGGTTTGGGTATAAAAGTGCCATCCTCCGAACTTCTCATCAGAACACTCCTGGACCAGAGAGGATTCAGAAAAACAACTGTCTGCTATCTGAAGAAGGAAGACCTGACATGTTTGCCTTTAACCCAAGACTGCAGAAGTGACTCCAAGGGTCAGCTGACTGACCTTCTGTTGAGCTACCGGGAAACAAGTTTCCAGAGGCATTCCCTGCACCTGCCCAACTGACTCGCACCAACTGATCCTGCCTGGACCCTACTGCTGGCCTTGACGCTAGTTACACCTTAAAAAGTTCGAAATTCATTAAGTTCTACTTATTGGATTGTTGTCATTTTGTTGTCTTTTTTTATTTACTACAATGTACTATTTTTTTCAAAATTGGTTTGGATTTTTCTTGTGTTGTGTATTGACTTTATTACTGTTTGAATGCTGCATAAATATTTTACACATTGCCTGTAAGTTAAGCCTAACTGGGTTTGTATTGAGCTACCCGAAGATTAAGCACAGGTTCATTTAGTGACTTTTGTGGTTCACCCTGTCAACAATTGTTTTTATTACTTGAGAGGGACTTCCACCCCCTCAACTAACACCACAATTTCTTACAGTGGGTATTTTGTGATTTGGGGCCTCATGTAGGTAAATAAATTTTACCGGTTCGTAAATACCGAGCCGTACCGAATCGGTAAATTAGAATCGGTAAGTTATATGTAGGTAAAAATTCGGTAACAGTTACCGATTCGGTAACATTCGGTATTTACGAATCGGAATACACCGAATCGGTAAATACCGAGGTGGAATCCACCGATTCGGTAAATACCGAGGTGGAATCCACCGATTCGGTAAATACCGAGGTGGTATTTAGCGATTCGGAAAATACCGAGGATACTACCACCTACCCTTAACCAAGTAGCCAATATCACAATCATGCCATCATAGAAGGTCTCTCAGGCTTGAATAGGGGACCCCATACCTCAAAGATCAGCTCAGTGAAATCACATCACAGGAGCATCAGGAGTCTCCTCGCAGGAAGGCTCGCCTTCGGTCTGAATAATAAACATGATGTCTGTGATATTAAAAGCACCAACTTTCAGGTATGTGCAGCTGCGCGTGTGCCATGGCTAAATCGTGGGTCGAACAACCCAGAGTGGAAAACATGCATTGTGTAAAATTCCAGACTGTGTGTCACAGCATGTACAGACCAAGGTCGCTGCGCAGTGCTTGGGATGGGAACAACATAATGCACTCGTCTGAAGGAATTTTCGAGTCATCAGTTTATTCAAGAAAGAACATGTAAACGCAGTGTCGTGTGCAAAGACACAAATATGGCTACATAACATTCAACGCGGTCATGCCAACTGAACAATGCATGTTCGTATGCAGGGAGAACTCACTACACGCCCCCTTGAGCGAAGCAAAATGTAATAGGCAAGAAAAGAGGGAAAGCAGAGTTCAGTTTGGTCAGAGCAGGACAGGGCATAACCAATGCAGCGCCAAAGTCCTACAGTCCAATTAATTGCAGCATACAATTGTAAAAAACACAATGCATATATAGTAAACAACTCAAGCAGACCATCAGGAAGAGAAAAACGAGAAATAAAAGACATGAATGTCGCGCCAGGGTGCTGTCCAGTAGCACAGGCGCAATGGACGACTATCCAGTCAATCCATGAATGTATAGGCAGCATATGTGGCCACGGCTTCCAACAGCCAATCGTTTTCAGGGCCACTAAAAGTCTCAGCCATCCAATTGAGTAAAGAAAAGGAACATACGTGTGCTCCAACCAACGGAGCCTCTAGCACAATCTGAGGGCACCCGGAATGTTCCTCCAAATAGCTCATGGACAAGAAGTCGTAGGCTGCCGCTGAGATGTCCCAATTACCCAGGATACCAAGCGCCGCTCCACACTCCATGATCCGGACACCATAACAGGACAACTCGTGAGACACTAAGGGCCGCATCAGTCGATCGAAATCCGGCACCGGAGACAGCATGTTGGTCAAGCACAAATCCAGAGGCCATTCAAAGGGACAATCCAGGCAGTGCAATACAGGTTGTACGCAGGTGAAGTAGGAATACCTGAAGGATAATCCATAAGCCAGGCTCAAAGTCGCCAATGGCAAAGTACCATAGAAGTCAAGCATCCTATCACGAAGAAGATGCAGACGGGACAGGCGCTCGTGTGGCACAGAAGGAGCAGCCATTCCGTAGTATGAAAAGTAAAAGCAGCACACCTTCCACCAGCGCCAGATGCAGCGGAACACCTCCAAAGATGCTCGGGAACAGTGAATGTAAAATGCCGAAATTACACAAATAATAGTGTGGAAGGAGGTCACGAGACCCGAGCCCCACATGTTCACACAAATTGAGCAAGGCCGGTCGTGGACGAGGCATTGATAATACATTGGATCAAAGAGCCGAAATGCAGGGGGAGGTCAGTATTCAGATGCGCCTGTTCCTCAGTGCGCGTAGTAGCAACGTGAAGGACAAATATTTCACGAGGGAAGTCAAAGGCACCTGTTTGTGGGACAATGGCGCTCTATTCTGCTCAACTAGTTGGACTCTGCTTTCAAGGTTGGAATCGAAGGTCAGATGGAAACATCCCGCCGCCCATGCGGGGGTGGAATAAGAACAGTATTGCAGCAGACAACTTCATGCGAGACAGTTATGTACGGGATTACCACTCACATCCCGCAGCAAACATCATTTATCATATTTAAATGAATACCGTTTGCAAGCACAGTGAAAGAAGGTGTAATCACAGGCACTGGGATACCTCGTAGGACGCACGCCGAAATCGGGGCTTGTACATTGCATGCGCCGTGTACTTGCATGTGCCCATTGTCTCATGCATGAATCCTAGGAGTGAGAGTGCTAGTGCTAATATCTATAACGGCTTAGGCCTTCTCCATGTTCGCTTGGTCAATGGCTCTCAGTCAGGAGGCCGCCTCACTGTGCGACAACTTGCAGACCTCGTTGTAAATAGCATACGCGCACCTTTTGGTTCTGCCACCCACGGGACCTTTCACAATAACATTCCATTCGGTATGCACATTGATGGAGTGGGTGGACTTCCTGATCCTGTAGATGTGCTCTGTGTCAGCTGGTGGACAGAGTGGGATGTGTGTCCCATCAATGCAGCCAATGTAATGGGGGAATGAATTCCTGAAGGAACGGGACAGGCAACTCTGGGATACACCACCCACCGCAGCTGTCACCACCTGCGAAATGCCGGATGCCAGCAGATGTGGGCTGCAGAGCACCTGCACATGTGGGGGTATGGCGTGCGCCCTTCTTATTGGCTGGTCCAGGAGTGGGTGTAGGTCCCTGCTTAAGTCCATGATGGTTTCGGGGTGTAGCCTGTACCTCTCATGTATCTCTGCATCAGTCAGCTGGAATAGTGTGATGCGCTGTCTGTGGATGCGTTCCTTCCGTCGCCAAACCCTCAGTCCTGCTGCCTGTAGACGTAGGCGCATTGCAATGACGTGCATGGCTGCCAGGCTGTCCACGCTGTTGCATTTTGGGATTGCTGAGCTGCACTGCTGTTGGTTACCACCTGCTTTCAATCCGTGTTAATTACCGACTCTTATTTACCGATTTTCCTGGATTTCTTATTTACCGAGTGCTCCTACATGTCATTTTAATTATTTCCACTTCATATTTACCACTTCATGTTTACCGATTCGTTAATTATGTATTCGGTAACTATGAATCGGTATTTACCGCCTCATATTTACCGAAAAGTGGTTTTTGGACTCCTACATCTCACTTGTCTGTATACCGGTCGGTAACGGCATATTTACCAAAAATCGGCCGTTAACGACCGGTATTTCGCTACCTACATGAGGCCCTTGATGATGGGTAAATGTACATACAAGCATGGGGATTTGATTGTGTGTTTTTTGACATATGATGATTATTGCATGGCATTTTAAATAATGGTGGAGATGGTGACTCTGTAGTATGTTAATTCTAGTTTGAAAACATCTGTGATGTTGCAAAGAGTGTATGCTAATGATGGGAGTTAAGGTTTACTCAGTATGTGAGGTTGGGAAAAGAGGTGAAGAAAGTAACTTAATCTGGAATTTTCTTTACATTTTATTTTTTTTAGGGTGAAGCCACTATCAACATATTAGTTGTCAGAACTCTTGGTATGGTATTCCACAAACCTTTTTGCCTTCTCTCACTGAACTCGGTTTTGTTGGCATTAGGACTCTGTGTACAATATCATTGCTAACCAGTACTAAAGTGATTGTGCTCACTCCTTAAAACACAGTAATATTGCTGTACTCCTAATTGGCATATTTAATTTACTTATAAGTTCATAGTTAATGGTACTTTATGTACCCGGGACCTGTAAATTCAATACTACTATTGGGCAGAAGCACTCTGTTATGCCCTGCATAATTTACTTATTACTTGTAGTTTATCTATCTTCCTGCTGCTCAGCCAGGGTGTGTGTTCAGAGTAGAATGTTGGGAATGCAGTGATGCATGGAATGTTGGGTGTCTGTGTGAGTGAGGAATGACAGTTATAGATGGGCTGAGCAGCAGGCAGGGTGCTCCTGGTGGGGTTTGCTGTCACCTGGAACCAAGGGCTTGTCTACTGGCTACCTACATCTACATCACCTGTTTACCTGGTCTACCAAACTGGTTACTTGTGTACCATCTTCATGTACTTGGACCCGATACAGATTAAAGGTACTTGTGAACTTTACTTGGCTACCAGTGTCTACTTGTGCTACAGGATACAACATATTTTGGCAACGAGCAAGAGTTGAAGACCTACCCACTTGCCTACTTATCTCCACTACGGGTCAAGAAAGCAGAAGATGACATCTTTAATGAGTCCAGAGGGTGAGAAGGAGCCACAAGTATCACTAGTGCAGACAACTAAGGAACGACGTTACATCAAGCATACAAGAGGCAACACTACAAGCATCAAAAGAGGATTTATCGCAGCAAAAGAATTTGGTACAGCATACTCAGCAACCCCACCAGTGTCATGTACAACAGACAGCCCCTACAAAAGCATGCTGTACTATGTGGTTACCATTAGACCTGCGCAATCTAGGTAAGATTGCTCTTTAGTAATGACTTTCTAACTGTACAAACAGTGCTTGTATGCAGCACATGTCAAGATTTTCATGGGCATCTGTCCTGCACGAAGTCTGTCAGCTGCCAGTTGTGGGCGCTACTTTGGAGGTGCCTGATAAATGTCTTCATGTGCTACGTGTTCCTACAATGTGTGCACAGATCCCTACTCATGATCTTGCACAATCAACATGCAGTCAGCCGTGGTTGTTTTCAACTATGAATCTCCACACAAAGGTGAGCTTTGTTCATGGCTCATAGACACCATTCGTCTGCCTATTACAAGATGTAGGCGTTACTTGAAAGGTGCTCACAGAAACGGTCACTTCCCTTCACGGAGCTCAAGATCTGCTTTGAACATTTTGTACGTTAGTCCTTCAAATGTAGTTCACAGCGTGTTGAGGCTGCTTTGGCAAAGATCCCGGTCCCGGCCATCCAAGTTACTTGTGCCTAATTGGACTTGTGTGAGTAAGTCGTATTGAAAATTTTTCTCTGAGCCCCAACCGTCCCCTCAACATTTGGCAGTTCAACCGCCACTGTCAAATTTGAAAATTCATGCCCACGAGCCAAGCAATGCGCGCGCCTACCTGTCCACTCTAATCATCGTGTGCAGTCTCTTCAGAGTCCTGACATCCTTCTTGGAATTTCCAACTTGTACAACTAGTCACGTTCAGCTTGGGGAACTCTATGATGTAGCGACACTGACAACCTTTCATCTACGCTTGGCAGCACGCATTGACTGCAACCCACCTGGCGCGGCGTCACTGCAGCATGCCGCGATTTTCTTGATTGGCGTTTTTCTCATTGGACCTTGTCTTCTCTGCCAACCATGTTGCGCGTACTAGTTTCCTCACCGGAGACACTGGCTTTTCTCCGGCACTCGTGGTCTGTTACCTCACCTCAACTCAACGAAGGTACTTTCTATTTTTTTACCGTGTCGGAGTGCTGGCGACACGTTGCCCTCAATTTTCTTTTGCCATGTCATCTTTGCTTAAGGACTTGTCTTGCCAGTTATGACTCATGTATGCGCATGTTGGTTCTTGCTCTTCGTTGGGTACACGAAGTACCGACTCTCCATGCAGTCTGCGATGTATGCCAAGCGGTTGTTCAAGAGGTCATCTGTGATTTTACTTTAATTTACGTTCTTACTTTTTGCTTGTTTTATCATGCAGGGTGGTTTGGGGGCAATTTTAAATATGTACTTTTTGTCTTTTTGAATATGTTACGGTGGGTATTCTCCACAGCTTTCGTTTCTTGCTCACATTACTTACAATTTACAGTTGTGGTGTTATGTATTACTGTTTTCAGTATTTCAGCTTCCACATGTTATTCTCCCTTACATAAGGGACGTTTTGTTATTGTTTCAGTGGGTAGCTGTACTACATTGTCCCTTACATGAGGGATAGTCATGGGTTCAGGTACATTCCCTTTTCCCATAAAGCGTTACACGTGGCATAAACCCTTACAAGGGGTATGTTCTCCCTTACATTAGGGATGGTCATGGTTTGGGTACGAGCCCCTTTCCATAGTGCGCTACACACTGCCCCTACACAGGTGTGGGTTCGTGGGTTATTTTCCCATTCACAGTTGTTCTATTTGGTAACCCTGACACGGGGTATGTTTATTGGGTCTCCACCAATTAACATGACATTTAACACTTACTCTGGGTTGGTATTGGTTTATGGGTACGATTCCCATTCACAGTTGTTAGTTTTGTAGCCCTTACGCGGGGTATGTTTATGGGAATTTCTCCTATTAACATTTCATGTAACCCTTACACTGGGTTGGTTTTGGTTTATGGGTACGGTTCCCCTACACAGGGTGTGTTTTCTTGATTTATGGTCCCATATACGTAGTTAAAGTCTTAGACCCTTACAGGTGGGTGGACTTTATGGGTCACAATCCCAAGTGTCGGTACCTCATATGAGGTGTGAAAGATTGGTGTATAGCTCCATCTTCACATCATTTGTAAGTTTCCTTTTGTAAGGAATCTTGTTTATTCATTTGTTCCGTAGCAGTAGTGATTGAAGTTGCAGGGTTTGTTTTTGGCCCTTTTGCATTTCGCAACATAGTTTTCTCATTACATTTATAGGGAGAGGATGGGTTATTTTACTCAATTTATTGGTTGTAAGCTATCCATTCTTTCTGTTTTAAATGGCTCTGACCCTCTCGTGATGTTTACATAATTGCACATCCCTGGGTTTTGAACTGTTTATTGCATTTGTCATTTTTCTTGTGTATAGTCTTTTCTTAATTTTTACCTGTATTTGCAACTTTCGTTTTTTCATTTTAAGAGGAGGAGGATGTGTTATGCCCTGCATAGTTCACTTATTTCTTGTAGTTTATCTATCTTCCTACTGCTCAGCCAGTGTGTGTGTTCACAGTAGAATGTTGGGACTGCAGTGATGCATGGAATGTTGGGTGTCTGTGTGAGTGAGGAATGACAGTTAGAAATGGGCTGAGCAGCAGGCAGGCTGCTTATGGTGGGGTTTGCTGTCACCTGGAACTAAGGGTTTGTCTACTGGCTACCTACATCTACATCACCTGTTTACCTGGACTACCAAACTGGTTACTTGTGTACCATCTTCATGTACTTGGACCAGATACAGATTAAAGGTATATGTGAACTTTACCAGTGTCTACTTGTGACACATAGTACAACACACTCATTGTGCCACCCACTAAAGTAGCACTTTAAAACATGTCTCCGGCCTTCTACTTGCAGCCTGTATTTCAAATGTAAACTGACATTTTGACGTAGCACAATAAACCTTTTGCCAGGCCTAAATCCTACTACTTAAAAGTAATCTATAAAGTGGGCCTAAGAGCCCTAGGGCATTGTGCATAGTATTTATAAAGAAAGGCATGTAGTTAAGTTTGACATGTCCTGCAGTGAAAAACTCAAAAGTTGTGTTTTGTTGTTGTAATGTCTGTCTCTCCCACAGGTGAACAACGGGTTATCTATTACATTTAATATGGCAGTTTGGCACACGAGCAGTCAGACTTACCTTAGAGGTAATATGTAAGTATTTATTCAGCACACAAACAGCAATAAAGTGAAAGCGCAGCACAAGATGAATCCCAAACCAATTCATTAATATAGAGTACATTTCAATAAATAATATTTGACCAGAATGAGAAAAATCCAATCAGTAGAAACGAAGATATTGAATTTGAAAGCTTTATTTTACAAATAGCGCCAAGTTGAAAAAAGCACCATCTGCCATTATCTGGTCATGTTGGACCGAAGGAAAATCAAAAGTTCAGGCCAACCGTGATGGAGAGCACATCGGATACAGGGACATGAGGGCAGATCCGGTCCTTTAGAGCTCCTCACAGGTCAAAGACAGCAGGTCCAGCCCTCTTCTGTTCTTCATCGTGACCATAAAGGGTTTTGTCTAGGTACCACATTTATGCCTGGCACCAGCTAGTAGTGCGGGGTGACTCTTGGACACTTCATAACCAATGGGGTAATAGTTCCCAGGGGCAACCCCATCCACTTTTTCAGTAGCTCCTGTTTGCTCTACTACAAACTGGCCCAAAATTCCAAGTGTCAGGGCACTTTCAAGATGGGAGAAGCCTTTGGCCACACAATACTTGGGCTGTGAGGATTTGGGCTATGTAGGGAAATGCACTATGTTAACCATTAGTGGCCTCCAATACTTAACACTAAAATCATGTTTGAAACAGGATCTATACCCACAACAAACTAGGACACAGAATCTGCTAGGGCAAAGGCCGGGTTCTAAGCGATAAAAAATAATTGTCCTAGTATCCTTGTCATCTTCCTTTCCATTGTGCTAAAGTGTCACGCGTGACTCAAACAGACCTGTCAGGCAGGAAGTGATATTGAGGTATCAACAGACTTCCACAACCTCCACCCTCTCTATTCAGAGTTACGAGGAGTTCATTCCACTCAGAGGAGACATACCTGCCCATTCAAGTCAATCTATTGTGTAGCTCCTGGGAGAAATGTTACTCTTATTTCACATCTCATTCTGGGCTGAGAAAACCTAGGAGTTGGCAGAGGCTAATGTTAATTAGCCATCTAAAAGTTTGGGCAGGTCAAGGGTAACTTACTAAAAGTAACTTTTCTTTAATACTTATTAACAATCTGAATTCGCCATTGAATTGGATTTTTGATAACTAGTTAAACTAGTGGTTTAATTATTTTTTTAGATGGTCCTATTTCATAGACACGGTATTAGTATTTTAATGTATACTATGATTTATACATATCGCAGCAAGGCCTACCAGTGGGAAAATTGCTTTTAAAACCTAATCATCATCATATCATATCAGCTTTATTTCGGCCACTAGGGCCATCAAAGAAAAACAAATAAGCATACAAAAGAATACCTAACACTTAAAGAAACAAAGTAGAATATGAAAAATAACAAATGAGCCATAACTATAAAGGGCAATGTTCAGTTACAATATTTGATTTTATACATCGATTGCGCCTGAACCACATTGCTGTTAAAAATTTCGCAACTGCGAATACTGTAGATGCTGATAAATCTGTTTTTAAAATTCTATAGGCTGGGAGGTGCTGCTTGAAGCCCATGTTTTTTAGTGGCGGGACCAGCCAGTATTTCCTAGGTCTTTGATAGGCTTGACAAAAGAATATAATATGCTGATCGGACTCGGATTGATGACCGCATGCTGGGCAATGTGCTACAGGTTGCGAATGTGTCCAAGTGGCCATGAATGCCCTAAGGGGGAGAGTGCCATAACGCCATTGGAGATAAAGTTTCCTGGTTAGTGTTGGTTCTATGTCATCTAGGACGGGCTCTCGATGATATGTATCTTTAAGCCTCAAGAAATGGTCCGATAGAGACCCTGCCCGAACCTTCATAAATAAGACACGTAAATTATTCTCATAATAGGCCAATAAGATCGTTTTACGTGAGGTCGAGCAGCAAGCATTAGCTGGGTCTGACCACAGATCAGGTCTTCCTAGTGACTCACAAGTTTGTTTCACGTACATTAACCAAGGCACTTGAGCTACTTTTACAAGGCGCAAAATCTCTTGCAGCTCCATTCTATAATTCTGGAGCTCTGGTGTACACCAAATTTTGCGCCCAAAAATTATGGGTTTAAGACCAAGCTCCTCTGTGATGGGTCTTAAACCCAGGTCTAGTCTTAATGGTAATAGTGGTGTGCTAGACGGTAGAGCTGTCACATGCCTTAAGAAATTATTCTCAATAACCTGCAATTTCTGGTTAGTTGTATGGCCCCAGATTTCACCCCCATATAGCCCAGCCGCCCTCGCCTGGGTTTTGTAGAAATTAAGGCGTGGGCCTAATGGTTTATAACTCAGACCTTTCGTCATCCTAGAAATGGCACCCATCATCTGGGTCAGCTTCAGTTTTACCTTTAGTTGATGTGAGTCCCACTTCATAAATTGGTTGAATATGACCCCCAGATATTCAAACGTGTATACCCTCTCAAGTCTAGCGTCCCCTATCCGAGGGCTCGGCCGTGTTGAAGAGGGCGGGTTGAAGATCATATATTTTGTTTTTGTGGCATTGATCTCCAGACCATGTATCTTACAGAAGTCCACAAATCCGTCCAGGACCCTTTGTATACCCATCGGGGATTTGGAGAGCAGCAGGGTGTCGTCAGCAAACATAATTGCTGGCACCCTGCTGCCGACCAGCCTAGGGGCATCGGTGTTGCTTAACTCGTTTAGGTGGCTAAAAACCCCGTTGACAAAGAGGCAGAAAAGGGTCGGTGCAAGCACACAGCCCTGTCTAACCCCCCTGTCAACCGGAAAACTATCCGAGAGGTTTCCTCCTCTGCCGCACCTTACCCTTGCAAAGTTGCCCTGGTGTAATTTCTTCAGAATTATCAGAAGATAATCGGGGACCCCTAAAACCGTCAAGACGGCCCATAATTTGTCCCTAGGGACTAAGTCAAAGGCCGCTCGTAGGTCGACAAATACCGTGTACAGGCTGCCCCCCCTCGATTAGTACAGACTTCCAATATATAAGGTTAAAGCGAAAAATTTGGTCCACCGTTGAGACACCACTCCTAAACCCTGCTTGAAAAGGGCTCAGAATATCACAATCATCAATCCAAACCTGGAGGCGATTCAGTATCAGTCTGCCGAAGATTTTTTGTGAATCATCGATAAGACTGATTGGTCTATAGTTGGCTGGAAGCAGAGGTGATCCCTTTTTGAAGATGGGGACGATCTCTGCGCCCAGCCAAGTATCAGGAACCTCCATGCCCCCCAGGATGGAGTTGAAAAGTAGAGCTAAATAGGGTGCCCAGACATCCGGCTCTTGTTTGAAAAGATCGCCCGGGAGACCATCCAGGCCAGGAGCCTTGCCTGATGCCAACCCGGCGATAGCTACTCTGACCTCCTTTGTTGTAAAGCACACCACTTCCGCAATATCATCCACCAACAGTGAAGGGGAAACTACCAATTCTCCATCGGGTGAATGGTATAACGATTGAAAGTGGTCTGACCATGCCCTAGCGGAAATATTCGGCTCCACTGCTGGTGCCAAATCCGCGGAGCCAATGTTCACTGTGCGCCAAAATTTGCGTGAATCGCCCTTGTCAAGTGAGATGGTGAGTGTTTCCCATTTGTGATGTTCCCATTCGGTTTTTGCGTTACTAATTAGGGTTTTATAGGCAGATCTCTTGGCCCTAATTTCCTCACTTCCCATGCCTGCCTTAATAGAGGTCAATAAACTTGTTTTAGCATTACGACAAGTCTTGTTATACCAAGCTGGTCCTGCAACATGTCCAGTGACCCTTTTTGTTAGGCATGTAAGGATTGGGGATACTGATTTAGAGAGATCTTTATGGAACTGCCCTAGATATTTTTGTGCACTCTGAGTTGTATCATGGGCCATGAGTGCCTGTATCTTTTCAAATATGGGAATTACCCTCGCGTAAAGCATGGGTAAAACCTAATCACTATAAGGACATGGTAATATTCATTTTCTACATGTCCCTCTTTTAAACACCATGCATCCGCACCTTATTTGCTGCAGTTCTACATAGGAATTGGTTACTAATATTTAAAGGGAAGATTTTTACCTCACAAAATTCTGTAATTCCTACTTGTTGCACTGCAGGTTTTACACTGCTGCAGTCAGGCTACATGATAGGCCTAAAGCAATTTTTTCGATTTTCTCACTAGTGGATGCCACCGTAAGTGCTGCAGTCTACAGGTGGCATTTAACTTTTCATGCATGGGTGAATTTTCACTCCTTATACTATCACCTTACAGAAAAGTTAAATCAATTAAACACCTCTCTATTAAACACATTTAACAAATGAAATAAAAAATGTGATGGAGGATACCATTTTTTTAATGTTTTAAATTAAATAATTATTTAGTACCAATATAATTGGATGTATTAATGTGCAGTAACCTTTTATTTTATTTGTTGTAGGTTTGAAATATGTATTTTAAAATAATTTACATTTTTACATTCAATATTTTTAATGACTATTTTTTTAATATAATAAACATCAATCTTTTTCCAACACTTTCACCATGGCGAGATCTCTTCCAGCATGGCAGGGATCTCCACATACATGTGCAAAATTAGTGGTAGTACATTTTTACACTTGTTAATCGAGTTGTACAAGGCACTATATCAGACACATCTAGCTCTAAATCTATATGCTGAAATGGCGAATAGAAAAAAAGTGTAGAGTTACGACTAGGTTTAGTTCTTAATATACATGTAAGTAGACACATATGTATTTACCATCTGTGAATAGGCACCAAGGGGCATATCAACAAGGGCTTTATCTCTGCTTTTTTGGCTTTAAAAGCCCAAAAAGCAGAGATAAAACTAGCACCCTATCAACAACAGGGTGCTAACATGCAAATTTGCATGTTAGCACCCATTTACTCTACGCTTCCCCTTGCATCTCTAATGAGATGCAAAGGGGGCGTTCCAGAGTAAAATAATAGGAGAAATGTCGCAAAGCGGCATTTCTCCTATTATCAAGAATATCGCTAACCCTGTTAGAGACAAAAAAGCAGCGCTAACCGTGGTTAACGCTGCTTTTTTACGTCTGGTATTTTTATGACTTAGCCATGATATCCTATGGAAGGAGGATATCATGGCTAAGTTTGTCTGTCCCTATCAACAAGCTAACGTGAGATTATCGCTGGGTTTCCAGCGATAATCTCACGTTAGCCACTTAGCGTGAGGATTTTTATCGCTATTGAGATAAGCGTTGCTAATAGCACGCTATCTCAGCGATAAAAATCAACGCTAGCCGGCGATAATTATCCTAGCGCTAAGTGCGCTTAGCGATAATTTTCGCCGGTTGTTGTTGATATGCCCCCAAGTGCATTAAAATGCCACTCACTTTTAATTTATTTTTGTAAGAGGTAGACTAGGGCGACGTGTGTTCAGAGAAATTGTGTATTTATTAACACAATGCAATATCTATAAAAAAGTTACTTATAGCGGAAAACAGATGATTATAGAAATTATGAGTTTTGGGGGTCAACAGAAATAATTTGCGACAGCACGAGGTTGAAAACACGCATCACTATACTGCCTTCTGGTATGGGTACATTTCTTCAGAATATTAAATGTAAACACAATTAGAACATGGTCCAGTGTGTTTCACATATTATTGTTTTTGCACACGTATCCTAAACCATTTCATGTTTTAGCTCATTTTAATATTAATAGAGTGGCATTCGGTCACCCCATCTCTAAGGCTCCCTCAACAATAATCCTGGCTGAGAGTGCCTCCCTCTATAAGTTAACATTTTCAATAGTATATTTCTACAAGAAAAAAAAAGATTCAGTTGGATGCAGAGTCGTCGTTCCACTTGCATGCATAGTGCACCGTGGGTCTGCTCTGCTTGGTCACACTGTGTCACTTTATGTGAAGAAAGGTTGCCTGGTGTCTGTACATGTGTGGAACCAGCTGTATGTGTTATAGCAGCTTGCAGTTCTGCTGTTTGTGTGTGGGTGAGAAGCTTACCTGTATCTGTCTGTTTAGAGCAGTGATGCTGTCCACAGCGGTCTGTTGTGCATTTGTAGGGTCCTTGCAAACTTTATTATTTGTGTGCTTAGACAATTCTGTATCTGAGAGAACCTTGCACTCATGAGGCCTGCTTTTCGTGCGTGACTTTGCATTACTTCTTCTTGGGCAGTGCAATGGGCGTTTGCTCTGCCATGACCTGTACTGTACCTGTTATGCTTATAACAAAGGATTGTAATGCTGCCTCTGAAAAGGGCAGCCAGGTCCGGTGCAGGTAAGAGAGGTTGGGCGGTGGGGTGGGGTATTCGACAGGCAACCACGAGGGAAAATTAAAAAAATAATTAGTTTTCCCGTGTCGTCTTCTGTCAAAATCCCCCCCCCCCCACCACTATACCCCACATCCCACCACTCTTACCTGCACGGGCCGGTGTCAGTAAAAGTGTCTCATTTAAGGACAGTGTCTGACATTCTATCAGTGGTAAAAGATCTCTATGCTAGATCCATATACCATTAATAAAAGTTACTTGAAACATAGTGGCCACAGATATGTTTTTTCTTTCTGTTATTTTTGGGGTTTTATGAAAATCTATCAGTTGTACTGTGAAGTATTTTTCTTGACTTCGAAAGTTTGACAAATGGTCTTCAGTGAGTGCATTCATCTCCTATCTGGCAGAATATTTTCACATATTAGTATTGAAAGGACAGCTATGCTGCAAGATTTCAGAATCATTGGTACCTAAGTAATCTGAGAACCAGCTAAGATGCCACTCCTATAAGGTTACAAAATATGTACCATTGAGTATATAGATGCCCCGTCTGATTCCTTAGAAGGTTATATCTGACTCACTTTGAGATTGTAACCTGTAAGCCATTTCTACCTTGAGGTACATCTTTGCTGTAAGTCTGAGCCTGTGAGCTCTGTATATCAAGATGTACTTTGGTGTGAGACCTTAGCTAATCAGACTCTTGAAATTATTGTCCTTTTTCTTCACCCAAGAATCAATATTGTAAATCACATTTTGGAGATATGGAATTTGTATCACTCATCAAGTCTAAATTGCCAAAAAAGGGGTCCCTACAGAAACGTCTATAGCAAGGGATTGAATTGTTCTTAACACAGCATTTGCAGTGCACTGTCTAAATGGCCTTATTGAGCCGCAAACTGTCAATAATTTCAATGTAATTCCAAACAGGGGACACCAAAGTTAGTTTGACCTGGGGCCCCCAAAATCTCCGTTATGCCAAGCCCTCCTCTCCACATTTCTGGCCATCTGATATGGCCAGCAGGTTGTTCATCACAAATAGGGTAGCCACCTGAGAGGTTGGGGTGGTGGGGGAGTGGCTGATGAAGGGGAAGAGCTATTCCTCACCAGGGGTTCTTTTGCACCCATGTGACAGAGATATGACGGGAAAGGGAGGAATGTGTAGAGAAGTCAACATAGGTAACTGTAGGCTTAGGGTTTTGTATAGGTGAGTGTTGAGTAACTGGGACAAGCTGACAGAGTACAGTGATGCAACCTTACCTGTCCACTTGCACCGCAGCATTGCAGAGTCAATAAGGACCCACCTCCTAGTTCCCTACCTGTTGTTCATGAATTTTAGATTACCCCAGAAGTTACTCAGGGAGGAGGGCCTTCCAGGATTTACTCTTACTGGCCAGTTGTCCTGTTGTCCTTTTAACAGAAACGGGAGAGATTATTATACTGAAACCTGTACAAGAGTTAACCCTCCATCCTCCCACCTTATGTGCGATGTTGCCTCGTGTTACATTGTTTGTTTGTCCACTTCTTTTCTCGTATGCATTTGCGGAACTTTTCTTTCTTTTGCAGGTTTCCAGGATTGCCAGATTCCAAGTTGCAGAATTTCAGGATTTCACAGAGAAAGGCAGGTCGATGCGCATTAGTTGGTTTCTCAACGCAAAGAGTGCACCGGCGGTCGGGCGTGGTTTAACTGGACTGCGCCCAAGACCGCACCCAGGATGGCTGGTGGGATTTTCAGATCCAGCGAGACTGCGCCCGTTCTGGAGCAACAATAATGCATGGTTGGTCTACAGACCAGGAAGTAGTGTCTGGCACATTGCCTTGATATCAAATAGAGCATGAAATTGATGCTTCCAGAGCAGGGCTGAGATAAACGGTTAATTAAAACATAGTCTGTAATGCAATACTAATCATTCTGTGACCAATGCAATTAGACATGCAATGCAATGATACAATGGTGTTAAACAATAATACTTTGACATTTAATAATCCTTATTCCATGACCAAAGTGACTCAAACAGGCAACACAATGATAGACTATTACCTCAGACATGAAACCCTTGGCACAGGATCCATAGATGCTTAGCTGGTGGCTGGGTCCTAGCAACCCTCAGCAGAGACCTCTGAAGAAGACTGCTGGCTGAGGTAAGGAGGTCTTGTCTAATGGTACCTGTGTAGGGCCAACAATGGTCTCCTCCTCCTCCTCCTCCTCCTCCTCTTCCTCATCAGCCACCTCATCAGGATACAGTATCATTGTAAGGCTCAGTGTCCTCAGTGTCTGAAACAGGGAGATGATAAAAAGTGAAATGCTTAAAATAAAGTTTTTTATCAATACATCTACAGGCTTGTTTCACAATAAATTTGAGAACGAAGCCACTCATAAAAGTTGTTAACATAAGAGCAAACATAATCATATGAAGGTAGGAGTTGACCATTGTATGTAATTACTACATGTATACAATGTCAAATCATCAGCTATAGCCACTGATGCTGTTTTGTTGACGAACCTCTTTACATACGCTGCAGAACCAGTGTCCTTGAAGTTAAAGTTGGTAAGACATCCCATGATCTAGGTGAAAAAGTAAGGTTAAATATGAGAGACAGAGTTATGACTCAAAAGTAAGCAGTGTTATTCGATACGAAAGATGTGAATGCAGACAGATATACATGAAAGGTAACCAATAAAACATAACAAAATATCAATTTAAATAATTGTGAAACTTAAAATAACATACAAAGCTTGGTGCAAAAGGAAAAAGGATGAGCTATGAGATCTGTGATGACAGAGGGCATCATCGCCACTGCCAGAATGCCCCATAATGTCACCTGTGTCATGGGTTGCAATGTGGACACCTGTGGATGTTGTCTCACTGTACTTGATAAAACAGGTATATAGAGACGAATAAGACCTCCATAGACATAAATGATGATAGTATAGTGTTGTGTTGCAAGCATAGTTTGACAAACACACTGGATCTGCACCTTGATGTTAGCACAAGCATAAGAGATATGTTAAGTCCAAACCCAAAACAAAAAACAGCACCTGCCAGTCTCTACCATCCACCTGCTGTGTGTAGCCAGTCATGCGTTTGGTGTAGAGCTAGGAGAAAGGCATGGAAAGTGATGGCTTGGACAACACTTGTCCTGAAAACGGGATTAAAATAAAAAGTGTTTGATTATATTAGTGTTGAAAATGTGCCAATATAAATTATAGTTGAGTACAGTAGTTCATCAAAATAAAACACCATATAAACATGCTTGGGTATAACAACGAAGTATGTGTTATAATGCTTCCCCTCAAAGGAGCACCGTGCATGCCGTGGAAAGAGTGGAAAGAGTATTTTTGTAATTACATAGAAACGGTTGAGGATGAGGGTTTCAATCCTGTGAAGAAGAAAAAAGTACTTTTGTATTGTTTGGGTCTTGGTGGCATAAAAACTTACAACAGCATTGAAAAAAAAGTAAGGGAAGGTGATGATGTTTTTCAACATGCGTTAGATGATTTAGATGCCCATTTTTCCCCTATAGTGTGTGTTGCTGTGGACCGATACAAATTTTCAAGAAGGAAACAAGGCAAAGATGAGAACATTGACAAATTTGTCTCCGCTTTGAACAACCTAGCCTTAACATTCAGATTTGGGCAACTACAAGAAGAGTTTATGCACGCTAGCAACCCAAACATTCAAGACAAACTCTGGGTGAATGGTGAATCCCCTTTGAAGGAAGTAGTCGCTTTAGTTAAAAAAGTAGAACTTACGGGTCGATGTGACAAAGCAGTTCTGGATGAGCCTAACATAGTAAAAGCAATTAAGTCATCCAATGCTAACAAATTGAGGTCTAAGGGTACTACTCGTGAAAGTTCTCGTGATCTTCGCAAGAAAAGTGAACATCACATTTCCAAATTCAACGATGAGAAGACTAACACGGAACACAAGTGTTGTCGTTGTGGGTCTCCTTCCCACTTGGCAGACTTCATTAAATGCCCAGCAAGACATCAAAAGTGCACGTTCTGTGGGTTAACAGGTCACATTGCGAAAACATGCAATAAAAAGTTGTCTAGATACAGCAAACCTGTGAAACACGTACAAGAGGAGAATGACTCCAAGTCGGAAAATTCCGACTACTCTGATTCTGACGACATCAGTTACATATTTTCCATTGAATATGACACACTTGAACTTACTCCCTCCAAGAGAAAAAAACCCATGTGTGAAATAAAATTGGGTGGAGTATTGAAGAATATAATGGCTGACTCCGGATCCCCTTTCACGATAATTAATGAGAACGTTTGGAAACAACAGTTTGTGGACAGAATTGGAACTACTCTTGAAAAATCGAACGTTATTGCCAGGAGTTACACAGGCGATAACATAGAGTTCTTAGGGACCCGTGAATTAGAATTTGAATTCGAAAACAGGAAAGCACTCTGCAAACTCTTTGTTGCTAAAAGAGGACCTTCGGTATTGGGATGGAGTGATCAAGCTGATCTTGGCATCATTCTCAATCCCAATAGTGCTGACCCTGTTTTGTCCATTGATGAGTCGTACAAACACAGCGTGCACAACGATTTTCCAGAAGTATTCTCTGGCAAAGTGGGTTTCCTAAACAGCTTTCAACACAAAATTGAACTAAAAGACTCGGCAATTCCATGCATGCACAAAGTGAGACATCTTCCCGTTTCTGTCAGAAGCGACGTCCAACTTGAACTGAACAGATTGGTCCATGATGGTATAATTGAAAAAGTTGAATCTGCTGAGTGGGTTTCTCCCTTGGTTGTTGTCAAACGTCCCAATGGGAAACTCAGACTTTGTATAGACCTCAGAGACCTCAACAAGAATATTATAGTTGACCAATATCCCTTACCTCGCATATGTGAAATGTTCAATGCCACTAATGATATGGTTGTATTTTCTATTAAAGATCTAAAATCAGCGTATCACCAGATACCCCTACATGTGGATAGCAAAAAGTACACCACATTTATTACACCTTTTGGATGTTACCGCTTCACCAGAGTACCATTTGGTCTGGCTTCGGCTGCAGCGCTTTTCCAAAGAATCATGACTTCAATCTTTGAGGGCGTTGACGGTGTGAGGTTTTTCCAAGACGACATTCTGGTCATGGGTAGCACCCAATCGGAACATGACTCACGCCTCAGGCAGGTATTGAACAAACTTAAAACGCATGGCCTAACAGTAGAGTTAGACAAATGTAAACAATCCCAAAACAAAGTGATATACTTAGGTCACACGATTAGCCATGAAGGTATCAAACCCAAACAGGGCCTAGTCGACGCCATCCTAAATGCTCCCTTTTCATCAAGCAAGGAAGATGTAAGAGCCTTCCTCGGTTTAACTGAATACTACTCGAAATTCATTAGGAATTTTTCAGGAAAGACGTGCAATTTAAGACAACTACTAAAAAATAGAACAAAATTTGAGTGGTCCCCGGATTGCCAGAACACCTTTGACACCATCAAGAAGGAAATCAGTAATGCACCGTTTCTCAAAGGTTTTGATCCCAAGGCCAAAATCTTTTTGACTACCGACGCCAGCAACAAAGGTCTGGGTGCCGTACTTGCGCAGAAAGACAATGAGGACAATGAATGGGCTGTGGCCTTTGCATCCAGATCGCTCACCCCTGCTGAGGAAAAGTATTCGGTGATTGAACGTGAGATGCTGGCCTGTACCTGGGCGTTCAACTACTTCAGAACCTACCTGTGGGGATACAACGTACACCTTCGCACGGACCACAAACCTTTAATCAAGATTCTTTCTGCTTCTGGTTTGCAGAATGCTTCACCACGGTTAAGTAAAATGTCGACCAAATTATTGGATTACAACTATACAGCCGAATACTGGCCTGGAGTAAAGAACAAAGTGGCTGATTTCTTAAGCAGACTACCTCTACCACACACTGAAAATCCAGACTACCAAGATGAAGCAGAAAAAGTAGCTCTACTGTTCAATACGGACCGTGATGGAATCTCTGCGGTGGAGTGGGAACGATACATGGCTAGAGATTCCACACTTCAAGACATATGCAAGTATATCAACTCCTCCTGGCCTGAGAAACGTCACCTCGACGATGATGCCAAAGCATTTTGGGAAATAAAGAATGAACTGAGTTTGGAGAATGGTGTATTGTACAGGATTGGCAAAGCCATAGCCCCCACCACACTCAGAAACAAAATTCTCAATTTGTGCCACATAGGTCAACTTGGCATCTCAAAAACTAAGCAAAGAGTCAGAACCAACTATTGTTGGCCTGGCATTGACAAACAGACTGAAGTTCTGATAAGAAACTGTGTGGAATGCAGCGATTCTGACAAGACCCTCAAGACATCCAGAGTTCCCCTCTCTCCTATCATACCCCCGCAATGGCATGGGAAAGAGTAGGATTAGACATCGCCGGACCCATTGAAGGACATAATGGTGAGATCAAGTATTTACTGGTAGCCATGGACCACTTCTCCAAGTGGCTCGAAATAGAAATAGTCTCCGGCGTTGACAGCTCTACAGTCACTTCTTTTCTGGACAAGCTTTTCGTGAGCGAAGGATTACCCAAAAGTGTGCTCACCGACAATGGTCCCCAATTCACCTCTGAGGCATTCAAATCCTTTCTTGAAAGGAATTGCATCACCCACCACACCACCTCACTCTACCATCCTGAAGGAAATGGCCTCATTGAACGTTTTAATCGTGTTTTAAAAGGACACATACAATTATCGAGGAATGCAAACCTCAATTGGGAGGAAGAAATATTCAAACTTATTTGGGCCTTCAGGATTTCCCCATGTGCCAGCACCGGTACAGCACCTTTTGTCCTCATGAGAAGCAGACAACCCCTAAGCAAAGACTTGGGTTGGATGCCAATTTCTAAACAATTGGAATGGTCACCAGACACTATTAAGAACAACATTGTCAAGGCGCAGAAATGTTATAAAGATTGGTATGACTCCAAACATGGAGTAAAGGAACACTCATTTAGAATCGGGGATCTAGTGAAAGTTCGCCTTGAAAGGAAAGTCAGGAAGGGAGAAAGCCGAGTCACCGCCCCCCTCCATATCTGCAAACTCTACAACAATGCAGCAAGACTCAGTGATGGCAAGGTCTGGCACATGAATAGGTTAGCCAGATGTCATCTTGAAGCCATACAAACAAATCTATTTAAAAAGGATAGAACCAGCAAAGACCTGTGGGTGGATTATGATGAAACCAGAAAGGACCACGTAACTATGCCTAGCAATGGGTTTGCACAAGGTCACACATCTGGCACTAACTCCACAGATTGTCACACATCGGGCCAGTTTGTTGATGTCAGTCCTCACACACCGATGCTAAATCGGAGTTGCGAGGGTGATTCACATTCTGACTCTGAAGTCGCATCTGACGGTCAGTGCCTCAGTGGAAGGTTTGGTAGGACCAGTAACGATTCCCACTCAGACACAGAATGTGTATGTGACCCTCACAGAGCTAAGGGTAGGTTTGGCAGAACCATCAACAAACCTAAACGTTATGATGATTTTTTTGTGATTAATAGTGCACAGTTATACACTATGATTGTATTTGGTTTTGGAATGTCGTTTAAGCATTCAAGAGAGGAAGATGTTTTTCCTGCAACTCGATACAGCTTCACTGTTACTGTATGCAAATCCCCTACAGTGTATTAGTGAGATTGGTATCCTAATAGCATACCTATGTGTGGTTTTGTTTGTTGACGAACTCCTGGAGAGGGCTGAGAAGGAGATGGGATCCAGGTGTACATCCAGAAATAGCTTTTGCCAACTGAATCCTGGAGAGCTTCTCTTTCACCTGCCTCCTTTCATCCTGCCACCTCTTAATGTTCCCCTGTAGTGAGTGTCCTCTACCACAATGTATTGAAAGAGCCTGTTACTTCCTGACATAAGGCTGCATTCTGTGCTCCACTGAGGGTGAATGGAGCCCGACCATGTAGTTGTTTGTAGAATTTGACCACTAATGAAATTATAAGGGCTGTCTCTTCCTCTCTAAAATTCTTCCTCCGCTTGAGTGTTGTAGTCTGGCTCCTGTTGGCTGCTGAATCAAGTAGTCCAAGGGGAAATGTGCAGAGTCTAAGGTGTGGGCTGTACTGTATGTTTGTGGTTTCGAGTGAATTGGAGTCAATGTGCATGTGGTTTGGGTCATATGCCTATTGCATTTGATTTAAAGGTCTCAACCTAAGTGGCGCAGATGGCCTTCTCCATGGAAGACATCTCCAACCTGAAGGTGGAGTGGCCACTAACTAGACTGGGTATAAAATATGATTGTAGTAACTTTCTGATTGTAAATACCCTTGTAGGTGGCTCCTCTCACTCATTGGAAAGGTTGAAAATGCAACTATGCATCTAGCTGTAAATCTCCGCTCAGAAATGGTAAATATAAAGAAAGTTCCACCTAGGTGTAGTACTAAACATACATCTGAGTAAATTTACAATTTTCTGAATCAGGCCTCAAATGCCCAGGTGTTGTGTGTGTTAGGGATATGTGAGTATGGTCATGTATATATCTCTCTATATATTTTTTATATATTATCTAAAAATACAAATGGTTGGATGGATAAAGAATTAAAAAAGCCTTAGAAATCCACTGAAAAATCTTAAAAAATAGGAAGGTTACAGGGATGTTATAGTTAGGCTCACATTTCACTCGTACAAAACCAGGAAAATTCTGAAGTTATAGTAACCTGAGTCCCTCCAAGTGGTGCCACATTCTCAATATTATGCTTCCATTTTATAAAATACTACGTGTACTCTTTTTTCCCCAGAGCACATTGAAGAATTTTTCTCATTTCACATGTTTTAAACTCTGTTATTTATTTATTGTAAATCATTGTACTTGTATTATAATTTACTCTATTTAGATTTGACAAAACTTTTGCAAGCATAATTGAAACCGTATACATGTATGTGAAATATTGTCTCTAAATGCCTGCTGTGCCATTTTATTTGCTGGGTTGTTGATACTGTTAAAGAAAATAAATTGCTTGTCAGTGTAATTGTACTTCAGGAATCGGCTCCTTTAGAGAAATGATTTGAGATGTCATTTTAATTGTGTTGATTAGATTATGCAAGCCATTGTGCAGTTAGAATGCCATACCCCAGGCGAAGCAGCTTCAGAAAAGATTTCTTGATTGTAGTAGAAATGTAAATGTGTTTTGCTCATTTTCAAGTCATATTAAGTCTGTGCTGACTTTTGTGTAGTATTCCTTGTACCATGAGGAATCTGCCCTCTGTATCTGTCACTGCCTTTATGTGCCCAAATCCTGTGCCTATTTTAATCAGTGTTGCCACACCTCTCGGGCATGTTGATTATGATGAGAAGTATCTCTGTTACACTCCTTTTCTCTGCAGTGGCGGCTCCTCCGCTATGGGGGAGGAGCGTCACCCCACTGCTTTCAAGCAGTGAGAAGTAGAAATATAAAATGATAATAACTTTGAGTTATCATTTTATGCTTTGTGCTGCTTTGCGGGCAGGTGGTGGACAGGGGTTCTCTGCTCTCGGAGCAGGGCAGGGGAGGAGTGGTCTGCCCACTCCTAAGTGCGCAATGACTGTTTGGTCAGCACTCTCGGGCCGCCCAAAACAGTCATGTGTCAATTTCTTGTTCTCCACGCAGGCTGCATTACAGCTTAGAAACAGGATACTCAGACCAATCACAATGCTCCATTGCAGTGTTGTGATTGGTCGTGGGAGCATGGCTGCTTACTTCTCACAATGCTGCATTTCAGCATTGTGATTGGTCAGCGGGGCCTGGCTGTGCATCCTATTCCTGGATGAGAGCAGGAGCAGAGACACGGGACCCGGAAGCAAGGTACGTTTATTTTTTTATTTATTTTTATATTGCACGCCCTCCCTCCCCCTGTGTGAACCTCCCTGCTCCCGCCCACTTCCCGCCACTCGCGAGACATGCCAGCCGCCACTGCTGCTGTGCCAAATTTGTGGGCTTTTTCCCTAGGAAACGTGTTTTCCATAAGTGTTCGATATCCGCACTGTGTCTATCTATGTTCATTAGTCCCGCTTGCAATTTAGTTACATTGGCATAATTCTCTTAGTTTTGTGATTTTCACATTACGCTTGAAACACAATATTACGCACTTATGCTACATCATGTAATTACTCGGTTGTTTGTGGAAAAACTATAGTGCAGGAACAACACGAACAACCAGAGTGCGATAGATGTTCTTTTCAACAACAGTGTTTTTAACTTTATCTTTATTGTGAAATGCACCCTTGCATCAAAAACTAACACAAGGCTGCATTTTGCACTATAATATAGTGATAAACAATGGATTTACATTTCATGAAATTATGTGTAATTTTTTATTTTTTTCCCACTTTTTTGCGTATTCAAAAGCAAATTAGGCAAGCTTTGCATACCCCGAATATATGTCAGCATTTTCTCCGATTATTTAGAGTCCTAACATTACAGTTAATTTAAGTGAGTTATTGAATATGTCCTGCACAACTAAGGGGCATATTATCAAGGACGGCGTTAAAATTATCGCCGGTTTAGTGGCAGAAAACTGCCGCTTAAGCGGCGATAATGGGCTTGATATTATGCTGCAGAGAATTCCAATAGAAGCCCATGTTCACACCAGAACATGGACTTCTATTGGAATTCTCTGCGGCATATTATCAAGCCCATTATCGCCGCTTTAGCAGCAGTTTTTAACGCCGTCCATGATAATATCCTATTATGGTGTGCCATCTGCTGTGCAATAGCTATCCCTGCGGTGCACCTGCCTTTGCGGTTTTGTAACTTTAACCAAGCGAACTGTATTAACCACCCGCCCTCTTCTCTCTGCCTGCCAGACTGAACACGAGTATTTCTGTGAAAGATACCCTCGTGTTCCCGTGGCAGGTAAGATGAGCTGTAGTCTCTCACTTTACGCCAGTTATTACATTCCTTCAGTTAATTTACTGCTCAAAGGTACTGTGCAGAAGTTAATATTTAAGTATTACTTTCTGCTATGTTGGCGTCTCAACAGTAAAGATCATGGGGGCAGATTTATGTTGGACTTGCGCCACTTTTACGCCGTCGTTGCGTCACTTTTGTGACACAGCAGCGGCGTAAATCCTGCACCACGTTGCGCCCTATTTACATCGTGACGCATCTATGGAGATGTGTCACGGTGTAAAGCCCTGCGCCACATGAAACCTGCGTCAGGTTTCATGTGGGCGTTTCTACGCAGGGGGGGGGGCGTTCTGTCGCATGAACGCCCCTGAAAAGTGATTCAGTGAAATCTACAAGATTTCACTGAGTCACTTTTCCAACGCTGATGCGTCAAAACCCTGCGCCTGCTTGAAGCAGGCGTAAGGCTTGAGGCACCACGTTACAGATAGGGCAAGTTGCAAGAGTGCTGGAGTTGTGTGTCATACGCAACACTACTCCAGCACTGCGCCAACTTTACGCCCCAGATGCGACACGCATCTGTTTATTCCTGCGCCATGATGCGCCGCATTGTAAATGTGGCGCATCATGGGTGGCGCAAGGGTAAACTTGCGTGTCGCATCTTTCCTGGCGCATCCCTGCTGATTTGCAGAGATGCGCCAGGCAACATAAATCTGCCCCATGGTTTCTAGCATTTCATTGTTCATGAAAGCCACTGTTACTATTCAATTCTATTCTCCGGGACTTGTAAAGCGTATAGCTACCCACATAGGGCTTCCCAGCGCTAGGCAGAGGAAGGAAAAAACAGGAAACTACTATCTGAGTTGTTGGTTTCTGTTCTGGAATTAGCATCCAGTATAATGAGCCAAGAGTGAATTATTCAACATCACTGGGTTGGTGCTCCTGTTTGTAGCTCAGCTTCCCTTTACCGTTGTGTTGTAGTGGGATTTTTTCAGGAATGTGGATGTGTCTTGCGGATCCATGAAGATGTGTGCCTTGCCCTGCAGAGGGAATTTTAGTTGCACAGGGTAGAGCATGGTGTATGGTATATCAAACTTTTTCTTACCATGGAAAAATGTTTGCATCGCTTCCAATACAGAATGAAATCTGGATAGAAAGAGACCATAGAATGTGCAACATGGATGTTTCTTTTCTCTTTAGCTATTTTTGGACTTCTATCACAGTTTCTGTAGTTCATTAGTTTAGCTATAATGGAGCAAGGAGGAGGTATCAGCACTAGTCTAGGGTCCAGATGTGCTAAGAGTTTTAGCAAAATGCTCCAATTCAGTATCAGGGACTGTTAAAATGAATGAATTTGCATATTTACTAATACCATTTTAGGATTTGGAAAAATTTCCGGAATCCTAACATGGGATTCCAAATCGGTATTAATTTGGTAACTGTGATGGCCGTATTGTAGGCATCTCTTCCAAACAGTTGCGGCTGGCATGGCTTGTTGGTGGGGGCGGGCGCAAGGTGGGGTAGCAGGGGGGGTCGCAAGGGGGTCACGTGGGTTTGCAATTTCGTCAAAAAGCAATGGGTGTTGCGGTAAAACACCCACAGCAACACCCATTACACACCCCTTTGCTGCAGAGGACTGTGGCGGAAAGAGATGTGTTTATAAGGTGGTGTTAAGCCACATTAAAAATCACTTACCTTGCCACCGCTAAGTCCTGTGTCTCTGCTCCTGCTCTCCTGCTCCAACTTCAGGAACAGGAAGCAGGCAGCAAGGCTCCCTTAAGCCAATCACAACGCTGCTGCGTTGTGATTGGTCTGAGCGCCGTGACACGACGCTCAGCCAGGGGCTAGAGGGGTGGGTATGTTCTCCATGCAGGCTGTAATACAGGCTGAAAAGTGCGCATGACTGGTTTGGACGGCCTAAGAAGGCTGACCAAACAAACAGTCATTGCGCACTTAGGAGTGGGAAAACCTATCCTTCCCCACCCTGCTCTGTTAGCAGAGCAGCCTCACCCTCCCACAAAGAAAACATAAAATGATAATAACTGAAAGTTATTTTCATTTTAATATTTTTGCTTCTAACACTGCTTGAAAGCAGTGGGGCGACGCTCCTCCGCCATAGCGGAGGAGCCGCCACTGCTTCCAAATACCAAAGCGGTGTCTAATGAACCAATATTTGGTAGCAATATCCAAACAGAAAACATTGATATTTTACCGACACCTGAAGGGAGGAGGTAACTTGGATTTTTTTTTGCCTGTGTGGCTGCATCCTCCTCTATTCCTGAAGTAGCCTTTCCGCCATATTTATGCAGGTACAGTGTTTGTCTAGGCGCTCTCTCATGTATTCAAGACTACGAGTTAACACAAACGTTTTATTATCAATGGAGGATAAACTGCCATCCATGTCCAGACAAAGTGTTTTAATATGTTGGCCAGACTCTGTTTCATTTTACCTATTTTTATGTCAAAGTCTCTTGCGCATTCCTGTGCATGCATTACTGTTTTAGGGTCAAGGGGAAGTCTCAATTGTTTTGCGTCTATTTTGCCCATTGCAACAGAATTGTGTTGCGTAGTTCTATAGCAGTAACAGCGGTGCCTTGCCTCTGAGCTACTTATTTGCTTCTGTTGGTGTTTCTTGCTTGATGAGGGATGAGGTAGCAAGTATTGTGTTAAAAACAGTAAATAAAGCCAACAAACATCATTGATAATGTGGCTCACTCATTAACTGCAGTGGATAAACCATCCATGCCCACCATAATGTGACAATACAGTGGGCATGAACTGTTTGTTCACCACAGTGCTAAAGGAAATCTGTCTGGTGTGAGCACCGAAACAACATCGGGACATCAGCCACAGATTATTATATATGATATGTAATACGCATGTCTGGGCACACCCTTGGCCACTCAGAGCATTACTTCAAACACACAAAGGGTAACAGGAGGAATGCTTGCAATAAAGGATGGGTTTGAATGATACCCTGAGCAATTGCCAGTGGTTGGACTGTTTGAAAGCATTCCTCCAATCGCATTTTGTGTGATTGATGTAACACCCTAAGTGGCCAAGGGTATGCCCAAATGCGGGTTACATGCTCACTGTGCCATAGGATCAAAGCTATACCTCACTGATGAGGCCTAACGAGGCCAGAATCCATCGGGGTTGCTTGTTAGGCCTCGCCTGACCCAGCGCATGCGCTGGTCTGGCGAGACTTGTTGAGAGGGCTCCATAAAGTGCTACCAGGCCAGCCTAGAGCTACAGTGCATGTGCGCGGGCGCGCAACGCCGCGCTTTACCGCGATTACTTTCACTTTCGCAGGCGCTTTGCATAGCCAATAGGTCTCGCTTTTGGGACCTTATAAGTATTTAGTTATGCAACTGTTGCATGGCTAAACACTTATAAGGTCCCAAAGGCGAGACCTATTGGCTATGCCAATGCTTGTTTTTCCTTCTGGAGGGGGCCCTGCCTGGCAGTTAGGGATAGACTGTTCCCATGAAGAGCAGAGTCAGTACATAATTGCATAAGGTGAGCCTCTGCGTAGAGTGGCACAGTGGGAGAAAAATGAGTTTAAAATTCTACCCTGAGCGAATGCGAGTGGTTGGGAAATTTGCAAGCATTCCTCCCAGCACCTTTTGTGTGACTGATGCAAAGCAAAACACTCCTAGTAAGTGTATAATCATTCTGAAAATTAAAGTGATTAGTATTTTTAATCGAGCCCTCACTAATTAAACACAGATTAAAAGTGCCCCTAACGCACAAAGGAGTATCTTGAATTTTGCTGCAGCGGTCAGCTGAAAGATAAGAGCTGATTCCAGGACTATTCCGTGGGCACAGTGCCATTCTCATAACGGCATTGGGAACAGGCTGGCCACGGTCTGCAGGCATGCAATAAATAACCACTGCATATAAATAGAAGGCAATCATTTCGGATTCTCGTGTTCTCAAATCCAGCTTTGTTTCTGCAGCAGTGCCAGCGGCTATCATGCTGTCGGGTTACGTGATATAAAAGCTAGCACGGCCTTTCAGAGGTGCCCTCTGCAGCAAATTTGGCCGCGCACTACTTGCCTGTCAACCTCACTCTACGCGTGGCCAGGCCTCGTTCCCAATGGTTGCGTGATTTACTGCCTATGCTTAGAGGATATGAGAACATATAGTCTATCACTGACCAGTGAAAGGCTTTTTATATTCTCTGGGGTTGGTCACCTATACACCATGTCCTGGTTTCCTTTCTTGGTCCATGCGCAACGATTTTTCCTTTCCTTTCCTTTCCTTTCCTTTCCTTTCCTTTCCTTTCCTTTCCTTTCCTTTCCTTTCCTTTCCTTTCCTTTCCTTTCCTTTCCTTTCCTTTCCTTTCCTTTCCTTTCCTTTCCTTTCCTTTCCTTTCCTTTCCTTTCCTTTCCCTTCCCTTCCCTTCCCTTCCCTTCCCTCCCCCTCCCCTTCCCCTACTCCTTCCCCTTCCCCTTCCCTTTCCCTTTCCTTTTTCCTATTCCTTTCCCTTCTCTTCCCTTCTCCTTTTCCCTTTCCTTTTCCCTTTCCCTTCCCTTCCCTTCCCTTCCCTCCCCTCCCCTCCCCTCCCCTCCCCTCCCCTCCCCTCCCCTGCCCTGCCTCCCTCCTTCACCCTCCCTCCCTCCCTCCAAAGAAAGCTAGAAGATTCCCTCCCTTGCCCCTTCTGTTATTTCCTGGATCACAGTCTGAATGTAGTAGTGGTACTATCTAGATAGCATTTTATAGCAGACATGGACAGGGTGTCTGATTTGTGGAGTCATCATCACCTTTTTAAAGTCTATGACATGCGAAGTAGCGCAGGATGGGGTTTGCAATGTGAAAATCATTGGTGCAAAGTCAAGTACAAGCTGCACTGGAGTGGATGGAACATGGTCTGGAATTGAGGCTTGACATCAACAAATCAACACTACATCAATGACAGTGAAGCACATTAGAATTAACAATAAGGACAAAGAGGAGTAGATTTTCAAACCATGAAGGCTTATTAGCCAATTAGCAAGGTTAGAAACATGAACCATTCAAAGTAGGCATAAATCAATAATCCCCTTACAAAAACAATGTTCAGTATAATCAAAAGTGAGTCAAAATAGCAAATACAGAGGCTAGCTATTTGAAGATTGTCCTAAGGAAATGGAACAAGATTGAGTTTTCCCTTAGGGGAAATTCTATAATGCTAAGCTGGGGATTCAAATAGGTAAGCAGCAGCTGTCAATAGGTAAAGCCTCTAAAGGCAGAATCAAATACATCTTCAATCTGTAAACAAAGAATGGAATTGCACAGAAGTCTATCTCTTTGATCAGGAGCAAAATAGAACATGTAGTTTCAAGAGAGTAGAAAGGGCCCTCTGCTTTCTATCAAGTGGGAAAGCATATCTAAATCGAACAAGCTTAGCAATGCTCAATTAAAATATACAATTTCCCAACAAATAATAAGACTCCCCACTATTCCCTGGGAGCGGTGACTAATCAGGATTGAATGTTCTCTGATAATGAAACTTCGACCGGCTGCTCAGCACCGCACAATGGAAGTCTACGGCTGCGCTGCCTACAGGACATATTTTGCCAAGGACGATGCATCATGGCCAGCCTCAGGGCCGGACAGGCCATAGCGGGCACCGGGTGTTTCCCCGGAGGCCGCTAGGGTGGGGTCCGGTTTTGGGTCCCTGGGGGCCGTTTTTGTTACCTGGGGTCAACAATATCGGCCCCCTGTAACAAAATTGGCCGAAACCAGCCCTCGCAAACTCCAGGGGGGGGGGGGGGCGTCTGAGCAGTTAGCCAGGGCCGATTTCTGTTCCCAGTCCGGCCCTGGCCAGCCTGTCCTCAGCACAGGTGTGGAGGATTCATTATTCATCTTTCAGTGAAACTTGCAATGATAAACAATTCTCACAGAAAGTAAACCATATGAAACAATTTATTTAATTCAAGCTACAGCAGCCCCGCAACGTGAACAAGAGGGAGAGTGAGAGCATCTCAACAGCCGAATTGCACACTTTTTAATGTTAGTGGTGAAACTGAGGCCTACATAAACTATGGCGAACTTAATGTGAACTCACTAATGTGCACTTGATGGAGCGGGTAGTAAAAATTTTGTATACGCCCCCATTCTGCATGTGTATATCAATCCGAATAATCTGTTAATTGCAATATTATTAATCCGTTTGAAGTGATAACTCACCAATTATATTAACAAAAGAATTACACGTGGGAATTGCACCTTGCATGGCTATATTAATTGTAAACTAACTTGAGTACGCATACAAATAGTAGAAAATTAGAAGATTGCATGTTATATGTTGCTTTGGTGATGTATTTGTGATTTGTGCTTTATTTAGTGAGTATAAACCGCTCTGAGTGTTGCTTCTGCTAGATAAATACACACACATATGGGTATTAGCAAGGGGATAACATTTTATTAGCCATTTCTATGTTTTAATTATGTTTTTGTGTTTCTTTTGCTTAAGTTGACCATTTCGGCCGAGACAAGATGGCTGAACGAGACGTTAAACGTGACTGCCCTGACAACACGAGGTTCTGGAGGAAGTGCGCAGGCGTCACCGCCAGCAGCAGTGGCCTGGACCTGACCCCGGGAGAATATGTACCCTTCAAGGACGCTCCGGGAACCTAGCCAATACCAAAGACAAGGATAGATTTAAAAAACGGAACCAGCAAGTGCGATGACTTCATTTTGCGGACTACATGAGAACTGTACCTCACGACCCCAAGTCGACCAATCAGGACTTTCTAAACCCCGATCTTGATACTTTTTGACATCATTTTCATTATAAAAGTAGGTAGGGAAATGCTGAGGTGCGCGCTCTTCTTTGACGAACTTGATTTCCTGACGTTATGCTGACGGAGAGGACGGTGACACTGCTGGACAGCTGTTATCCTGAATCTTTGAGAGACTGAATTGCGGCCTAACTTTGCTAAATAAAATTCTTCCTTGACTGACTGACTTAGAGGACAACTTTAGCCAGAATAGGTAAATATGATGCTCTGAAATGATGATGATGATTTCTAACGTTTCTTGCAATATTTCTTAGATAAAGAATATTTGATTAATTGAAAAATGTGTTGTGTCGATTATTTAAGAAGAGATTTTAGTGGGATTTAAAGACTAGATAAACGATTGTAACACTAAATCTACAAACAACTAAATGATCCATCTCCCTATGAGAGGGATATCTTAGGTTTGAAGTCAATGTGTTTAGGGTAAGGTAAAGGTATTCCTTTCATGTCAGCGTTTGGAAGCTTATTTCCCTAGGAAAACAGATCAACTGAGTGTAAGTATTGGTGTTATGGGCCCCACCACTGAATGTATATGAGTGAATTTGATGTTGAGGTACTTGGTCTGTGACGAAGGGGGAATTTGATGTTCCACGCTGCAGCACACTCACTAACTATGGTCAGTATTTATGTGGTAATCACACTTTATGTATCTATGAGTATGTGATTTGCATTAGTACATATGTTAGGTGAAATGAAAAATAGTGACAGAGCATCACCAAATCCACTGGCGCCGTCAAATTTTATGTTTTATTATCACTTTTGGGTGTGCTGCCTTTTGTGAACACAGATGACTGACAGATGTAGACAGGAAGAGTGATGGGATTTAGGAAATGATTTGATAGAAGGAGTGGGGTGACAGTACAAGGTCTGGAGTTGTGGGATAAGGACATTTTCATATACGGAAAATAAGAAATGCCTCTATAGCAAAATATAAATTGCAACATTTTCATTGCTGTGTGTGCACAGGTGCTAGAAGTAGAAAATAACGATGCTGAAGTTTAGAAGGTGAATGATTCATAGAGATTCCTTTACATTTTCTTTTTAATTTGTCACATTCAGTGTGCCTTGAAAGACAGAGGTCAAATGTCAGACTCTGCACCTGAATTAGATCTCACTGGGCGATTTACCCTCTCACAAAGGTGACGGATATCCTGTCGCTGAAATATAAATCCAATTATATCCTATGGGATTTATATTTTGGCGGACGGGCTATACTTCACCATCGAGACAGAGTAACCCATTCGTCAAGATCTAAATCAGGTCCTATATCTTCTGACAAATTACTGCTTATTCTTTTAACACAGGGATTGATGTTAACTTTTCTTTCTCTAATTCTATAACAGAGGATTTTGTAAATTAAACTATGGGTAAATCATTCTGGAGTACAGAACTTGTAAAAGGAAAGGCTGTAAAATGTTAACCTTTTTCTAACACACAACAACATTTAAGTATCTGTAAATAATCTGTTAAAATATTTATTATTTCATCAGTTAAGAAAAATTAAAAAACAAAAATTAAGCACATGCTTTGTAATTCTGAAGTGTTCTGGGAACAAGGGGCCTCATTTATGAGAAGTGACGCATCGCTGTGAGAAAACAGCGATTCGTCAATTTTAATTGCGCTCTCCTTGCGACACCAATGATGCGTCATATTTACTGTATGACGCATCATGTCGCAAGAAGTTACAGATACGTCAGTATTTCTGACGCATCTGTAGGTGCAAAAATAACGCATTGCTGGAGTGTGTCACAAAAGTGACGCAACTCCAGCAATGGGTCATTACACATGGGCAAGCCCCATGTGAAATGTGCCTGCGTCAGTCTTACGCCTGCCATGAGGCAGGCGTAAGATATTGACTCATTTGCGTCCTAGAAGTGGCGCAGTGAAATCTGATAGATTTCACTGCGTCACTTCTACGACCCTTTCTTGCGTCAGAACGCCCCCCCTGCATACATTTTACCTGATGCAGGTATAATGTGACGCAGGGGTTTACAAAGTGACGCATCTATGAAGATGCGTCACTTTGTAAATATGGTGCAACAAGGCTCACTTTTTACGCCGCTGGTGCATCACAAAAAGTGACGCACAGGGGGCGCAAAAGTGACGCAAGGGCTCATAAATCAGCCCCAAAGACTTTAATAGGATCAACACAAATCAAGACGCTAAACTTGGTGGTACACAAAAAACACATATTTACTGAAACCCGATTCCAAAACATTATTGTTTGTGCCCTAGTTTTATCAGTAAAACTGTCTGTGCAAATTTAGTGACCATTTCAATGGAGTTTGTGCTTTCTGCAAATGACAGTGCATTAACACACCATGCTTTAATTACATATTTGTGAAAGCGTGCTCCAACATGCACTACGAGTACATACTATCGCCCTCATTTATGGGGATTTGGTTTAGGGCAGCACAGTCACCTTGCTGTGCTGCCCTATGCCTAAGTGAAAGGACAGGAATGCACCATATTTAGCCAATGCGGTGCATTTCTGTCCCCCCCTGTACTGGCTCCATTTAAGAAGACGCCAACGCAGGCACCCTTGCACCAGATTGTCTGCAGGATTGTTTTTGTGCGGGACAGGGCACCTTCCTGCACAAAATCAATCCTGAGAGGTGTTTTCCTCTTTTTGTGTGTGCTGTAGAATCTAGCACACAAAGAAAGAGGAAAAAACTAGGAGAATTAGAGATATTTCTCCTCGTTACGCCTCATCTCAGGAGGTGTAACAGATCGACTCATTCCCGGGTTTACAAGTCCTTGTAAATCTGTGAATATGTCAAAAACCATGGGAGTTGCGTGGGAGCACCCATCGCAGCGCCCATGGAATGCCACCCTTGTGCAGAGTAAGGCAATGCAGCAATTTGCGCTTCTTTGCCCTACTCAAGATTTATGAGGCCACAAGAAGCCATACAAGGTGGCTGCATAAATGTGACTCAGAGCCTTGCGTGGTGCAAACGTGACACAAGGCTTTCATAAATAGGCTCCTACGCGTTCTTACCACTCGCCTGTCGAATGGGCGTGGCTCATTTGCTACACAATTTCTTTGTGTGACTCTTGGATTTTTCACTCTCAATGCCTTTAGTGATAAAACACTGATGGTGGCACCCCACTCTGAACATTGCTCCACCAGCACTGTGTTTGTGACGTCGCCATGCCTATTGCTGTTACCAAGAGACAGCGATGCTAATTGTGCAGATCGAGGCATACAACAGACAGCAGCACTTATCAATGGTTCGTTATCTTGGAACCGTGGTTCCTGCTGTCGCCGAGTTGTCCCACCTTCTCCCAGCCTCCAGTGTTACGTCAGTGAAAGACAAACAATGTCCTGTTGATGCCGCCTGAACTTGACAGATGTGGTTGTGACAGCTGGCGGGTGGCATCAGTAGCTCTGTGGGGCCCTGCCTCTCAGAATGACGTCAGGCCCTCAGCTCTCACCACAGGATTAGTGCCTGCGGTCTGCCTTAAACGGCACGTGGCGTGTCCAGTGCCTGACCGTACCAAAAAGACCCAATTCCGTGATTTTGAGTTTCCTAATCCCGGAAAAGCAACGAGGAAATCTTCCACCAATCTAGGCGAAATGTTTTAATACCGATGAATAACCACGGTTTGCACTATCTCTGCTAGGTCTTTCTTCCTGTGTTCCCCTTCTGTGACCCTTCCTCATGCAGGTCACCACATCCTTTACACCGACCTGAGTTTTGTGTCCCTTCCACTTAGGCATGTGCAAGAGGGAAGTTTCTTCTGCTCTTGCCATGCTGTAGTGGTCCTTCCTGTGTGAATGAAGCTTGCAGTGTGGTTAGCTGTGCATGTTTTGTATATAAAACAACGCGTACAGTGATGCAGCTTGTTTCTATGCCTGTGAATGAAGCCAGTCCGTCTGCTTTCTTTGAGAGAGAGAGAACGAGAAAGAGAGAGAGAGGGATGGAGAGAGAGAGAGAGAGAAAGGGATGGAGAGAGAGCGAGGGGAGGAATGGAGAGAGAGAGAGGGGGAGGGAGAGAGCGAGCGAGAGAGAGAGAGAGCTGGAGGGAGGGAGAGAGAGAGGAGGAGGAAGGGAGAAAGAGAGGGAGAGAGAGCGAGAGAGAGAGAGAGATGAATAGAGGGAAAGAGAGAAAGAGAGAGAGAGGGAGGGATGGAGGGAGGGGGAGGGAGAGAGAGAGGAAAAAAGAGAGGGAGAGAGAGAGGGAGGGAGGCAGAGAGAGAGAGGGGGAAGGATGGAGAGAGAGAGAGAGGGGGAGGGAGGGAGAGAGAGAGAGGGAGGGAGAGAGAGACAAAGACAGAGAGGGGGGGGGGGAGAGCTTCGCATGCAGCATTCCCGCCTGTGATCCCTTTCCGTGACACCCCCCTTCATGCACTCCACCGATTCCTTTACACTGATATGCTCCCTGTACCCATTCCACTTCTCTATGCATGTGAAAGGTACATTTCAACTTCTCCTGCCATGCTCTACTAGTTCTGCCAGGGTGAATGAATCCTCCACCGCCGGGAATGGATCTGACTCTCCGGATGGGCATCTCAACTTTTGCTCAAGAGATGGATAAAACAGGTAAACAAAATTGCAACATCTGCCACAGCAAGTGTTGTATAAACCTCAAGTTATAATATATTTGATATATAAAATATTATGAAACTGAAGGTTACAACACAGAGAACACAAAAGCCAAATTTGGCAGCTCAGTGGGCTAATGCATTCATTCAGAGATCTGTTGTTTTTTTACAGAGATGTATTTAATGGCACAGTTACAGGTTCAAATCCTAGTTGAACACTCAGCCTTCCATCCTTCTGAAGCAATTAACATCTGTTTATTTTCACACATACAGAAGTGTCTCCTGTACTTAAAAGAAGCTTCCTCCACAAATGGGTGTTATATCTGCTTCCATGGTGTTTTAACATCACCTCCATTGGGTGAACGCTCTGATGCGATTTTTACAGAAAAGTTGATATTTATCTGCACATACAATGGTGTCTATTTTCCCCCTCGCCCACTACACCCCCCATGCTGATGCGCACTGTCACTTGGCTCACCTTGATTTGATCATCTCGTTCAAACCTCACACACCTCACTCAACATACTTAATTTAGTCCAACCTTCAAAAAACATCTTTTTGGCACTTATAAAAAAAAGTTGGTGCAAAAGCAAACGTTGCCAAGAGCAAGGAAAATGGCCCAGCACCTCAGTTATTTAAATAGGGACTGTTAGATTGATTGACGTTCATTCCAAATCTTATGGTCCTGAAAGTGAAATAATTTTCCTGAGAACCTGTATAAGAGAATGACCTCAGGACCTCTGTGATATTTGTGGATAGTAAAATCTTATGAGGTTATCATGGTTTTATTTTAGTAGATTTTATTAGTAAAGCCAGAGGGTCTTATGCAGATTCTTTGGTCAAAGTACAGCCAGGGAAGATTATGCCCTACAGCTGTCACATGATCATATTTTTGAGTTTACACACCAGTCTGGGAAAGCTGATGGTGAAGTACTGCCCCTGTGCTGTGTGCTGTGTGGGGTTGGCCTGCAGTGGCTATTTCTGCCAAGGAGAGGACATAGACTGAACTGTGCTGTGTATCCTTCTTGAAGAAGATCTCCAAGGGTTTGGTGTAGAGCTTGCCTCCTGTTCTGAAGTCTCAGGGACACAAAGACTTTATTTCCCCTGTCCTCCTGCACTTGGAACTGGTGTTTTAGCTGCCACAGAAGGAAATAATAACACAGATGCCGGAGAGCACGCCGCGACCTCCTACGCAGTCGTGGGCATCACTCGTGAAGTGCACGATGCACCGCCCTGACTTGCACCACAGCCCGAAGTCTGCCGATGCCGCACCATACAGACTCCGTAATCTAGGCCGCTGCCTGCACCAGAGCCGAGGGCAAAGCTCGTGACTCTCACGACACACTGCCACAACTCGCACTGCAGCCCTGACCTCACTGATGCCAGTGTCTCTTCATCAAGGAGCCAATACCGGGGGGGGCGTGGCTAGCCAGCCAACATGGCGGACATGAGTCTATAGCGCTCCGGTCCGATAAGCCCCCAATTATCTGGTAAAACAATCCTGCAGATGTGCCATCTGCAATAAAAGTATATGCGACTGGTGCCAGATTGTGGAGCGGCTCCTGGGAAGCCCAACGAATTGCTGTTTCGTCTGACGCGGTCGAGGCCGTGGTCCAAGGGAGTAATGCGGCCCAAGCCACGTGAACACCCGGGGAGACAGTGATGCGGCAGGAGGCTGGGACCGGCGCTCGTTGCAACGCTCTCAGAGCTGTCGAGCGGATACAGTCAGCCGGCGCTGGAACTGCCGTCGGGGGTTAGCAAAATCCCGGGCAGGCAGAGACTCCCGAAGCCTGTTGATGGACGGCCGCAAAACCCCCTGGGAGCGAACCTGAGTCACTGGCGGTGCCAGAAGGTGGTGATGATAGCGGAACGAGAGGGGGTGCAGTGCTGACACGAAGAGCACCATACCAGGTGGCTAAGGTGAGGAGTACGGGCGGCGTGAGGCAGGGGCCTACGGCAGCAGCAGGACGTGAAAGGTGGCTGCCTGGGCCAGAACAGTGACCCGCCATTGACTGAGCATCCAGCTGGGGCGACGGTGGAACGGACTCCCGGAGGGGCCATACTGCAGTGAGTGAGGCTGAGTGCAGCACAAGAGAGCCGGGCTGAAGGGCATCTCCCTGTAAGCCTCTATTGCGAGGGAGGCCACCCGGGTGACGTGGCCTCTCAGGAGCCCCCAGGGCGGCACGGACCAGCAGATGAGAGTGGAGGGGGGTGTCCACTGCACACTGCGAACTGAGTGTGGCAAGACTGAAGCGTGCACTGGGTCCAGGAAGCAGCCGTGGGGGTCTCCCACCGTGTTGGGGCAACCTAGCTGGCATGATAACCTGGGGAGGTGAATTGCAGGTGCGGGCCTGCACACTCGTGAAGTGGCAGATAATCACTGGGTAGCTGGACGCTGATCGGTCGTGCCATGGACCATTGTGGACATTTGCAACAGCGACCTCGCATTGTTGCGTAAACCCCGGATCTGACAAGGTGACGACGGACGAGCCCGGCGGGCGCCAACTTGACAGCCACGACCGCTGCTGTGATTGAGATGTGGTGAGTGGCTTGTACACAAGGCAGCCCCACAAGGACATACGTAGCCCCCACAGGCCGCTTCCCGGGTCCTGACCGCAAGCAGCGGGGAGAGGATACCGCGATCTGCCCCGCCGGGCTATAATCCGCGTGCAGTCTCCACGGGAGCGGACTCCCCTATCAGCAATATCGCTGTCGGCACACCTCCCCACTGGTGCACACCCGCGAATGCCCATGGCGCAGCAGCTTGTTATGGGCCGGATGAGAGCCAAGATGCAGCAGAAGCCCATACGTGGGAACGCCTTGGATCCCATGGTTGCAGTTGGGGGTAAGAGTGAGCCTACTGCACTAGCTGTAAAGTCCAGTCCACGTGGTGGCGGAGCAGCCGCGACACATCCGCCGCTGGTCGGGCTCTGTACATCATTCCAGGGTGACTGGGGAGGGGGGGAGAATGGGAGGAGAGGCGCACTCGCCCTGTGCATTGGTTCAACTCACACAGATGGCACATCACACATGCAGGAGCAAGGGGGACGGCCACAACACGACACCGCTAGTGCGCGCACCCCAATGGGCACCCCACTGACCTAGTTTACGCTACTTCACAGTTATAGTGGTTTGGACGGGCATAGCGAAATGTCCGCCCCGGATGTTACACTGTTCTTAGTTCTTCAGTTATGTTTTCTCGTGCAGCACACCGACTTGACACTGCCTGTCCCTGTTCCTCGCGCCACCCGGGCACGTCCCGGCCCCGGCGCCCCCATTGAATCGACTCATCCGAGATGGCGCGCACTGACATAATCACGTGGAACATACGTGGCATGTACATGCCTGCGTGGCGCTACTCCATATTTGCATATCTTCAAAGACACTCCACTGCAATCGCCGTCCTTCAGCAAACACATATGACAAAGCCGGAATTAGACAGGCTGCGCAAACGCTGGAGGGGTAAACTATATGGCACAACATATTCAACACACGCGCGGGGCACACTCATTTGGGTGAGAGCGGGTACCCCGTTCATCTGTACAGACACAGTGTTAGACCCCGCAGGCAGGTACACTTTGGCACGGGGGATACTCAATGGTCAGCAAATCCTGTTGGGCTCTATTTACGCTCCGAACACTGACCAACCCTCATACCTAGCGCAATTGTCCACAACGATGGCTCCCTATGCTGGGATCCCCTGGCTATTAGGTGGGGACTTTAATTCGGTGTTAGACGTACACCTCAATAGGTCCTTCCCACCCCTCCGAACAACAACGGCTATCTCAAACGCGCAGGCCCTCACCGATTGGCTATCATCCTGGGCTTTATTGGATCTGTGGCGTGGCCTGCACCCTAATGATCTCATCTATTCTTATTATTCTGCAGTGCATGACCTTCACGTGCGGTTGGACAGGGTGGTAGGCTCTCCATCATTGGCCCCGTTGATTGAGGACGCGGAATATTTAGGGCGGACACATTCTGACCATAACCCCCTGAGGTTTCGGCTGAACTGGGAACCTGATTGTCCTCCGGTCCCTACCTGGCGTCTCCAGTCAGCGGCACTGGAGGACACGGAATTCCGTGTATCCATAGAGTCGGCTATTCTGGAGTATTTCGAACTGAACGAAGGGACGGCGAGTAACACATTGATGGAATGAGATGCCCATAAAACGGCTATCAGGGGTCTACGTGGAGCATACGCCAAAGCCTGTCGTTGTCACTTACTTGTCTTGAATCGCAACTGCTCCAATATAACGAGGAGGCCGCCACTCGAGCTGTCTGGTGAGCCTTCGGGCGCAGCATGCGGACCTCATGGAACGTCTGCGATGCCACAACTATGCAGCCCACACGGCTCGTACTCATGCCAAAGCTGACAGAGCGGGCCGCTTGTTGGACTGGCTGCTCAAACAGGAGAGCAGCCATGCCCCAATTGGGGCCATACGCACACCTGAGGGGGCCCTGGTATACACGCAGCGTGAGATACACATGGTGATGTCCGACCATTACGCTCAACTGTACTGGTCTGCAGGCCGCTGTTCCGGCCCCGATCTGGATAGGATCCTCGAGACTATCTGCTTGCCCACGGTCTCCGAAGACCATCGAGCATTTACTTTGGAGGAAATCAGGGAGGCGATCGGCTCCATGGCATCTGGGAACGCACCGGGGCCGGATGGCCTACCCACTGAATACTATAAGGCCTACCGGGAGTCCCTAGTGTCGAGGTTGCATACCCTTTACTCCACAGCTCTGGACGAGCACACTCTGCCCCCCTCAATGCATGAGGCCTACCTGATGTCCCTTCTCAAGCCGAATAGGGACTCCGAGAATTTGGGATCATACCGACCCCTGGCACTTCTTAATGTGGACTATAAAATATTCGCCAAGGTGTTGGCGGAGCGCCTGGCACCAGTAGTACCGGAGTTAGTCCACAACGACCAGAATGGTTTTGTACCCAAACGTAGTACCTCACTGAATCTTCGGAGGTTCTTTAGGGTGGCGTCGGATAGTGTGCAGGAGTGGCCTAGGGCGGGTTGCCTTGTGCTGGACCTTGAAAAAGCCTTTGATTGTCTGGAGTGGGGCTACCTCGCGGCAGTGCTGCTGCGCTATGGGCTGGGCCTGGGGTTCCTCCAGATGGTCAACCTACTATACAAGAACCCCACAGTGAGGGTGAAGTCAGGGCCATACATCTCTGACGCCATGCCAATTCGCAGAGGCACTAGGCAGGGGTGCCTGCTCTCGCCCCTTCTGTTCGCGCTAGCAATCGAGCCCCTGGCAGCGACACTGCGTGCGACACTGGGTGACGGAATTCCCTTGGGGGATGCGACACATCAGGTATCCCTGTACGCGGATGACCTCTTGGTCTTCGTAAGAGATGTGAGTAATATTCGAGCCCATCTGGCGCACACGCTGTGCGACTTTGCTGCTCTCTCGGGCCTCACGGTAAATGCCAGCAAGTCCTGGTTCTACGCATTCAGGGGTGACCCTCAGGACCCGGGCTACATACTGGATGGTGTGCGGGTGCGGTGGACAGGGGACACTTTCCGCTACCTAGGAGTTCAGATATATCGCCAACCGGCGGATCTCATCGAGGGTAACCTGGGCCGGGCTGTGGCAGCAATTAAGTCCCAAATACGTTTCTGGACCACGCTCCCACTAACAGTCACCAGCAGGATAGCATTATCTAAGATGGTGATCCTCCTCTACTACTTTGCTAATCTGCCAGTTTATGTCCCGGCGGCCTACATCACCGCCCTCACTCAGTTACTTAGGGAGTTCCTCTGGGGTAACACACGTCACAGGGTAGCGTTGTCTAAGTTGTACTTTCCCAGTGACCAGGGTGGCCTTGCTGCGCCGTGCTTCGAGCATTACTATTTGGCAGCGCAACTACAATGGATAGCCCACTGGCTAGCTGACAGGGGATGTGACGACACCGCGACCACAGCACCTTCCCTCTCTCTTGCTGATATTACCAAACTCTTTCACCCTGCCGCAAAAGCCCCAGCACCGACACCGCTCCTCATGGTGGTGGCTTACAAATGCTACCTCCGTAGCCTATACCTTACTAGAACTCTGGTCCCTTATGCTCCGGCCATACCACTAGTGGGCTCCCCCAGTGGGTTGGGAATGCTTACATCTTCTGAGCTAGTGGAGTGGCACGAAGCAGACATACAGACCCTAGGGGACTTATATAGTGATGGCATTCTCATGATGTATGAATCCCTGGTTGAAGAGGCGGGGCTGCCACCTGGACAATTTCTCAGACACCGCTCGCTGGTTGCGACGCTGACCTCCAGATGTGGGAACATGAAGGAGGAGCCAAGCCAACACCTTACCATACAGTACCTTTATGTTATGGGGCGAGGTAGATCCAGTGGTTTGTGACATCCCTGCGTACACACGCAGCGATAAGTTTGAAACCACTACGCCGTAAATGGGAAGAAGATCTGGCGCGGCCACTAGAGGATAGGGAGTGGCATAAGATGCTACAGAGTCCAACACGCATACCTAGAAATATGAGGTTCCGCCAAATACAGTTGTTTATACTCCATAGAGCATACCTTACACCCGAAATGATCAATAGGTACTTTCACCGCACAGACACGGTCTGCCCACGCTGCGCAGAGTTGGGAGCTGGGTTAGTGCACATGCTGTGGAGTTGCCACAAGCTACAATCCTACTGGGGGCGGTTTGAGAGGCGCTACACACATGTACGGGCCGCATCATACCCTTTGAATGGCCAGTTTACCTGCTGCACCTCTTTCACAGAACGCCGTCCACAAAAGCTCCTCCCGCTTTCTCGACTTGGGGCTGGTGGTGGCTAAACGGCTACTTACTAAAAGGTGGAAGGCGCCGGACCCACCACACATAAGGGCGTGGAGGTATTCGCTCCTGGCATGGGCCAAGGCAGAGGGAATAGCTCTCCTGAGAGAGGAAACGCTTGGACTCCGGAAGATGCCTATTATGACACAATGGGAGGGTCTACCACAGGCCTGCCCTTGTCACAGTCTGAGGGGGGCAGCGCAGTGGGGCGTCCTGAACATGGGGGAGGCACCCTTATGGGGAGTGATGAATAAACTACCAAGGGTCAGTAACGTCGCCATATAAATACCAGTGGATTATAAGGCACTCAGGATGGGCAGTGCTGAGCTCTCTGATTGGTGGTGTCTGCCTGTGGGGAACCGGGAGGTGGGGGGGAAGAAGCAGTGGGGACACGGTGCGGAATGCACATTCACAAGTCGGACTATGCTGCTGTTCTTGGTTACTGGGGCTTTGTTGAATTTTGCCCTTTAATGTTTTCTTCTTAACATCTGTGCACACATGTATCCTGAAGACTCTGCGTAGACTCTGTACACCATACCACTGGAACCATGTCACCAATGTACGATGTCGTTACTCCTGCCCAGGTTTAACTTGTAACTAAACCACTACTGTCCTTGATATGTACTTCAGTTTATCACTGGTCCCTCAGTCATGTTCATCTGATATTGCCAAAAACTTTAAGGTATGGTCGATGTTATATGTTAAAAGCTGCCTGTCTACAAGCTGTCAACTCTTCAAAACAATAAAAACAGATTTAATAAAAAAAAAAATCAAGGAGCCGATACCTGAAGTGGGTGACCTCCCAAATCCATCGACCCCACATCATCATAAGGAACCGACGCTTCGATGCCACGGCAACGTCACCTTCCCAGCTACAGTAAGGAACCAATGCCTCACCTCCCCTGCATCGCAGTAAGGAACCAGCACCTCACCTCCCATGTGGTCGTACGGAATCGACGACACCCGGCGCCAACTAAGCATCACTTCCCAGACGCCGTGCACCATCTTTGTTTTCATCGTTTGCCAAGGTACTGTTCTTTGTGGGTCATGTGACACCTTGCGGTCGGTGCTGTACTTTGGGATTTTCATCTGAAACAACATCGAAATAGCCCCAGGTGGAGCTATTTGTTACTACAAGCTTTATTTTTGTGAATAACCTATTTTTGAAGATATCTTGATATATGTATGGTGGAGTTTTGCTATTTTTGTTTTCTTTTGATAAAGATTTCCTATTTTCTAAACTGGTGTGGTGTCCATTTGTAGTGTTTTCACTATGTTACTGTATGTGTGCACAAATGCTTTACACACTGCCTCTAAGATACGCCTGTCTGCTCATGCCAAGCTACCAAAGGGGTGAGCTGGGTTGTCTAAGGGCGTAACTCCCTTATCCTGACTAGAAGCAAGGGCACCTACTTGGACAACAGTGCAAACCATTTCTAACTAGACACCCCCATTTCTAACAGTAATTTATACAGCAATATGCAGGAGATCAAAGCTTGGATGATGTAACCAGTGATGTCACCGGTAATGTCATCAATGTTGTCATTTGAGATGCCCCCAGTGATGTCCTAAATTATGTCATAGAACATGCCATGAGTGATGTTATATTTGAGGTATTAAGCAGTGCATGGTGTGGGCGAAAGTTATAGTTGGAACTGGTGAATTTCTGTGTTTTTTTTAGTTCAAAATGTTAATGTTGTCACTGACAAATTCACCTCAATATAACATTACTTTAACCTTTTGTTTTTTCAGAGAAGTGGGAGGTCCTCACAGGTGAAAATACCACTAATCTTATCATTTTTTCATTTACCCGGTGAAGTGGAGGAGTGAGCCTTGTGGGCTCTTACTTCTGGCTCCAATTGTCTGTCGGCCACTGGGCATGACCCTCTCCGTTGACAGTGGGAGGTGCGGAGTTTGACTGGGGTGGTACAACTGCTACACAATAATACAGGTATCCTAAGACAAGCTCAGGGAGCACAGACACCTTCAGCGGAGCAGAAGGGCAAAAGCTCGCTTGATCTTGATTTTCACTATCAACACAGACTGTGAAAGTGGGGCTTCACAATCCTTCTGACTTTTTAAGTTTCTATCAGGAGGTGTCTGAAAAGTTACTACTGTGGATGTTCTACTCGAGCAGCAGCTTCAACACAAGCAGCAGGTTTCTCAACGCGAGCAGTAGATACCTGGAGTGACAGCCCATGTTGAAAAATCTCGTAGGGAGGTGGGTGATTTTCCTCACTCACCAACTTAACGTTGGCGAGCCGCACAAGAAGAAAAACTCCATTCCGCTTCATGGAGTTTTTTAGAACTTTGCGCTCTACGCGAAGTGGGCAAAACTCTGCAAACTCTGCCCGCGGACCGGTGTTCACTGTCTACCCCTATGTAGCACCTCACTGAAGGATTTCCTAGTACATAGCCATTTCAGTACAGGAACGAATAAACCAAACATTTTAGAACATATGCGTGCCATTACAAATAAGGATTCCACCTATTCAGTAGCTAGGCACTTTGAATTGCACCACACAGCAATAGAGATTTAATCAAATACGTCTGCCTAGATGAGTACCCATGCGGCAAAGGGGAGGCAACAGGATCTTGGTGTTGAGAAGACTTGAGTCAAGATATATTAAGAATAAATGAATGAATGAATGAGGGGTATTTATATAGCAGAAACAGCTACTCAGAATTGAGTTTGCCAGCACAGCCAATGAGGATATATAGAGAGGAGAGAGTGAAATAAGATATTAAAGGGTAAACAAGTAGGTTTTTAGAGATTTAAATGCGCTGCAATGCAATGATGTCTAGAGGTTTAAACAGTGATGAAGAATTAGTAACCCATTTAGGTGATTAATTGTATTTGGGGTCCACAAAAGTCTACAGCTTACTGAATTCATTGACATTATTTGGAATTGTAATGTGAGGACAAGTAGGAGCAGATTTAGGGCTTCATTCAATAATGAGCAAGAGAATGTATAGCCTATATTTAAAAACAAATGTATTTATGTTTATGTTGATATTTGTGTTTATGCAGATGTATATTGTGTTAGTCTATTCAAGGCATGAATGAATGCATGAATGGTTGGCATGTAATGGCAATTGAGCAGAAAAAATGAATGACAAATATGATGGCTGTCATATATATGGGCTACTTATATTAACTTTAGCAGTGCTCTGTTTATCTTTACATCTGTTAATGCTTATTTCAACATTTGTTTTTGTTAAAGTGAACATTTTTGCACAAATAGCTTTGCATGCACTTGCCTATTGTAGGCTTGATTGATGATATGTATGTTAAACTAAATGTGGAAAGCACTCTAATGTTGGTAAATAATGTTTAAATACAATGTAATGAATGACACAAAAAGATGGCTGCCATAAGAAGAAACTGTATATACTAAGTTCAGAAGTCCTATGTTTATATTTACATAAGGTCTTCCAATGAGATTCTACGTAATTCATAAAAATAAACTCATTGCTTGCGTCACTGAGATTTGAACATTGAGAAAGGAGCATAACCGAAACGCGTTTGTTCATTTGAATTAAAAACGTAATGAATGTTCAACCCTATGAGGACCCTTCATATCTTTTTTGAAGTAAACTAATAAGTAAGGAAAGTAAGTAAACTGTGTGTCCACCCTTACGGATGGAGGCGCCCACCCTTTGGTATCGGCAGCAAGTGGTGGAAACAGTGCGAGATACACAAAATAGTATTTGATTGACTTGCAATTGAGGTATACAGATCTTCTGAAAGAGTTGTACAACAACCAACTTCTTAACAGGGATGACTTGCAATTCTTAAGAAATGATACACTGGCAATACCCACCCTATATCTGTTGCCTAAAGTCCATTAATGTTTAAATATCCCCCTGGGCTGTCCTATCGTCTCGTCAAAAAATTTACTTTTCGAAAACATCTTCCATCTATGAAGACCATTTCCTGTTTCCTTTTGTGACTAATTTAAGCTTATATGAAAATAAAGAGTGTCCATCGGAAAGGATGGTGTGTCGGGATGTAGAGAGTTTCTACACAAGTATTAAGCACACTGATGGACTCAATGCCTGTAAATTTATTTTACGAGCCAGAAGTGCTAATTATCTGGAACAACTAACTATAACTTTCCCTAAAACCTATGTTTTTTTCAGTGAATTTCTAAGGTTTTTTAAATGCTAATTTCTAACTATAAAGTGCCTGAAACCTATGGTTTTTTCAGTGAATTTCAAAGGTTTTTCTAATGCTAGTTTCTAACTATGCCTACAGAGGTAGGACATGTGATGAAAGAAGAAACAAAGCACAGAAAGAAAAAAAAGAAATGCAGAAAGAAGCAACAGAAGTCCACAAAGACGAAGAAAAGTGCAGGAAGAAGAAGAGATGTGCAGAAAGAACCAACAGAGGAGCAGAAAGTCCTCCTGTGCCCACAACTTTTTCAGACGGGTACTGGTGGTAACCGACTCTGACTAACCAGGCTTAGAGCCAGTGCTATTCTAAAAGACACTTAGAATACAGTGAAAACACCTACATACACTAGGGAACACTATGCGTTGGTGTACCCCTGTGATTAGCATGACCTCCTCTGTAAGACCCTAGTACATAATAGGGCAGGGGGATTAAAACTACCTCTTAAAACTCGCCACGGGGCGTGTTTGCACACTGGTGAAGGGAGGGGGGGCCTGAGGTTACATGTGTGCAAACACGCCCCGTGGCCGTTTTAAGTTGGGGGATAAAGTCCCCTTGAATCGTGAGGGTCCCTGGAGTCCAACTAGCCCACCAGGTACCTCAAGTAAGCGCCACAGAGCTGCGTTGCAGAAAGGTGTGAAAAGGGGCGTGGCCTCTGAACACCTTTCTGTAACGCAGCTCCCTGGCTCATACTGGAGGTACCTGGTGGGCTAGTTGGCCCCCAGGGACCCTCAGTATTCAAGGTGAATTAATTCCCCAACTTACAACTTGCCAGGAGGCGCGTTTGCACAGTGGTGAAGGAAGGGGCGGGGCCTGAGGGGACATGTGTGCAAACACACCCTGTGGCGTGTTTTAAGTTGTAAAATTAATTCCTCATCAATCCTGAGGGTCCCTGGGACTGCGGGGGGCCCCCTGGGCCTCTGCAAATATATATTTGCGATTCCCCCGGGACTTGGCCCACCCGGGGGCTAATTAATAATGAAGCACGGGAGCCCGTGCTTCGTTATTTTTATTTTCACGTCCGGATCCGCAGATCCTCCGCGCATCCTGCGATTATTTGTTTTGGAAAAATGCTTTTTTTGGCCCTGGGAGTCCTTGTGCGACCCCCTAAGCAGGCCTAGGGGGTCAGGGTGCGTCTACCCTGCCCCCTTTCCTTTTTGTTTGCATTTGTTTTACTGATTTCTTGTGCCTCGGTTCTACCGAGGCACAAGATGGCTGCCAACACTTCCTGGTTTGAAGTGTTGACAGCCAATTAGAATGCAGCTCGTGATCGGGAGGGTGCGCGGATCCTCCGTGCCTCTAAATATCGAAACATTTATTTTTCTAAGCAACTACTGAACGGATTTACACCATTTTTAATAAGGTCGCTTTCTGAGCCAAGCAGTATCTTTTTGCCAAATTTAAGGTAAATCCGTTCAGTAGTTTCGGCTGTATCCTTTCATAAAGTTTCCTATGGGAAATTGATTTTTTTACTCTTATTTTTAAAATTTCTCAGCAACTACTGAACGGATTCACACCATTTAAAAAAAAAGGTCTCTTTCTGAACCATGGGCTACCTTTTTGCAAAATCGGTGTAATTCCGTTCAGCAGTTCGGGCTGTAGTCGTGACTAAAGTTTCCTACGGGAAATAACATGGAGAAAACGTGATTTGGGACTCCCCTTTTTTCTCGGCCCCCGCTTGACGAATCACCCGGAAACTTTCAGTATAGGAGCTGACCGGAGCGAGACCAGAGTTTTGAAAATTTCGCGAAGATTCGTCAACCGGTGCCAAAGTTATTGCCAAAAGAAAAAACGCTTTTTGAATAGAAACAAGGTCCTAACTATAACTACCTACTGGCGACCGCCAGTAGGTAATATATAAATATATTTAAATATTAAGAGCTGTATACTGAAAATAGCCACATGGATGAGAAAGAACTACCTGCAACTTAATTCCAACAAAACTGAGATCTTATTGTTTGGTAAAGCGGAGGATTTGTGGACAGAGGAGTGGTGGCCTGGGGAACTTGGAGAACCCCCCACCCCAAAAAAATGGGTAAAAAATCTGGGCATTTTAGTTGGATAATAACTTATCCATGGAGGAGCATGTTAAGACTCTATCAGGCAAGTGTTTTGGACTTTAAAAAAGATCTTCCCTTGGATTCCTCTCTCCACTAGAAGGGTTTTGATACAGGCAGACTAGATTACGGAAATGCTCTCCTAGTGAGGATGAGGGAGGACTTGTTCTCTAGGCAACAAGTCGTTCAAAATACGGCGGCACGCCTAGCATTAAATAAACCAGCGCGTACTCCATCCCTACCATTATTGAGAGAGTTACATTGGCTTCCTATTAGGAAAAGAGCAGTTTTCAAACTTTTATGCCTAGTTTTTAAAGCACTTTATGGACGGGGACCTAAATACCTTACGAAGAAATTAGAATGGTATACCTCATTACGACAGTTAAGATCTAGTGGCCAAAAGCTCCTTCAAACGCTGAGAATCAAAAAAGTTAAGATGGTTGGTCAAGTCTTCTCCCATCTGGCTCCCAAATATTGGAATGCGTTGCCAGAAGATCTGCGGTCGTGTCCCACCTTGATTATCTTTAAGAAACACCTAAAAACTTGGCTAGTTAACTGAAATTCTCTGCATGTAGATGCCTGCCTCCCAGGCACCGAGAGATCCCCTTGGGGATGATTCATGCACCATATAAATAATAAATAAAATAAAAAAATATATATATATCGTAAGCCAAGAGTAAAAATCAAAGTATAGCATCAGCAAGAGGGTCGACATGAAGTCTGCCTCTGGAGAATAGGCAAAAAGAACTGGGAATCAGACCAGAAAAGACACTTTTTAAAGGTTTTCAAACAGTGAACGCACACTTGCAACATGTATAAAAGGAGGTAATAATGGTAACAGCTAACAAATGTTCAAAAGATTTTCATAAATGTATGATACATTAACTGCAACGTTACTAGAGACTCATCTGGAATGCATAATGAATGCTAACCCTTAACCTAAGAACAAGAGAATTAAAATACATCTTTGCACATATTAAATAGATGGGCCCTTGGGAGTCATTCTAAGGAACATGAATCCTCCTTAGCTCGCTGCAAAAGTAAATAAAGTTAGAACACTGCTTCAGAGGAAGCTACAAAAGAAATTACATTTTATTTCAGTATAGTAACAGCCTGAAAGACTCTGGTCTGTATCACCTTGATGATGACAATGGCCTACTATTGGCATTCCAGAGCGCAGACTGGAACTCTTGAAGATAATGCTCCATGTGGTGGCATACCTCATCAACAATCTTCAGAAAAAAAACATAACAACACATCTTCTCAATGATCTCCACTATCTACTGCTGCCCTCCTCCAGCACTGTCCTGAAGTTCACACATCCACAAATAAACCATTCACCCAAGTGGACAACGCAAGCCCCCCACAAATTATTAATAATATACACATCTGAGGGGTAAGAGTTGGTTCTGAGAGGGTTCAAGAATTACACTCCATAAAACACATATGGACTCCAAATCTATGGTTCCTTAATGCCATCCATGGCATGATTCATTATGTTGCTGATTATCAAGAACCAGCACAACGTTAAAACCATCAACAAGTCAAGAAGTCAAGAAATTAATTAGCCACTTCGGTATTGGACTCTACAACTCAATCCCACTGCAGTGAATGAACTACATTCTATTTTCCAATACAGTAAAACAGATTGATTCTCACCTGCTAAGAAAGGTAATTTCTCTACTCAGTTCAGGATCTCACATTGAAGTCAGTCAAAGAGAATATTCAGGACAAAAAGCTCTTCCCTGGATGCATTTGCCCCACTCTCTGCATTTGAATTCATTGGCAATATCAAATGATGGGTTTCTTCAAGACCTTGGTTTCTTCCTGTAAGATCTTCAGAGTCTCTATGGGTATGACTACAATCATGCCACTTTTACTTTTTGTGTTTACACCTCTTGGCTCAGACAATGTCCTGTAACAGCCCAAAGAAGCACAGTGGTGTCCCTATTGCCAAAAACACCTAACCATTTTTCATTTTATTTTTTTATGACTTCACAGAAACTGTTTATTCCGTTGCAGTTTTCTATGACACAAAGAAGCAGTGTGCACAAATTACTCCAAGTGAGCAACATCTCTCCCATTACACATCTTATCCACTAGCGCATTTAAAAGCATATGTCATGAAAGCACATCGCAGGGCAAGCATGGTGATTTCTACACATAGGAAAAACAGAGACAAATGAGGGAAGGTTTCTGCACAATGTAAGACATGTCCAATAATCTTAAGGCTATTTTCAACCAATATATACATCCTGTGTGCCAGGGTTAGTAATGCAAATGCAACTAGTGGGCCTGCAGCAATAATTGTGCCATCCACACAAGTAGCCCTAAAGAGTGAACTCAGGCCTGCCACTTCAGATCCTGCACGCAGTTTGTTTAACTGCCATGTTGTCCTGACAATGCACCCACTTGCCAGGCCTTACCCTCCCTTTTCTATGCACATCAAACACCCCTATGGTAGGCCCAAGTTACCCCCTGGGCAGGGTGCAGTGTATGTGAAAGGTAGTACAGGTACTGAGGTGTGTACCATGTCCTGACAGTGAAATACTCTCCATTTCATGTTTCACTGTTGAAAGGCCATCTTGCATATAGGACAGAATAGGAAGGCTCTGTAATATGTTTCCAGCCTATCTTCCCATAGGCTTAAGATGGAGAGGTGATGTTTAGTGTGCCTGACCTCACAATTTAATAACACATCTTTTAGTGAACGTGGTTTTTGCATTGTGTGTTTAGAAACCACTCTTTTAGAAGTGACTGGGTTTTTGTGCTCTAATATTTCTGTGTGTCTCTGCCTGGTTGTGGATTGACTGTCTGGATTTGAATGTGATAGGGTCTGGGGAATGTCTTGACCCAGGGGAGGAGGTGAGACAGCAACAGGCTGACCTGCATCTGGAGTGTACAGGGGAGGAGTAGCCCCTGGAGGTGAAGAGGCCTGGGTTGCTGCCATAAAACAATAGCTCCATCTCCTGCTGATTGATTAAGGATCCAGACCCCCACTATTAAAGGAAGAAGGTGTCACTGGCAGAGAGACACCCAGAACTCGTTTGGACAGGGTCAGTGCCCCCCTGAACATAAAGACTTCAAAGACATTTAAGGGTATAACAATGAGGGCTGAAGCCCCTGAATGTTGGAATGGAATTGAATTGAACTGATCAAGACTGAAAAGGATTGAAACTACTTTGTGGTCAAGAGGAACCTCTGCCAAGGAAGAAGCAGCTGAAGAGACGGAAGGAAAGGACTGACCATTGCTCTGTGTTCTGGGGCTGGCCTGCAGTTTGCTGATTTAACCGAGAAGAGGCTAAAGGGACTTTGCTGTGTGCTGTGTCCCCCTACTTGAAAGGACTTTGCTGTGTGCTGTGTCCTGAAGTACTGTTATCCCCAAAGGCCCGAGGAGAGCTGGCTCCCTGTTGTGGAAACTCGGAACATAAAAGTTTCCAGGAGAGTCTCAGCGACTCTGTGTGAGCCTGAGACCCTCGTAAGAATTACCCTGTGATCGAGGACACATGGATTCCAAGTGAGTCTCAGCAACGCTGTGTGCGTGTGCTTCGTGCAGCCTGAGACCTTCATGAGGATTGTCTTGTGATCGTGCACACCCAGAGTTCAAGTGAGTCTCAGCAACGCTGTGTGCGTGTGGTTTGTGCAGCCTGAGACCTTTGTGAGGATTGCCCTGGGATCGTGCACACCCGGAGTTCAAGTGAGTCTCAGCGATGCTGTGTGCATGTGCTTTGTGCAGCCTGAGACCGTCGTGAGGATTGTACTGTGATCGTGCACACCCGGAGCTCAAGTGAGTCTCAGCGACGCTGTGTGCGTGTACCCTGTTGCAGTCTGAAATCTTCGTCATCGCCATCTGCCCGGACTGGCATCCCCAGAGGAGCTGTGCCGCCGGCCTGAGCCGGCCGTTGCCAAAGCGGGACCTCCACCCAACCCCGAGTCCCACTGCCCGGAATCAAAGAAGTCGCATCGGAGGCCCAAGTCACAAGGAGAGGAGAGGAGAGTGAGGTCGCCCCCCCCCCCCTAGGTAACATGTGTCGCCACCTGGGGCAGGGTGCAGGCTCGGAGAGAGATGCTCTTGGACTTGCCCAATCTCGTATTGTGGCCCCTACTTGCCAAGGAGTGGCAGTACCGGGGCCGGAGTGTAGAGCTGCACTTTGGTTTGCACAATACCCGTGTTGGGGGCATATGTCGGCAGAAGCTAACCGCGAGTCAGTACGAGTTACATAGAGACCGTCCAAAGCATTGTGATCGGTACCGGAGTGCATTACGCATTGCATTATTTTTGCATTCCGAACTGCCTGATTGTTGCATTAAACATTGCATTATTTTTGCATAACGTACTACCTGATTTTTGCATTACGCATTGCATTATTTTTGCATTACGAACTGCCTGATTGTTGCATTACGCATTGCTTATTTTTGCATAATGATCCACCTGATTGTTGCATTACGCATTGCATTCTTTTGGCATTACGAACTGCCTGATTGTTGCATAACAAACTGCATTGTTTTGACATTACAAAGTGCCTCATTCTTGCATTACGAACTGCAGAGCATTGCATTAGGACTGCTGGGGATCATAAAGAATTGCTCATTAATACTGCAAGATCCTACAAGGGCTTGCTGGCCTAATAACCGGCAAGGTGAAATATTACAAATAGGCATATGTTGGATTCTTATCGTGTGGTCTAATCGTGTGACTTTTTATATAAACATATGCTTGTTTTTTATTAAACTTGTGTGGAGTCCATTTGTGGTGTCATCATTAGGTTGCTGAGAGTGTGGCTGCAAATACTTTACACACTTGCCTTGAAGATAAGCCTGGCTGCTTGTGCTAAGCTACCGAGGGGGTGAGCAGGGGCTATCTGAGAAGGTGTTCTTCCTTTCCCTGACTTAGAAGCAAGGGTCCCTATTTGACCTAAGGTACCTACCTCAGCCAACTAGAGACCCCCATTTCTAACACGGTGGTTTTTGAGTTTCTTTATTCCCTTACAGGCATATTCATGCTGGAGGACAGATCGCAAGCGGGGAAACTGTGTACATTTTGCATTAAGAAGACATAAAAATTCACCCAAAAATTCGCAAACCCTCACCATTGACTGTCACTTTGGATCATGCTGTAGACCATTTTACTCTATGCGTTTCCCTGTTGTCTTTCCATCATGGAATGTCTTTGCTCTTCCTATATGTACCATACATACAGTACTCTCTACTGTTTATGTCCCTTGCTTATATTGTTCAGGTCAGGCTTCTACTGGCTGACCTGTTTCTTTCTGCCATTTACAAGCAGAAGTACACTGAAGCTAGGCATTATTTATTTAATTATGTATTTTGTTCTCGTGGTAATGTACTTTCAGTGTTTTATGATTACATAATATGTATTCATACCAGTGTTTTAGAGGTTTCTAAGTGGGCACTATTTTCATAGCGACAAACGCTTTTGTTAAGCTTGTGATATGGTTGGTACTTTTCTTTCGACTTGTTTTTGTCCTAAAAGGGCATTGCACAACGCATCCTCTCGTGCAGAGCTGCAATGCTAGTGGCCCAATTCTCAAAGGTTAAATCCATTTCACATCTTGGCTTTCTCACCCTCATGTTTTCTGCTCTCATCTATTCTATTCTCAGTTTTCTGGGACTGGGACAAACACATTTCGCATTAATATATTCAGGGAGCGGAAACTCGCTCCACTCCTTATTCCACTGCCATGCCTGGAATATTAGGGCAATATGTACTTTTGCACTTTAATTCTTAATTATGTAAAAGATGCTTATTTTCTGAATTGCTAATGACTTTTCCAGCCTTGGCCGCTAAGGCACTGCATCCGTTCCTCACCTTGGAAGACCGTTGATTGGGCTTGGCCTGGATTTATGCAAATTATGTTTTTGATTATACCACCCACTAGGCAAGGGCGTGAAGCACTGGTGGCCGTATCGACTCACACAGCGCGGTTTTCAGTCAATATCAAGTTCCGCGCAAATACTGAAAATTACTGCCACTGTGAGGTGTTTCCGAAGACTTTGAGAGGTTTCTGTGTACAGAATTAAAACCGCATATCTACACTTTTGATGTGAGATGACATGGCAATTATGCGGATGTTATTTGAAACTGCCTGCCAGCAGGAAGGGGATCATGGCGTATACTTAACTCAGAAGAGTGATGTCTTGTTTTTACTGCACACCTCTAATGAAGTTGAAAATGAATGTTTAGCTGGAGAGGTGTTGTTTAAAAGTGATATCTTGTTTTTACTGCACTCCTCTAATGAAGTTGAAAATGAATGTTTAGCTGGAGAGGTGTTGTTTAAAAGTGATATCTTGTTTTTACTGCACACCTCTAATGAAGTTGAAAATGAATGTTTAGCTGGAGAGGTGTTGTTTTCACTCTTTACAGAACAAGATCATACAGGTATCCCAAAACACAGAGAGCCTCTTGCAGTGTTCTTCTTCAGGAAAAGTGTTTTAAATCAGCCAGCAACCTTTGTCTATCACTTGTATTTTTTTATATCCAGTCAGCAACAGTCTGAAACAGTGATTCATTTGTGGAGGTGGTCACAGGTGCTTGGCGCCGGCACTCATTTTTGGGGACTAGGCCTTCATTTTCATTATCAGACCTAAGGATCAATAGAAAGGCAGAAAAGGAAGAAGGGTGGGTAAAGAAAGATTGGAAACAGGGCCCAAGGAAAGAGAACCGATGAAAAAGAACATGCAACAGTAAGACAAAGAATGTACAGGTTGGTAGAAAAAGAGGCATGAGGTAGAATTAAGCCTAAACAGACTTGGTGTTCGACAGTGGGCTCCTACAAAAAACATTGGGAACCTGCGGCCGCTATTTTTAATTTATTTAGTTTATGTATTTAAGTATTAGTTTGTTTATTTATTTATTGCTAGATATTGAGCAATGTATGCCACATTTTGAGCACAAGAAGAGAGGCAAACTTGAAAGTGCCACAATGTTAGGGAAATGCAATGAGCAGATAGACGGACCATCACAGAAAATGGTTCCCAATATGTTTGTTTAGACGACCCGAGTTGGTGTTATCTCCTGAGATGCATTATTGAGTGCAAAAACAAGGAAGTCCTAGGGTGGACATACAGTCACAGGGGCCTCTGCTCAAACAATTTAAAAAAAATCTGTTTCTTCATCTGGGCCACAGATCCATCCCTGCCACTGCGTAAGCCTGTATGTGAGCCTATAGTGATGGGAGGAGAATGGGACAGGACTTTGAGCCCATCACTGGAGGAGCCCATATGCTTGAGTCTTGGATTTGGTAGAGTCCCCGAGAGAGAGAGAGAGCGAGAGGAACTTTCATCCTAGCAGCCACTCAAACCTTCTAGAGAATCAAAGATAAATCAATCAATCAATCAAATGGTATTTGTAAAACACATACCCTAGGGGTATCTGAGTGCTGTGTCTACATCGAAGAGCCAGGTCTTGAGTCTCTTTCCAAAGTCGCTTTCTGAAGTCTGAGATTCTGTTATAGCACTTCATGTTCTGGAGAAGTTGCAAAAACTGTAATTGCCTAAAGTCATGCGGAATTTCACCACAGGAGCAAGAACCCTACTCTGCTCATCATTTGCACATGGTGAAATATCAGTGCCTGTGTGAAGAGCGCTGAAACCCTGTGGCACACTAGTACCATGTGAGTTGGCAAGTCTGCAGTTCATGATTACAAAATGCTCCCTCTCAAGTGTTGTTGGAATTGATCTAACTAGATGTGAGCAAACTTCACACAGGCCCCTCTGGGATGTCCTTTATACACCCTGAAAGGTCAGGAATAGTTGATAGACAGAGCTGTAGTTAAGTCATACTGGGAAATTTGCTCTCCAATAGAGAAAAACTGCTGAAAGGAATTACACCAAATATGGCAAAAAGTTAGAACTTTACTCAGAAAGCGTGCTTTTTGTGGTGTGGTGCACATCCTTTTTCAAGAAATTAGCATTGAAAATGTGCTAGGGGTGGACATGAAGGAGTAACTCTCGTAAAAAGTTGAGACATCGGGACAATTGCTATCCAGATATTCTCCGATTTGCCCATTTAAGGTGGGTGGAAGGATCATGACTGTTGTGGCAGCCATTACAGTTTCTCATTTCAACACCTAACTATAACATCACTTTAACCTTTGGCTTTTTAGTGAATTTCAATTTTTTGTTATCATGTTCTACATTTGAACAGCATCCAACCCTTCGCTTCACCAAACTGACGTTGATGAGAGCCTCACTTTGTGCTGAATGGAAAGTGTTAGCTCTCTACTAGTTAATTAAAACACCGTAGTGAAGATGCAGTTGATCACTAAAGAGTTAACTGACAGATTGCTGCTGGTGTCAGAAGTACATGTTTTACTGGGAAACAACCTTTACAACGCAACTATTACATCGCACTACACTTTCAACGCAGGCATTACAACGGAACATCCTTTACAACGCATGACACTACAACGCATACCATTACAACCCATACCATTACAACGCATGACACTACATCGCATGTCACTACAACGCAGGCATTACAACGCATACCATTACAATGCATACCATTGGAGTTAGAATAGTAATTTTTAACCCCTACACTATCCAACACTTACCCTCCTGTTGCACACCCTGGAGTTAGAATAGTAATTTTTACCCCTATACTATCCAATACTTACCTTAAATGCAATGTAACAGTATGCGTTGTAATGGTATGCGTTGTAAAGGTAGTATGTGATGTAATGGAATGCGTTGTAAAGGTAGTTTTTTAAAATGCGTTGTAGTGTCATGCGATGTAATGGAATGCGTTGTAGTGGATGTTGCGATGTAAAAAATGCGTTGTAAGTGCATGTGTTGTAAAAGTATGCGTTGTAACGTCATACATCCTGTTTTACTTGGTGCAGCACATTTGGCTACACCTTTACACGTCACCATTTCATAACATGAACGTGCACTTAGCACGTTTCTCATGTGGTCTAAACAAATTAAAATAAGTGTTGCACTTGACATCATTGCTAAAGTGCATTTACTGTAGGATTAGCGAATTTACTCATACTTCGTGCCTTAATCATATAAATGATATATTCTTTAGTGACTTGATGAATGAAACATCCTTACGTATTAAACATGTTTTCTCTAGAAACAAAAATGAATTTTGTAATGTGTGAATTAGCATTTCATATTTTGCATTAAAATGTTGTTCTTAGACATACTTACACATACATAGTCAAGATTTACTGTATGCCACATGTAATAGGAATCTACTGTGCTGACAATTTACATTCATTTGTGTTTAAAAGTGCACACGTATTGTAAATGTGCACCATTGATTTAACATTCTAACTTGACATTAGTAGGCCTGTTTTCCATGGAGCATAGAATATTGTTATCCATTTTCTGACTGCAAGACCTTTTTAGGTCTCGCCTGGCGAACGCAGCGCGAAGCGCTGCTGTCGCCAGCGAGATCTATTGTTGCTGACTTGCCTCGGAAGTGGGACAGGAGATGTGCACGCGCAGGCTTTTGGCGGATTTCAGTTGGTGTACGCGCTTACAGCCACGCGGCGTGCACATCTCCTGTCCCCCTTCCCTCACAAGCCAGCATGAAGTTTCACTTTCGATTGCCATTAACCCCATGGTCCCCTCCACAGTCCCGTGATTCCCGCTTCCTCTTTAACACAAGAACGTCTGGATACCTGCCCCCACAAACCAGCCCTCCCGCAGACGGAGCTCAGGCAAGAGCGCAACTTCTGCCCCCCACCCCCATTCCTCGCCGCCTCACCTATGGGGGCAGACTGGTCGTGGTGCTCTGCCGGTTGTTGTTGGTTCTCCGGCCCCGGCCCTTGGGTGCCTTCTTACCCTTGGGCTTCAGAGCGGCGCTGCTCTCCAGGCCCGAGCAGAAGAGCTCGGCCATGCGGACCTCCATGGCGCGGCTCCGACCCCCGGACTCCCCGCCCCCCACCCGGCAGCAGCGGCTCAGTTCCGCAGGCCCTCTGATACCAGGCCGGAGCCGGGCCTGAGAGATACACAAGGGGGCGGGGCCACAGCGAGCGCACTGGAGCATTTAAAGCACTGCTTCGACTGGCACTGATTTCGATGATTGCTGCGGGATCACATCAGACTTGCACAAGATCTCTCCCAGGATTCCTGCCAGGTTCCGAGCGCACACAGGTGGGTGGCTGAGCGCTCTGCCGTAAGAACGGGCTCGCGCACTGATAAGAAGACGCCGCGCGGCCTTTTATCGCCATCTACAGGTCGCTGCAGGAATAAGGTAGTATACCGCGTCTCTCAACCAGGCGCTTCAATGAGTAATTAGTAAGTAACCTTTTTTTTTTTTTTTTTTGGCATATTTCTATAGCGCGAACTCCACCCGAAGGTATTGGAGCACTTTACATAGCACCGTATTTACATTACACATTCGGGCTCGGGGAGATGAAATGATTTGCCCAGAATCACAGGATGTGGACGCGACCTCGAGGCTCAAACCCTGGTTTCCTGCACCAGATGCGGCAGCGCAGCCGACGGACCACATCCTCTCCCCAAAACCTTCAAGATCCGAAGCGGGTGCCAAGCCCAAGGGCCACTGACCCTTTTCCGATAGGTAGCTACAATGGTTTTCACTGTCCATATTTAGGCTGTGTTTACTGCTAGTTCATTTGTACCATTACAAGCTGCAATGTTGCTGTCCGTCATCGCGCGCACAGATAGCTTACCGTTACATACTTGAAATGTATGTCCGCAACAGACAATGAAAAAGTATTGTATTGTAGTTGCATTTATATAGCGCCCACTACCCCCAGTGATGCATCGAAGTAGGTGCTTTTTTAATGTAAAAGGTATACACTTGAGATATTTGTTGTATTTTTCCCACGTTGCAATAGATAGTATACAACATACTCTACTGATCTACAAATGACTCCACCACCTTCCCTAGAATGACATACGCTTTTGTTCACAAGCCATTTCAGACCTGCACGTTACCTTAGTACCTGTTCATTATCTTGTTTTCCTTGCTGACAACTCCTTCATCCAACACAGAAAGAAGTAGCACGGTAACCGTTTTACCGTGCCTAGGACGTCTTTTTTCCTGTTCTGTTTTTTCGGTGCTGTGGCCATTGCTGTTAGGGACTGTCCTGTATGTTACACAATCGAAATAACTCATGTAAACGTAAAATAGCTTTGTTTAATATTCATTACGTACGTTATGTGAGTGTGCACCTGTGGTTTCAATTCGTTAACGAGGATGACTCGGTAGTGAGTCAGCGACGTAAAACAGAACTCCCCTTTTATTGCTTTCCCATCATAATTTTACCTTCTTTGGAACTTTGATTTTTTTTCTGTGAAAGATACGTGTTTTATTAGTAGCACACATATTATGTCATATGGTTGTAACCTTGACCTCTCTGAAGCCAGCTGTTTTTCTGAGTGTAACTTCTGTTGAACATTATAACTGAAAAAGGATAACCTCAAAATGTAAATGTCAGTGTGCTGTATGGAATTCAACTGACTAAATGAGGCATTTTAAGGTTTTTGCAACATAAACTTCTACAACAGATATCCAGGTGCTTTTACAATAGGGTGCCAACAAGTCGACACCTATTGTTTCAATTGTAGGGAAATATTCAAGATTGTGTTATCTTATCTATTGACCAAATATAAATCAAAATAAATAATACAAAGAATGGGGTTATCTGAGGGAAAAGGACGAAAACAATGTGCACAAAATGTTTCATACACTAACGTGCACATATAAATGTAACATATGAATTCAGTGCATTTAACATCTTCACTCATGGGAAAGGCAAATATCATAAACAAAATTAGGTTATGTAATGAAATCAGATTATATGTATGATGGTTTTGTAGTTCTACACTTCTTAGCATACAGCTGAAAGTCCCATTATGAGGAGGTGCACAGAACATCTATATAAAAGCATTTGCAGTGCAATAGATCTCGCATTTACACAGGTTTGAGCTATTGACATTGTAAATGACAATGCCTTTTATTTTTGTTTTCATTTTTAAAACATACATAAAAGGCATTGTCATCTACAAAGCCAATAACTCAAACTCTCGCAAATGCGAGACCTATTGCATTGCAAATGCTTGTTTGCAGATGCAATTCACATGGCATTCTTAGTTGAGAATAGACAGAATACTGTATTAGCGACAGAGACAGCCTGCGAAGTAGACCTTGACAGAAGAACATGGAAAGCCAGAGAGTTAACTGAAAATCCAATTCAGCAATGTTACAACATGGCTTGAATGAGCAAGTGCGATGTTGTTCACATGTTCACTGTGGGATACTTTGCAGATGTATCAGTATACAATGTGGGAATGGAGAAAGACAATGGACCCCTGATGATGCGTACAGAGGGGTGCTGCTTTTGACACTCTAGTGCAAATAACTAGAGTATACACTGAGGTTAGACTCATTTTCACTGGACTTTAAGAGGTTTAGACCTCTGTGGTTACTGTCTTTGATTCTTGCTGATTGTAGCTTAGGCTAAACACTCAGATTACCTGACCCAAGAAGTCTCTTGACCAAGCTTTTTAAATGGCGACACCTTCCCCTACTTCTCAAATGTTCCTGTATATCTCTATTTTTCTGCAGTTCCCTGATTTTTTTGATTCTTTAGATATAACAACCACGATCTTAACTGGAACTTTAACTTAGATTATTCTAGACTTTACTCATGTATAGAAGAGAAGACCAGAAGCTCTTCTCTGAGCAACAGATATTACTACTAGTCTCTTGTATTGCTGTGACTGAATTTCTTGCGTATTTATTACTGTTACATGTAAACTTCATTAGGAGGTTTGTTTTCCCAGTTTTCATTTTGTATCTTTATTGTATGGTGCAGAGATTCATGTACCTTAACTTGATTGCTAACTTGTAATAAACCTCCTTAACCAAAGTTACGGATTCCTGGGCGTTATTGTGTAGCCAAATGGGTAACACTGTTAATTGAAATTAATGGATATAATGTTAATTTCCAACACCTTTCAGTAGGAAAATATAAGGTTCATCGGAGGGCAAATGTTAAGAGGTTTGGTCCAAAAGCGGCATCACACTCTAAATGTCAGAATGTTTTACTGACACAGATGAAGAATATATTTGAAAACTCATCGAAAATGTACCCCGATTTTAGCCTTCAAGAACATGAACCATATTTCCTATGCCAAAAAGAAACCCCTTATTTCATTATTTATTGGCAGCATCCTCTGTAGGAAATTCAGCGTTGATTCCAACAAGATGGCATTCAGAAGTAGCACCCTTTTGTCATCAGTGCAGAATGTTAATGCTCTAGTTGTTCATTAGAACACTGTGGGAAGCTGCAGTAGAACACTGGGGAATCAACTGACAGGTTGTTTCTGCTGTTGCTGGTAATACATGTTTTACTCAGAATATCATGCTTTGCTTTCACATGGCTGAAGAAGATAGTGTGAATATACAGAAAATGTACTCTCATTTTAGCTTCTAGAACACATTCCATAGCCTCAATGAGAAAGTCAAAAGAAGATACCATTGAAAATTGGTTCAGAGAATCCCAGCAGATGATACAGAATTCTCACAGAGTAAAATCCTCTCAGAACAATACCACAATTGATAAAATTAGTTTGTTACCATGAGCACATGAGTTATATTGTGAATAAAGTCTGTTAGTACCCTCCAATTGTGTTCCTTTTTGCAGCCACCAAAAACTGGCTTTCACTACAATGCATTTCAATCGGGACCAAGTTCCTGACTTTTGTAATGGCTGTCACAACATGTTGTCCACGTTATTGCCAGTCAATTAAGGGGAGGGATCCCTTTGGGGACACCCACCCCATATGTCCTGTGGATCAAGGTGTGCTCACCCTGCCCCTTGTATATATTTTTTTATATGTATTTTCTGGTTACAGGGACCAAGTCCCCAAGTCCTGTAATGTCTGCCACAACATTTTTTTAATGTTTACAGTGACCCGTCAGAGCATATCTGATTACCAAAGGCCAGATTTATAAACCTTTTCTGCTATGTTTGCGTCACAAAAGTGATGCAAACCTGAACAAAATACATTTTAGCTTGCTTTACTTTCCAGTTCAAGACCAGTTTTGCCCTGGATAGCTGACTAAAAGTAATGCAAAGCACTGCTTTGCGCTAATCTCTGTCAGAGGGGCATTTCATGGGTGGCACATGGGTATTCCCGTGCGACCACCCATGCTTTTGGACGCAAACCCCTATCGGCTAACAATAGTAGAGAGGGTTTTGCGCCTAAAAATAACAACACTTCTAAGGAGGTATTAAAACTAGAAATACTTTTATTTCTCCTATATTTTCTTACATTCCATGTGTGCGCCACTGTACAGCACACATACAATGTAGGAAAAGTTTCACAATTTGTGTAGGGATAGTATTTTGTACTGGAAGTGTATCCTTCCAGTTCAATACCTATGCTAGACTCACGCAAATACCATTGCACTATGGTGCAAAGGTGTGCGCATGGTTTCCGGTAGCCTGACTGTGCGCCTGCGCTAAGGAGAGGCGGGAGAGTGCCATATTTCTGCAGATATGGCATTTTCCTCTTCTCTCCATGTCTCGCAGTGCAGTACAGCAACTTTGGCTGTTGTCCTCCATTGTGCGACAGGGTCGTTAATCTAGTCTCAACAGTCCAGATACCAGTTACTTTATCTGGTTGTTAACTTCTTATTTTGAATAGCATCTCTATGTGTAGGAGGAAGGCAATTGGTTATGCTCTGGGAAAATGATTACAAGCCTCTATGCCTAATTATTGATTGATACTGGCATACATAGCATTCACACCTAAGGTAAGCCTGGGCGAAATTAAAATTATGACAGTGTAATTTGTGTAGTTTTGGGTATTTTGGTTTACGTTTTTTACACAAAATTCCCGAAAACCGCGATTATGCCATTTTGTATAGATACGTGCAATTTGTGGTAAAAATTTGCTGTGAACACACAACACAACAAGAGCAGCTGTTAGCCACTGTGGTTTCCAGCCCAGCCGGCTCCTGCTTGTAGCCAGCACTCTGCACTTTACCAGAGACAGCAGGCCGGGGGAGGACTACACCTTCCAGACTCTCTGGTCTCCCAAGACTACATGCTCGCCCAGAGGCAAAGAAAATTGACATCGCGGTCCCGCTGCCAGTTTGTCCAGCCCAGCCCGCTTCTGCTTGTAGCCACCACTCTGCACTTTACCAGACACAACGGGCCGGGGGAGAACTACACCTCCCACGCTCCCCGGTCTCCCTAGTCTGCCTGCGCGCCCAGAGGTGCATAAAATTTACATCGTGGCCTGCCCGCTCCTGCTTGTAGCCAGCACGCTGCACTTTACTGGAGACATCAGGCCAGGGAGGACTACCCCTCCCAGACTCTCCAGTCTCTCCCAAGACTGCCTGCGCGCCCAGAGGCACATAAAATTGACATTGCGGCCAGCGACCAGTGTTTCCAGGCCCGCCCGCTCATGCTTGTAACCCGCACTCTGCACTTTCCCGGAGACCTCGGTCCGGGGAAAGACTACACCTCGCAGACTCCCGGGTATCCCAAGACTGCGTGCGTGCCCGGAGGTCCATAAAATTGACATTGCGGCCCAGCAGCGCGAGACGCACGCTGGCTGCGCCCGGGCAAAGCCTAATTATTGATTGATACTGGCATACGTAGCATTCACACCTAAGGTAAGCCTGGGTGAAATTTAAATTATGACAGTGTAATTTGTGTAGTTTTGGGAATTTTGGTTTACGTTTTTTACACAAAATTCCCGAAAACCGTGATTATGCCATTTCGTATAATTACGTGGAATTTGTGGTAAAAATTTGCCGTGAACGCACAACACAACAAGAGAAGCTGTTAGTCACTGTGGTTTCCAGCCCAGCCCGCTCCTGCTTGTAGCCAGCACTCTGCACTTTACCGTAGACATCAGGCCGGGGGAGGACTGAACCTTCCAGACTCCCCGGTCTCCCAAGACTGCATGCTCGCCCGGAGGCAAATAAAATTGACATTGCGGTCCCGCTGCCAGTTTTTCCAGCCCAGCCCATTTCTGCTTGTAGCCAGCACTCTGCACTTTACCAGACACACAGGACCAGGGGAGGACTGCACCTCCCACGCTCCCCGGTCTTCCAAGTCTGCCTGCGCGCCCAGAGGTGCATAAAATTTACATTGTGGCCTGCAGGCAGTGTTTCCAGCCCCACCCGCTCCTGCTTGTAGCCAGCACTCTGCACTTTACTGGAGACATCAGGCCGGGGAGGACTACCCCTCCCATACTCTCCAGTCTCTCCCAAGACTGCCTGCGCGCCCAGAGGCACATAAAATTGACATTGCGGCCGGCGACCAGTGTTTCCAGGCCCACCCGCTCAAGCTTGTAACCAGCACTCTGCACTTTCCCGGAGACCTCGTCCGGGGGAGGACTTCACCTCGCAGACTCCCTGGTATCCCAAGACTGCGTGCGTGCCCGGAGGTCCATAAAAATGACATTGTGGCCCTGCAGCGCGGGACGCACGCTGGCTGCGCCCGGGCAAAGCCCAGGCCATGGGCGGGCCCGTCCACACGCATCAGAGCCCGGAAGAGGCTGGGCTGGGCCCCCCCCTCTAACGTCTCAACTTTACTACCTCTAGAAGAATTGAGACGAAAAAAGTGAACCAACTGTCTACGGAGGAGATAATGATTACTTCATTAGACAACTTCTTGGCAAAAGCCACCACTGTTTTGGATAAAGAAATTGTGATCGCGGCGAGGAGTCTGTCTCTGGGAGTTTCAGGAAATCCATACCATCTCATATCTCCATCCATCTGGGCTGCTATACCCCCCCACAGCTGACCAGCCCATTGCTAACGAACTTGCCCAAACATATTTGCATATTTCAAGCTCTCCTGCTGCAAACCAGCCACCACACAACGCGCCAGCCATTACTGCCAAAAGGAAAAGAGGTCCACCTAAACTTGCCCATGCTACCACTGCGAAAAAAAATGAAAGAGCAAATCCTCCCCCAGGACACAGGCAGCATCTTGCCCCCCCACCACAAAGCAAAGCCAGTTTGACTTTAAGCTGGCAGGATGTTGAAGTGAACTTCAAAAGGCCAATATACCCAATTGTCAATTGACTAGGCGCTATTGAACAAACTCTTGCCGACTTAGTGGCAAAAAACTTGATGGCACAATCTGCATCACATTCGGGGGTGGGGTGGGCGATTTGGTAGTACCTGTATACGCAAACTCGAGTCAAGGTTCCATTAATCATAACGAGGCCCAGCGCCAAGAAAATGAAAACCTGGCACTAGTTAGCCAAGGCGCATGTGGGACCCATCTCGGTAACATAGAGCTCCCTCGACCTATGGCCCATTTGAATGTAGTTCTCTCCGACCCCGCAAGAGGCATGCACCAGGTGGCTCCCATGGCCACTATTCTTAGGGGGCATACAGCCCCTCACACTAATATAACAAGTGAGCAGCCTCTCAATTCTAAAAAGTGTAGCGACCCCTTGACCTTGAACTTACCACCAGCATCATGCCCCCTAGTGATAATAATGGTAAATGTTCCAATGCTTAGACCATCTCCAAACAAATCAACTGCCCAACTGTTGACCAAGGCTCGGCATTGGATGTCTTGCGCCGCTAACATAGGCCATCTAATACAAGATCACCTGATAATGGCCAGAAGAACCTCCTGGGTAGGCCCAGATATAAAATCAATTAAAAACAATTGCATTGTCCTTAATTTTGATGATTGTTGGCTGGTGAGGTACCTGTTATGCGTCTTACCAACAGCACCGTCCTTACAGTCCCAGATCTTCACAGTTCCGCAGTTTTTTTTCTATAAACCACCTTCTATCTTCAAAAATAACACTCAAAACTTAAGTTCTCTGGTAAAGAGCAACCCACATTGTATCCCCCAGCTGGCCAATAACAACACATTCCTTGAAAATAGATTTGCAGTACTTGAGAACCAGGACAGTTGTGACTAACTCAGCCCCCCTCCTAATCCACCACCTCTACTCAGTACACTAGAGATTGGAGATGATAAAGCACAAATAATGGGGCTAGGGGTTCTGATGGGACCGGTGATCTGGTCACCATCAGTTTTGATACATACGATGCACCTAGTATGTCAGCTCACAGAGGGGAGGCCAAGTCCCAGCCTGACCAAGGAGCGATTTCACTCCTATCATGGAATATAGTCTGCCTCAGTAACAAAAAAGGTAGCCTGGCAGAGGAATCCAAGCTGTGAGATGCTAGCATTATCTGCTTACAGTAGATTTGGGAACGGAATCCTTCCTTTCTAAATGGCTATCGCTCCTTCTTCAAGGCTAGCCGTTCCCTCAAATTCAGGTAGAGGAAAAGGGGGCATAATAACACTCATTGCTAATACTATTCCATTGACAAGGTAGGTTTTGTGAATAGCTCTACCTACTTTCACATCGCAGTTGCCAGAGGACGGAAGAGTCCTGATTTACTGTTAATAAACGTTTATAATAACAATTTATTAACCCAGCAGAAGTCGCATAAGAATTGGGGCACACAATGGAGGCGTTACTCTCTCACTATACTTGACCACCACTTATTGTATGGGTTAGTGATTTTAACACTCATATTTGTAACCCTAGTGAACCAAGCATATGCGGGGTAACTGATGGAAAGGGCCACCGGATCACACATTTTAATCACCACAACTATGGCAATACTCTAAGGGGTATATTCACAAGAACGTGTGATAAACAACACCAAAAAATGTTAATGCAACTTTACACATCGCAGCCTATCGCGGGAAAATAACCCCGTGTCAATGTGGAATTCACAAGGCGGTACCATGCGATAGTCTGCCGAAACCGCAGACAATGTCCGCAATACAAGCATCTCGATGGAGATAAAAAAAAAAACACAACACCAAAAAACCTGCAATGGGCCAAAGCGCAATGAGGAAATCAGCGAAAAGCAGCACCAGGCCTGCAACAGACACCTGGCCGGCGGGAAAAATCACCATAAAAGTAGAAAAAACACCCAAACACAAACTAACCAACACCCAAGCACCAGGGAGGCAGCTGGAGCAGGCTCAGAGGACAAGCGCAACCCCACAAGCACCCCGGACGATCCAGCCTGGGACCTGGGGACAGGGAGGGGCAAGGACAAGAAGAAGAGGAAGACGAAGTTTAGTCTGCAGTTGAACAGGATCATAGTCACTGAGGTGATGGAACACCATCAGCAACTATTTGTCACCTCCAACATGTCATTGGGCACCAAAAAGGGAATATGGCGGGATATCGTGGACAAGGTGAATGCTGTCAGAGAGCACAAGAGGACAATGGATGAGGTCAAGAGGGGATGGAATGACATCAAGCGGAAGACCATGGAGAAACTCGCAGCCAACCTGAAGGCAGCAATGCAGATTGGAGGTGGGAGCCAGCGCCACAGCTCATGCTGGATGACATGGAGGAGCTGGTGTCGACAGTCATCAGTGTGGATACTGTGGCTGGAGTCAGGGGACCGGACACTGCTCGACAGGACACAACACAACCGCAACAGGGTGAGTGACCACCTGGTACTGGTGGGATGGGTAGAGAGGGCCACGATGGCACACATGCACAATCAAGCAGAGCACAGTACACACCCTCATCGCCCAGATCTATAGATTGTCACAATGTACAATGCCATGCTGTCTGAATGTCAACATGTGCCGTGTGGCTACATACATGTGGACACATTGCAATACACCATCTCTCCTTCACATTGCAGGGCCAGCGTCATAACCCCCTGCAGAGAAGTCCCAGCCACTCTTCACTGATGACGAGGAGGACAACCACAGCATCGACACCCAAATCCTCCTAAAACATAATTGACATCATCCGCGACTCACCTCCGGGATTAGGGCTGATCAGCTGCATAAGGAGACTCCACCCACCACCCAAACCACCCAGCAGGAGGCACCCACAGCCCGCCAGTCTCCCAAGACCCCCAGGAACAACACATGGCCTTCCAACGCCGTGTGCTGGAGGCCCAGAGGGAGATGGCTGAGCAGGTGCGGGTGGGGTTTGACCTCATGGCTACCAAACTGGACACCATCCATGGGTGTCTAGACCCATTCCATGGCCTCAAACGATCCCTGACTGACATTGCTGGAGTCCTGACATGGAGAGAAGAACACCTGTCCACTCAGAGGGGCTCCAGCAATAGCAGCCGTGAGCTGGCACACATGCGGAGGCTCATGGAGCACATGGTGCGGATGGAGGCGGAAAGGATGGCAGCCACCGCTGTACATCAGCAAAATATAGCTGGGATCTACCATGCTCTGCAGACCATCATTATAGCATTGCTGCCACAAGGCATGGCGCTGATGAATAATGCTGACCCCACACCATCCACATCTCCACCCCCTGGTGTGTCAATGCCCAACAGTGCGGCAGGAATATCCATTCCGGCACCTGATGTGTCACTGCCACACAGTGCGGCCGAAAACCTTCCTCCGGCCCCTGATGTGTCCGTGGCACACAGTGCCCCAGCTAGTACTGCAACACCCACAGGTGGGGCAGAGCACACATCCGGGGACGAGGACGTGGATGGGTTTGTGATCAGGAGGCACTAGCTTTCATTTCTGCCACCTGGCCTGTTCCTGCTTGGTGCTGCACATGGCCCCATGACCTTCCACTGACCCCCGATACACTCCGATGCACTCACCTTGGACAGTAACATGGACTACCATATCCTGTTTGATGACCAATGACATGGTGACCAGACTGCGGACTGTACCCTACCTCTTCCGCAGTCGTTGTCATCCCCGGATGGACTCTGGCTGGCCCTCCACTGGCCCATATTTTGTAGTGCTCGGCATTGCCCTGTACCGCTCGAGCTGCAGGACTGCACTGGATGTGCAATAAACATCCAGTGATGCACTGCTGTGTTATGTCGTTCATCATTCATGTATGAATGTGTGGGTGAATATAGGGACAGTGATGTCCCTTGCGTCAATGATGCTCATCCTGTGGGATGCCAGTCAGAGGGTGCTACATTGCATATTGTGTACCGGGTCCTGTGAAAACTGCAACAGACACACGCATCAGTCACGTCCATATCCGGACATGGACTGAACCACGCCCAGATCCCACGAGTCATTGTTGCAAGCCCTGCGCTGGTCCAGCGTACGGCAGGCCAGACCACTCCTCTTACGCTCCGAGGGGGGTCCTCATTGCTACCCGTCGCAGGCATACTCGCTGGTGGTGTTAGGTCACTGTTCTAGTTGTCAGCATGTCACAGCCACTCCCTGAGGGCAGGTTTGCACGCACACCACACCCATCCGGCACAGGCGTCACAGGCCATGTGATTCTGCCAACATAAGGGGCCGACGACGTCACATTCCCCTATGCCGGTGATGACTATATGACGGACGCTCCACAATTCTCAATCATAAAGGGCCCATGAGTTGTTGCGCACAGGGTTTGTGGCACCCGAGGCCTTGCGGCCGCCACGTGGCGCCGACTAGGGTTGCACAGGGTTAGTGGCACCCAAGTCCTTGCGGCCATCATGGTCCTGCAGCCACGTGGCGCTGACTGGGGTTGCACAGGGTTAGTGCACCTGGAGCATTGCGGCCGGCACAGGCACCCTGCCACGGGACGGTGACTTTGGGTGCACTGAGTTAGGGGCACCTTGAACTGCTGAGCGGGTGTGCAGCCTGCGATAATGCCCCGTCCCGGCGGTCCAGACAGCTCAGGTTTTGTGTGCCCTGCTGGACCGCAGTGTAGGCCAGAGCCAGGGAGCAGCGCGGACCTACCGCCATGTGGCGTCACTTCCGGGATCACAGAGTTGGTGGCACCTATTAGGCTGAGTGGGTGTGCAGCCTGCGATGAGGCCGGGTACGCTGGTATGTCCTCTGCCATGGAGTAATCAAGACCCAGCACCAAACATGGGACCTGGTGGCCTGCAGGGCGGTATGGTGTGGAGTGTGCCATGTCTGCGGGCCCTGGGCTTGTGGCTTGCAGCGGCACGTGGTGGGACCTCCTGTATGCACGCCGGTGGCAGAAGGTGAGCAGTGCGGCCTGGGTGTGCATGTGCGGGCATGCTCCGATGGGCGGCTGGAGGGGCTGGGGTGCCTCTGTCTGGGTGTGCATGGGCGGGCAGGCGATGTTGTCTTGTGCAATTGTGTGTATTGTGCCAAACATGTATCTGGACTCTGTTTCAGATGACGGGTCTGTCTCAGATGTGTGACCTAATGAACTGCACTACATGCCGGCAAGTGATTTGAGACACACCGGTGGCAGCAGGTGAGCAGTGTGGCCTTGGTGTGCAGGGGCGACGCTCTCTCTCTCTCTCTCTCTCTCCCCCTCTCTTCTTCTCTCTCTCTCTCTCTCCTCCTCTCTTCTTCTCTCTCTCTCCCCCTCTCCTTTTCTCTCTCTCTCCTCCTCTCTTCTTCTCTCTCTCTCTCTCCCCCTATCTTGCTCTCTCTCCCCTTCGCTCTCTCTCTGTCCTTTGATGTGCGCAGGACACACCTTCTCATCATGACTTTTGTCTTGCTGGCTATGACCTACGGATTGGCACAAGGGGAGCCGCAATGTGTCTTCATTTCATTTCAGTTTTCATTTTAAGAAAGTTTGATTTGTTGCTTTGGAAACAAATGTGTGATGCTCATTTTTGTGATGACACATGCATGTCACCAGTTGTGATTCTGCGACATCATGCGGATTATTTTGTACGTGATTAGGTGTAGCTGATGTGTCATGTCTTTGGTCGGGGGGTGCTGGGGAGGGGGGATCCTAGGGGTGGTTGCGGTTGGTGTTGTTTCCCTTATGCCCTCCGGGCTGCATGTTCAGTTGCCCGGGTGCATCTGTTGTTCTTCAGGTGTGGCTCTGGACTGGTCTCCCTTTTGTGGTCCAGGCTGTGGTCCAACTTAGCACCAGGTCGGAGCAGGTGTTATTTTCCTGCTGCTAACGCGCCTGGTTTGTGTTCTTATCGCAGTTCTGGCTGTTCGTTGTGAATGTTGTGGAGTGGTGTTGTCGCGGCTTTTGGCACGGGAATGCCTTCTCTGCATCTCATTAGCGATAGTTGCGGGGGATATCCACGGCGATGTTTTTTACGGCTGCTATCGCAGGTAAACTGGTTCCTTTGAGCTGTTAACACCAGCTTGTGATTGGGGGGATAAGTTTATCACAACTTTGGCTGCGATAAAGTGCCGTTATCTTGGCGATAGCTCCCTGTGAATATCCCCCTAAATAACTTGCTGCTGTCATGGGATCTGGAAATAGCTAACCCAATATGCAACATCACGGGCCAAATGGCCACAACAGTTTTTCAGTCAGGCCCCATCTCAAGTATCGATTTTATCTTGTTTCCTACATCCTCAAGTAGAACCCTTAAGCATTTTGAGGTTATGCTGACTGAACGTAGCGATCACACCTTATATCTTACGTTCAACTGGTATTCCCCTAAAAAAAATAGTGTTAAATGTGTACCCAAGCCAATACTAGGTAGGAAAAAAGGATACATACTAAAATGAGAGAAAATCGAGCCTATTAAAATGCTGTCTCAAATTGTGTCCTCCTCATGCCAGGAGATTTGCTTATGTTTAGACCTATCGTCTAACGATAACCAAATCGTGGACGCCCTTAGTAGTATTTTAACCTCTAGAAAAGGTCTATTAACTCACCAAACCTCTCTAAACACTCCCCGCCCCACCAAAGTGGTTTGAAAAAAAATTATCACAGGTTTCAGCGGATCTCCGCAAAGCACTCAAACTGCGACCCAGAGACCAAAACCACATTAGAAGTCTTACGTCTGCATATAAATTTGCCAGGCAGGAGAGAAAAAGGGCGATTTCCACGGATGCCTGGGAGAATTTGAGATCAGCCTCACTATCCAAAGACAGTAAGCTATTTTGGAAAGTGGTTAACAGCCCTCTCTTCCAGGAGGATAGTGGATCATCATTGGACCTCCATATAGATGAGGACACATGGATTAACCATTTCCAAAATATATTCCAGGACCAGTCTGCCATAGACATAGAATCAATGGCGTTACACTCAAGTACATCTTCAATATTGGAGTTCTCCATAACTGAAGTAGAACTTGCGCTATTTCAATCTCCCGCGCTGAAGGCACCAGGACCTGATGGGGTCCCACTGGATGTCTTTCTAACCAACAAACCCCTGTGGGCCCCGGTCACGAACCCAGCATTAAATGCCATAGCCAAAACTGGTCCTCAGCCATCCTGAAGACAGTTTATGATAGTCCCAATTCATAAGAAGGGGAGTGGCACAGACCCGGCTACTACCGCCCAATTTCTCTTCTGGACAGTACAGCACACTTAATGAGCAGACTGCTATTAAACAGACTGGAAGATTGGGCAATCGAGAACAATGTCCTTGTGGAAGCCCAATTCAACATTAGAAAGGGGAGGGGCACAGTAGACCAATGCCTCAACCTTGCCCTAATCACCGCTAAATATGTCACCCCAAAGAGTGGACAATTATACATGGGTTTTATGGATCTGTCCACAGCCTTTGACTGCGTGAACCACAGTAAACTGTGGCTCATCATGGAGTTAATAGCCGTCTACCCGCCCATAATTTCCTTTATTACAGACTTCTATAGTCATGCAGAGGATGTAGACCGATACGGTAAATATGGGGAATGCTCAAAACTTTTCAGGTTTGAAAGTGGGTGAGACAGGGTTGTCTTCTTGCCCCCTTTCTCTTCTCCCTTTATACAAACAAATTTTCTGAGGTTTTGAGCGAGAAATGCAAGGACATTCCAGTGGTAGGCTAACACCCAGTACCCGTCATGCTTAATGCTGATTACGCGGTTTTATTGGCCAGAACCCCAAAGGCCCTACAGCTTTCTATTGAGAGATACTCCGCCTATATGGCAGAGTTAGGACTACATGTCAACAAATCTAAATCTTATGCGATGGACAGAGTGGATCATTTTATGTATTTAGCCATCTTCTTTGACAAAAAATTTAACTGGGCCACAATGGTTAGAGATAGAGCAAAGTTGATGACCAAAAGTATAGCTGGCATCTGGAAGTTCGTAATGAAAATAGGGAATAAACCAGAGAACTACTAGAAATCTACTCTGCAAAAACACTATCCCTAGCCACTTATGGTGCAGCTATTTGGGGAACAGCACATATTGACTCCTTACATGTTATAGAAGATACATTTTTGAAGAGATTATTGTCTATCCCTAGTGCATGACCAAACATCTTAGTCCATAAGGGATTAAGGGGCATATTTACAAGCAGGCGATAAAAAATTATCGCCGTTTTTGCGGCCAATTAGCAAGGCAACGCTAACGCGTGAAACCTTGCTTTAGCGTCAGGATTCCTAACGCCCAGCTTTGCATCTCTAATGAGATGCAAAGTGGGCGTTCCTGACCTAACCTGACAGGAGAAATGTCGCTAAGCGACATTTCTCCTTTCATCAAGCCCCACGATATGAAGCATAGCGTCAGGAAAAGTAGCGATAACCCCTGTTATCGCTACTTTCCTTACTCCTGCTTCAGGACTGACTTAGCCATGATATCCTATGGAAGGTGGATATCAGGGCTAAGTTTGTGAGGCCTTATCAGCAAGCTAACGCCACATTGCATGAGATTATCGCTGGGTTTCCAGGGATAATCTCACGTTAGGCAGTTAGCGTGAGGATTTTTATCGCTGAGGAGATAAGCGTTGCTAATAGCACGCTATCTCAGCGATAAAAATCCACGTTACCCGGCGATAATTATCCTCACGCTAAGAGCGCTGAGCGATAATTATCGCCGGGTGTTGCTGATATGCCCCTAGGTTTTCTGTTTATATCTAACACTATAAAAATGCCTCACTTTTAGCCTGGCTTTCGATCTGGAAAAAGGAATCGGTCACTCTAAACCAAACAGTGTTAAAAGATATTATCTTTGGATCGAGTTTCCTCGATTGCCTGGCTAGCTTATGTCATACAGTTTTTTAGTGAGCTAGACTTAGAGATCCTGTTTAACTCCCCGTCTGAGAGCATATCTTTCCTTAAATCTAGACTAAAAGAATTTTGTATTAATAAATGCACTAAGACAGATGGCAAAAAAATCAAACAAAAACCACAGTTATTACATATCAAGCATCACCAACTCTGAGAACTGGGCACCTATCTTATCTTTCATTTGTTACTAACAGCAGACACTGTTTTGTACTGGTCAGATTTAGACTAAACTAAGGGGCACATACATGAAGCATTTTTGTATTAGCAAAGGGCCGATTTGCAGAATTGGCCCGTGTGCGAATACAAAAAAGGCTTTCCACATGCATCAAACCCAAATTGCGATTCGGTAAATTGTTACCAAATCGCAAAATGGGTTTTGTGATTCGGTATTTGGAAGGGGCATGTTACGGGCGTCCCTTCCAAATATCGAATCCTAACAGTATGCATAAATGTTTTGTGACTGTGAATGCGGTCGCAAAACATTCGCATATTACCATCTACTTCAAGTAGGTGGTAACCGATTCGCCAATGGGAAGGGGTCCCAGAGGGAGCGATTTGCGACCCTCTAGTAACTGCAATCTGAAACTTTTTGAGTTTCATGCATTGTAAATTGCGATTACCTAATTGCGATTCTCAGGAATTCGCAAATAGGTATTTGCAATTTACAATGTTGATGCATGTGCCCCTATACTCTGCTAATGGTTGGGTATCCATTACAAGTTTATTTGGCAAACCAGCTGTCCTTATGTCCCTGTGAAGTCATCTTGCATCTTTTATTCTTTTGCACATTTTCCAATGCCGAAAGGAAAATTCATTATCCCACTGCTGAAAAAACTTAGCCTACGTGTGCACAAGCAGGCCCTTGAAACCCTTTGATTATTGGAAAGTCCACACACGTTTTGTGATTGCAAATGTTTTACTAGCTATTTTAAAGATTAGAAAGGTGAATATTACAACATAGGGGGCACAATCTCAGAGTCTGCATTACCCATTATTTGTGGCTATTACTCTCTGAACACACCAATGGTCTCTCAGTGCCCTATATAACTATACATTCACAGTTGTCCCTGTTAACCTATTACTGCTTTTTATAAATATATATTTTTCCTTTTAACTCGTTCTGACTGAAATGCTGATTTTTATATGATCTACAATATTTATGATTTATGTACTTTTTATGCATTTATTTAAATGCGAAATAAAGCTGATGATTTTATTTAAATGTGTGCTTTCACCAAAATTGAAGCGAGGACACATTTTGTGCTAAAATATAGCTCAAAATGACAGATTTGCATTTTATGCATTTACATGTTATTTCGAATCACAGAAATGCAAGGAAAATGCATGCTTTTTTGGCAAAGTTAGAGGGTTACAGGCCATTGTGGCTAAGAGATTGTCATAGGATCTACATGAGACCTACCATCTTGGACTCCCTGGGGTGTCTAGTTCACAAAAATGTATGGGTTTGGTAAGTTTTCCAAAGTCGCAGCCAAGCCCATACCTAATTACAGCAGGTAGTCCCATTGTCCATGCCTTCACATTGCGTTTTGGGGCCTACAGTGTGGCGGGTGCTAGGCCAAAGCACAATAGTGGGATAATTATTTTGTCAGAATATGTGTGGGGATTGGGTAGTGGGAAATGTGTTGATCACCACGGATTCCAGAACTGTCCCTCACAGAAATGTGAGGAAAATGCCAGTTTTTAGCCACAGTTTGAGGTTTGCAAGGGCTTTTAGCAAGAAAACCTTATCAGATGCATACAGGTCACACCACCCTGGACTTCCCCTGGGGGTCTAGTTTTCAGAGTTGTCTGTGTTTAGTAGGTTTCCCTAGCTGCCTCCCATCCAAGGGCCCAAAATCAGCATCAATCTCATTCCAAAAAATGGGTTTGTTTTGTTGGAAAAATGTGATCCATCCTTGTTGCATTTTGGAGTTTCCCTATAGTAGGTGTTTGGGAAATCACAGAGAAGTGGGGTGTAATTTTTATTGAGAGATGTGTGAGAACACTAGGTGGTATGAAATGTGTGCATCCCTCCAGATTCCACAACTTTCCCTCATAGAAATGTGTGGAAAATTTGCATTTTTAGGCAAAGTTTGAGGTTTCCAAGAGCTTCTGGGTGAGAAGAACCTCATTCATCCACACAAGTCACAGCACCCTGTGCTCCCCTGGGTCTCTAGTTTTTAGAAATGTCCATGTTTGGTAGGTTTCCCTTGATACCAGCTGAGTCACAGTTATGCAAGTTGCAAAAAGGCTTTGAGTGGAAAAATGTAATCTGTCTGCGTTGCTTACTAAACACCTTCCTGCCATGAGCGATGGGCTAGGCCCACATACACAAGTAGGGCACCGTTTGCATCAGGAGATGTGTGGAAACTGGATGGTAGGAAATGTGTAGATCCCTGCAGATTCTAGAACTTTCCCTCACAAATGTTTGAGCAAAACATGTGATTTTAGACAGAGGTTGCGGATTGCAAGGCCTTCGAAGTTAAAAGTCCTGTGAGATCGGTACAAGTCACACCATGCCACCATTTGTAGAAAAAAAAGCTTTTTTTACACAGTTCTTTCATGAAAACTAAAATGTATCTATATTTTGGTGATTTTATCTGTTACCTTTAGATAAATCTACAAATTCTGGTTACCATTAGAATCCTCAGGATGCTGGAAAAAACAGGAAACACATTTGGTGCAGATACCTTTTGTGAAAAAAAGGTTTAGACACAAGCTGCTTCTAATATCCAAAAAAGGGCATAGCACCAGGGTGGGTGGTAAGCACTAGCAGTAAAGAGGTTTAATAGCATACTGTTTGCACATTATGTTTACTTGTGATAATGGCATCACCAAAACGCACTGGGTGCAAAGTGCTTGAAACTACCTCTATCAAAACTAAGCACCTTGGGGCAGATTTACAAGGACTGGCGCATCCCTGCATAACAGCAGGGATGCGCCAGGTAAGATGCGTCACGCAAGTTTACCCTTGCGCCATCACAGATGCGCCACATTTACAATGCGGCGCATCGTGGCGCAAGGATAAACAGATGCGTGATGCATCTGATGGCGTAAGGGCGGCGCATTGCTGGAGTCGTGTCAAAAGCGCGACGCAACTTCAGCAATACTCAGGGGCTGCCCATACCTAACATGCTGCGTCACGCCTTACGCCTGCTTCAGTAGATAGTAAATCTTGTAGATTTCACTGCGTCACTTTTCCGAGGCTTTTTCCGACGGAACGCCCACCCTGCATACATTAAACGTGACGCAGGTTTAATGTAGCGCAGGGCTTTACAACGTGACGTATCTCCCTAGATGCGTCACGTTGTAAATAAGGCGCAACATGGCGCATGGTTTGCACCGCTGCTGCGTCACAGAAGTGACGCAACGGCGGCGTAAATGTGTCGCAATGGGCTTGTAAATCTGCTCCCTTGAATTTACTTGAGTGCACATTTTATTGACAATGGTCAGTATGTTTCGAATACTTATATATCAGTGATGATGACTGTTAGAAATGGGATTTCTGGTTGGCTAAGGCTTGCGCCAAAGTCAGGCAGAAACCACCACTCTAGTCAGGGCTGGGGAGTTACACGCCAAAGATAACCCCTGCTCACCCCCTTGGTAGCTTGGCACGAGCAGTCAGGCTTATCCCTGAGGCGATGTGTAAAGCGTTTGCGCGCGCACCCAAGGCCCACCACAAAAGGAAACTCCACACAAGGTATACTATAAAAATAGCCTTTGTATTATACACAACACATCAGATAAAAACACACACTTTACAATGTGCCAACAGGCACGGGCAGAAGGGATTATATGTACAGGGGACAGGGCCACATAGACCACTGTCCGAAATTAGCACTCTTAGAACTTAGGAATAATACTTTAGAACATAGCACACAATAACATATATAACACACAATCAGTAACTCCTGGTAACCAAAAAGTACCACCTACGCAACCCTAACCACCTTAGGAAAATACTGCGCAGGGAATCAGGACCTCACCAAAAATACATTCAGAGGTGTAAAGCAAAGCACATGACGCATAAACACATTCAGAGGTGCAGGAAAGGAAAACACATGATGCATAAAATACCTTCAGAGGTGCAGGACAAGAATAGCGCCAAACTCACATTAGCCACTACCTGTGGCAGTCCCTAGGCCAACTGGCCTTGTCGGGGCAAGGACGCCCTGTGTCACAGTGTCAGGGGAAGGCTGCGCAGGCTGCGCAAGCTAAAGCGTAAAGGGGGGGGGCACAACCTACACGTTGCAGCTGCCCACTAAGTGCTGGGCAGCTGGGAAAAGGAGCGTGGGCACCACTGTGCCCTTTGAACACAAATCGCAGTCACGTGGGGCCCCTCTGGGCTCTTAGAACAGTTATGGCCTTCTGAGCCCCTCTGGGCTCTACAACAAGCAATGCCCCCTGAGCCTCGCAGGCTCTACGACAAGAAATGCCCCTGAGCCTCGCAGGCTCTTCGCAAATATCTGCCCCGTCGTGGGAGCCTCGGGGCTCTGAACGACGATGTTCCTTTTGGAGCCTTCCGGCTCTAAACTCAGAATGCCCCTGACGTTGGTGGAGCCCTCCTGGGGCTCGAGAAACCAACGAAAATGCCCCCTTAAGGCGGAGCCTCGATGGGCTCGAGAACACGTTGGGGCGGCCCGCTGCCTTCCGGGGCCGCCCGACACCTGCACTGTCCCGGTGCCTGCCGGTGGAGCGCACTTGCTCCGCACCCAACAAAGAATGCTCCGGTGGAGCGCACTCGCTCCGCACACAACCACGGATGCCCCCACTCACCGGGACGGCTCCTCCGGTCTCGGCGGCGCTGCTCCTCCTCTCGTTAGATCCAGCGTGGGGTGGGCTCCCGCCTGGATTCCTCTCCTTCCCTTCGGCAGCAACAGCGCGGGGCTCCCTCAGCGCACGGGAGCCCCGGTCCACAACTCACTTCCTGCTTCCCTCACAGGAGCGCGGGGTAGGCTCCCGTCCGCTTCCTGTGGGTACAGTCCCGCCCACGTCTTCGCCGAGGCTGCCTGGCTTCCGGTTCTACCCGGCCGCGGCGGTGACTCTAAACTTCGGCAGTCAGAGGGCTAGGCTCCCTTGTCACAAGCAATATACGGCGGGGTGGGCACCCGCCGTAGGAAAATAATTAAATAAGCGGGGTAGGCACCCGCAAGCGCCACAATGCGGGGTGGGCACCCGCTTTAGAACACGGCCGAAAAGCGGGGAATCCCACGCCGGGGTTCCCTCGCTAAATATTGCAGCTCGGCGCTGCTGGGGCCACAGAGAGAGCGCTCCTAGCGCTATAAGGCAGAGAAAAGCGCTCCCAGGCGCTTAGGGGTGAAATAACCACCAAATCCAGCAAAGTCCTTAGTAAGGTGGGCAGGGGGCAAGGCTGGGCCAGGGGCCAGGTCACTGGGCCCTCCAGGCAGGAAGGCAGTCCAAAGTGGTGGTTCCTCCTGGCCTCCAGCAAAGCAGCAGCCCCCCTCAGGATCCTGGAAGAGAACAACTTCTGTGGGGACACAGCCCCATTTTTATACATCTTTTCCCTTTGTTCTGGGTTCAGGGTGAGGGGGAAAACCAGTCACAGCTGGTTGGGGAGCACCCTTGATGTGCTCAGCCCCTCACTCTATTCACTGGCAGGGCCGTCAGTCGCACAACAGGGGGCGGAGCCAGCATTGTGTGGGGAAAACCCTGCCCTATTCAGGACCCAGGTGTACTCCTCCCACCCATCTAGCTGCTGATCTCCCCATTCACCACTGGGTGACTCATCCTGACTCTGGGAAATCCCTAGCCCGTCACATGACCTCAACCAGCCAATCCTGGACAAGGCACACATTTTACACTGCACACCGAAGTGCCCACTTCTAGAAGTGGCACTTCCACACTAGGTACATGCACACCGCACACATCATCGCGCAGCATTCAATCACACGAGTCCGCACATACCAAACTCGGGCCTGCACACCCCAAGCATCAGGAACTACTAGGGACACCTACATTCCCCATGCATTCCTATGGGAGGACAGGCCTATCTCACCACATGCACTCAGAATGCGCACGCACTTTCCTCTGGGACACAGGGAAAGTGCGCAGAAACCAAAAATCACCACACCAAGTCACCAATAAAAAGCAAAAAAGTTCAGGGGTGAACCTGCCAGAAGGGCCAAGTCCAACAATGACGTATTGCTGCTTTTGAGAAATGGACTGTCTCTGACTTTTTTCTTCTGACAATTTAGCAAATGATGCATTTCTTTCTTAAAGACTGCTCACAAAAGACATTTTGCAAGTATATTTCAATACTCTCTAGTGACAGTCGCATACATTTTATAGACAACTTACTGTACTTTCTCCTTAATACTGAACACCTTATTTCGAATCACCATCCATCAGAGTTGTAATGGGCATCAAGTATGGTAAAATCAAGTGAAGCGTACAATGAAAAGGGTAATGGATTTTCATTCTGCCTGATTTTTCTGTTCACATTTTGGACATACTTTCAATTAATTTCTACTGCAACATTTTGCACCCGCTGCACTCCCAAAGAATTGGAGAAAATGCAAGAAATTTGGATAGGTTACTGAAGTTATACTTACAGCCTGAATTTGAACGCGGCAGACAGTTACTGCATCACGGTGTGATGGATATCTTGTCCGCCGAAATATAAATCCCATTATTTCCTACGGGATTTATATTTTGGCGGATGGGATATCTGTCACCATTATTACAGAGTAACCCGTTCACTGGCTTCTCAATGAGGCCCTTAGTCAATATGGCTTCATTGATTCCACTGTGGTGATGTTTAAACCACATGAAGACATGAAGAAAAACTTTAAAGCTTCACAGACAAGAATCAGAGTTCTGATAAACGAACTACTGCCATGCCCCATGTATCGTCTAGAAAAGGAGACATATGTAAAGTGGAAGTAGAGTTTATTCATTCGACCACAAGGCTAGCCTAAAGTGGACTTGGAAACTGACTTGTATTGTATTGTGTTGTATTGAAGTATTTATATAGCACTTCATATCCATGAAAAGGCAATAAAACGTTCCTATTTTTATTTGTTCTTGATTGCAGTTTCAGAAATATGTGGTTGGAAGTGTGTCCTGTGAGGTTCAAAGATATGTCCCAATCATGGGGTGTTGTGCATCGCAGCTCATACACCTTGAAGTGTAAATGGTATGTGATCTTCTTTCCTGAAGGTGGTGAAGCCTGCAAACATATAAAGTTGATTTTCTCTCAAGAATATTGGTCCCAAACCTCAGACTTTCCAATATGTTTCGAGTCAAGATTTCTTCAGTGATGGGGCGTGGCCAACAACATGGCCGAGTATCTCAACTGAGCTCCGGCCTGAGCCAATGAATCTGACTGTAATCCTGGCAGTTCCGACATTAGAAAAAGGCTGCTCTATAGCAGGAAAACATCCACAATGACAAGAGAAGTCCTGAGAGTTGAGAAAAAGGCAAGATACCGAAGAGCGGAGTTGGAAGAGTCTGCGACATGGCAGCAGGGAGAATCCAGCCTGGGCCGGCTGCGAACACAGAAGAAATTGGAACTGAGCCCATCAGCCTAGCACGTCACCAAAACAACAGAAAGTGTGCTGGCAGCCAATATCACACAGCGGGAAGAAAATACGTTGATCCCTGAGGGGTGGGGACCCCAACGAGACACCGCATGCTGAAACAACAAGCCACAGAGGCGGTAGTACGGGCCCATCAAGAGGAACGGACTACGCCTTGAGCCTACCAGAGGCTGGTGCGGGAATGGAGATGGAGCCAGCTGAGCGGGCCGCACTGAGGAGCTTGATCTCACAAGGGACATCCGGGGGGTTGATGGTCGCCCCCAGAGAAATGGAGAGGCCCAGTACCGGAAACAGAGGAGGAAGACCCCAGCACAGTGGAGAGATTGTGGTTTCCTCTAGGCCCGACAATTAACATCTCGGCCCGTCTTGGGCTAAGACCAAAGACAAGATCGAGCCAACTGAGCCTAACACTGTGGAGGGCAGCGGAGGGGCCACAGCCCAAGCCGGATTAAAGACAAGAACCAACCCTTGGCCCAGAGAACAGAGGACTGACCGCCCCTGTGCCTGCTGTGATGATAGATGCCCTTACATTGGACAGAGAAGTGACGGCGGGAGCCTGCTGCCCCTGATGTAGAGTCCAAGGTGAACGGGGCCCTGGGACAGAGAGACTGCACTGGGCCACTCGGGCAGACAGCCAGCTTAGATGTCCTGTGAGAGTGAGAGAAGGTGAGGACCGCGAGAGAAAGGGGTCGCGAGGCCGGGCTTCCGGTCCCCTGCGAATCTCCATGGGCTGAGGAGAGAAGCCATAGTCCCTCTGGAAGGCAGTAAAACTTGCAGCAGTGATGGAGGACCTACGCCGAGCTGAAAAGAGACGGAGGAAAGATCCTTTTTAAAGGTCTAAGGTGAGCGGGCCCCGGGACTGGGAGACCACCCTGAGGCCGGCCGGGGCGGGAGGACAGATCTAAACTAAACTGGCTAAAGGAAATGAAAAAGCTAAGAGGTTTTAAAGAGTGGGATACCATAGGCAACTTTACGATAGGGGAGATTATAGACAAAGGCACTTTGAAAAGCTTCACCACCCTAAAGCCTGAATTCTCACTCCAATCATGCCAGCTTCTTAAATATGCCCAGCTAAGAGACGCTTGGCAAGCATAGAGCATAGCGGTGGCCACCTTGCCAGAATATGCACCACTAGAAGGGAGATTACTCCAGGAACATCTTACGAGTAAGGCAGTATCGTTTACATATAAAACCCTAAATAACAATAGGCCAGATAGGTTAGCACATGGGAAAAAGAGCTGGGCACATTGGCGGACGTGGACTGGGAGGCAGCCCTGATGCACCCCAGAGAGGTTGCAATCAAGTCACGGCTGCATCTTATTCAATATAAAATCCTTCACAGGGCTCATTATGACCAGGCCAGATTACATAAGATTGGGCGAGCCATAGATCCAACATGCCATAGATGTGAACAGGAGGCGGGGAATTTCTACCACACAATTTGGGTTTGCACAAAGATACAAACTTACTGGAAGGCAGTCATAGGAGAACTCAATAAAGTGATGAAGACGGACATCCCCCCCAGACACGAAATTTATACTATTAGGAATCCTGAATGACATAGATATAGACAGACCACAACTGTCACTCAGCAAACTAGACCTAGTGGTGGCAAAAAGGTCTATAGCGAGGCGCTGGGGAGATACAACCATGCAGACACTCCGCGAATATAAAATGGGAATAGACATGTAGATGACAGCAGAGAGGGTCACATATAAGGCCAGAGGCTGCCTGAAAAAATTCCATAAGGTATGGGACTGCTGGAGGAAACACTATGGACTGGACTTGATGGACGATACGAACTAGACTTGTCACAAAAGAAATAAAGCAGACACCAATATAAACACACTGCGTTGAGCAAATGGGAAACAAATTTTGCATTGTGGGGAGGGGTAAACGGGGGAAACTCTATCGCAATGTTCTAAATGTCTTTAACCAAACTGTTAATGGCATTTTTAATGTATTACGGACAAAAGGAACTCCTTCAAGATAGCGCTGTATGATACTGTGCAACTGCAGTTGAGTTTTGTTATTGTTTAAAGAAAAACAAAACAATAAAGATATTTCTTTTTAAAAGATTTCTTCAGTGATATCTTAAAATTGATACAATCCAAATGAGAGTGTTCGGTATGTTTCCTATTGTAAAACAATGGGCACTTGTGTTCCATGCAACTCTTACTGGTTATATACAAGATATTTGTGGACGAAACATATTGATTATCAATTTAATGGAATGAATGACAATACAGAATATAAATGTCCCTATTGTTACTTAATTCCTCCAAAGAGGGATGAGGAAAAGGGTGGGAAAGAATAGGTAGCATGTGCAGGAGCTAGAGCAAGGAGAGAGACGTAGAGAATTGAAAGGGCGACGAGAAGGGTAAGCATACAGGTTTGTAATACACCCCATTAATGAAGTAACTGAAAGAAACCTGTTCTAACAAGTGCATAAGTGTGAAGAAATTCAATAAATTGTTTACCAACGATTGGGAAAGAGTAGATGTTCTATGAAACAGAAAAAAATTGAATTTATTATGATGTGCTTTTTGCTTTTAAAATAAAAAAAATAGTTGTGTTTCAATGCTAAATTGGAGTTATGTTTGTACACAAGATTTGAACCTGTCTTATCATTTTCTTCAGTTTATGAAAAGTGTATAGGAACACTAGGCATACATTCCTGAACAGCAGCAAAGATCTGCTGAGATAAATGACATCAAATAAAATAAATTATGGAATTGAAAAAATCTAAATAAATCAAAACAGAATTTACAAATGTAAAACATTGAACATACCTAATTGTTGTAAAATGAAAATCAATTTTAAAAGCATACCAAAGGTTCTCACATTTATTACAAAACTCTTTGTTAAACACTGGCTTCCACATAACTCAAAAACAAACAGGAACCCCAATAAAATGTACTTAAAAATACAAATATTTTAAATAAAGAAAATATATGTTATGTATAAAATTATACTAAAAAAGGCACACATTACTACACATATATAAACAATGTTATATTAAATGACATTGTAGTACGCTATATTTTAAAGATTTGCATTATTGTCATAATTAAAAATAATATTTTGTCGAATTATATTTTTGTAGTCATGATATTTGACCAAGGTAATATGCTCTAAAACCATTTCAAAAGCAAAAAGAACAAATGATGGACGGAATACTGAACAAATCAAACATTCACCCCAATCACAAATCTGGATTTAATCCATTATTTTTTTGCTCACCACTCTACCCCAGTTTAAACCCAGCCATGTGCAAATCAGTCTTGACCCTGCTCCCCACTGGGAACAGTCCAGCCTGAACTGCCAGGCCAGGTCCTCCCTAGACTGGAACCAAGCAGCCTGGGGCCGGTTTCGAAGTATCTCCCCTCATCAGCCAGGCTAGCTGGAATCCAGTGGCACCATGAGCAAGGGACCCACGTTTGTGCATACCCTTCTTACTTAGAGCGACAAAAGCAAAATAGAACAAATGATGGGCAGAATGCTGAACAAATTCAACATTCACAGCCAGTCTCATTTTAGGTACGATATTCAGGTACCATACCATTATACACAAAGCAGGTAACAATAAGAAAGGAGTTTTTAAATCTTTCACATGGATATCATTGATTACCAAATAAGAGAAAATTATGTGGCAGTACATACCTATACCTTGTTTGCCGTTCGGCAGCACTAATGACTTTACCTAGACAATATATCCTCTGTGCTTTTTATTTTCAAAACCTCAGCATATACAAATCATGGTACATGGTTTTGTAGCCCAGAGACTTGTCTGTCTCCTCAGGGCTTCTTGACAGAGTAAAGCCCCACGGAAAACTGCAAAGGTTAAGCTTGTCAAAAAGAGTGCTCATGTACATTTATCACTGTCTCATAGGGGGATCCTTCTGAATGTAACTGCACTTTTTGTGAATCTGTCCCTGTAGTGTCAGTTTCTATTTTTAAAAAACAAGTATAACTAATATTGCACAAATAAAGAACGAAGTACTAATAGAAAGCAGAGGTCTTGGTTAAAAAAAGTCAATAGCTCAGAATGTCATTTTCAAAGTTATTCCCATTGGGGAAGTATAGTCAGCAAATATAAAAATAATATCATCCTATTCAAAATGGGTATAAGGCAGATGATCAGGCAATCATGTTAAATAATGTTCACAAAATAAAGGACATTTTGCCTTGTTCATTAATATACTCAAACTAATATCATTGATTATAAAGTAAAAGTATTTCCTTATAATCACTGATTTAATACCTAAATTGATGAGAGTGGGTGTTCAAAATAACACAATTTGATTAATAAGAATAATTCTATAAGCCACTCGCTACCACTTTTAATGGCAAGTCCTGGAGCTGTAAACGGGAAATATTATCATTAGCCAGATCAGTCATTGTCATTTTACTCAGGTCACAAACCTAAAAGGATGAGTCAAAGCTGTCATCATTTGAACTTTTAATCTGTAGATTGCACAAAGATGTCACCAAAGAGCGACTCTACACCCTTTACCACTGGTAACCAGCGCTAAAGTGTTTGCGCCTTCTCCTCTAAACTTGGTAATATTGGTTTATCCACAAATGAGATACTTAATTTACATACGTCAATAGTAAAGCTGTGCTATGTGTACCCAAGTCCTTTAAATTAAATGCTACTAGTGGGCCTGCTGCACTGGTAGTGCCAACCACTTTTGCTTGTGTGTGCAATTTTCAACTGCCATCTTAACCTGGCAAAATAAACCTTTTGTCAGGCCCAAACCTTCCTTTTTTATACATATAAGTCACCCCTAGGGAGGGTCCTGGGCATCGCAGAGGGCAGGGAGCAATGTATCTTAAAAGTAGAACATATACTTTTATATTTAGCATGTCCATGTAGTGAAAAACTCTTACAATTGTTTTTCTCTAGTGCAAGGCCTGTCTCTCACATAGGATAACATTGGAGTTTCCTTATTGCCTTTTATACGTGTAGTTCCCAAATGGTAACGGATGCCAGTTCATGTTTGGTGTCTCTGGAATCACAATTTAAAATCCTACCTTATTAGTGGAGTCAGATTTTAAATTGCAATTCCAAAAATGCCTCTTTTTGAAAGTTAGCATTACTTGCCTTACCCATTTCGTGCCTGTTCCTGGCTGGGATTAGCTGACAGTAGAGCGTTGTGTATTTCTTCAAGACAGCCTCACTCAATGAGCTTTGATGTGCTAGGATGGGCCATTACTGGCAGGATGGGAGGGAGAGGTTAGGCACAGCCCCACTTACACCTGTGGATAGTCTGGAGCTAGGACAAAGAAGGCAGGAGGACTGGAGACTTCAAAGGGAAACTTCTACAAGCTTCTATCCCACTTCAAAGGCACAACTGGGTTTAAATACTGGACCTCAGACACCACCACTTCACTACACTTCTGGACCTGTGGGTACTCTGCCCTGAAGAAAGCCTGCTGTGCTGCTGAAGGACTGCCACTCTGCTGGACTGCACTCTGCTGGACTCCTGCTGTGCTGACTTGCTGCCCTCTTGCTTAGGTGATAAGGACTCAAATTGCATTTCTTAAGCACAGAACCGAGAGTGATTCCAAGGGCTAGTTGGCTGGCATTCTGATCTTAAGTCTCAAGGACCTAACAGGTTTCCAACAACCTTGCATTTGCACCTGGGCAGTGCCATCTGTGAGTCTACACAGCCAAGTGGTGCCACTCCAGTCTTTGACCCCTGGAAGTGGATTTAAGGTGCTCTGTCAGTGTCCGTGGATCCAGCAAAATTGATGCATCGTCTCTGTTGCATAGTGCAACCCTAAGCAGAACCAACGCATCTTCACTGCTGCATGGAATGGGCCTGTCGCAAAGACTCACATCACCACTGCAGCCCGCATCACCTCCAGAACCACTGCTGCGTGATGCATCCTTGGTGCACATCCTAGCATCGCTCATCGATGGCAGCCTTGATGACGATTCCAAACACCGCATCGCAGCCTCGCAACTCATCAGAACCGACGCATCACCCCGATTTCACAATGCATCCCCAACTCTGGACTTTGCATTGCCCTCGTCGACGAATCCTCGATATTGACGCAACAGGACCCCAAACTGAAGCCTCAAAGCATCTTGGAACCGACGCATTATTCCGGCCTCACAACATATCTCTGACGTAGATACATGCAATGCTCCGTATATCAGGATTTAAGGTACTCTTTTCAGTGGGCCTATCTGGGCTTCTGTAGTCGACCCATGCTCCATTGCGGACAGCTTGAACCTGTGACTTTCCCTTGGTCCGGCGCGATGAGATATCCACAATTGGAACGTTATGCCTTTTGGTGCTTTTTTCTCTACAAAATATAAAATTCAATATCTCTGGTTCTACTGATTGGATTTTTGTCATTTTGGTCTTGTTTTGTGTATACAAATCACTTTATTTTTCTAATTCTGTTGTTGGCTCCTTTGGTGGTGTGTATGCAATGTTTTACTGTTTGAAGTGTTGCATAAATACTTTACATATTGCCTCTAAGTTAAGCCTGATTGCTCTGTGCAACCTTACCAGGGAGTTGAGCACAGGCTAATTTGAGTTTTTCCTGGGCCTTACCCTGACAAGGATTGTTGTTGCTGCTTGACCAGGGCTCACACGACAGTCCACCAACAACCCAATTTCTTACAAATCTTAAGTGCAGAGTTATTTGATTAAACCATGGACTCTATTTGAATTTGTTGATTTAAACATGTGAACTTGGGCTGCTGAGAACACAATGAGACCATGTAATACAGAAATGCATATAAAATATTATGACCTTTACATAACATGTAAGGATAGCGGAAATGTGGTTTATGTTATATTGACTACACCTACAGGTACATTTTTTGTCACCCTAAATAAATATATATAAATATTGAGTTCTAAATATCAGTAACAAAAATCTCACCTCATTAAGGTAATACTAGAAATTCGATACTCACTTGTGAATAATGTTTAGGACAGTATATTTATATCAAATGGTATTTCTGAAAATAATATTTTGACACAAAAATCAGCTAATTGTACTGTTAGTAGGGTCAGTGATTCACCTTGTGCACAAATGCCTACCCGAACAAAGCGCACCTCCTCTGCGTGGGTTATTCTGTAACATCAACACATCTACAGTGCAAGTAAAATTATTACTTTCTCCTGTATTAGCGATGTATTTCCATCCGTGATTAAAAGTTGATCTATAAATAAGAAAACAGGGCACAATTGTTTGGTGCCTCAATCGAACGTTGATGCTTAAATTAATCACAAATTTATACATTTATAAGAGAGTGTGTAATGGCATGAGAGATAGATAGAAGTGGATGTCTGAAATTAAATAGGTATATTACATAGGTGACAATCATCATAAAACGAATAATTACACATTGTTTCATATTTTTGGTGTTCTGTACATCTGGAAACAGATCATAGATCCACAAATTGATGATTTATGGGTTTCAGAGTAACGTACTACTCGCCGTAAAAAGCACTTCAAATCCCCATCAGGGTTAGCAAGTGCTGTATAAATGCAGACCCTTTTCCCTTCCCTTTCCCTCCATTATCCTTCTCAATCCAAATAACTGACTAACATATCCACCACTCAAATTACTTTCCTATTTTCACTATACTAATTCACCACTGGTCATTTCTGGGTTCCAAAGTAGCGAGCTACTCGCTGAAAAAGTGCTTCAACACCCCATCAAGGGTAGCAAGTGCTATATATATGCAAACCTTTTTCCCTCTTCTATCCCTCAACTATCCTTCTCAATCCAAATAACTGATTAACATATCCACAACTCAAATTTCTTTCCTATTTTCACTATACTAATTCACCACTAATCCTTTATGGGTTCCAGAGTAGCATGCTACGCGCCAAAAAAGCGCTTTGACGCCTCATCAGGGGTAGTAAGAGCTATATAAATGCAATTACAATTACAATTTACTTCTTGAACCACTGCACACCGGTGGCTTATGGCCTCTACTGAGCAGTTATGAAAAAGATGTGGTTGACTCCAATTACATCTTGGAACTGGTTATATGTCTAAAGTGGTGTCTTCTGCACTCATCTGGTGTTTTTTTTTTAACCACGAAAACCACTTTGTTTCAGTGTGGATTGCGTCCAATGTTGAAAGGCAACATGTGTGAACTAGTTAAAGAAAAAACCATCTGTAACAGGTCATCTGGAGATTCCACCAGGAAGAAAAGACGTGCAATAAAAGGCACAGAACAGCATGCAACTGTTGTATGAGGCTGAAATATAATTCTCCTACCTAAAATGTAATTTATCTTTACTTGTCAAAATTGGGAAAAACGAAATTGGGGGGCTAATGATTGGATGCTGATATTTGAAGTATACTATTTGGAACTGGGCACTATTTAACATTTTTTAAGACGTGAAAATTGTAGTGGTAGTTGGATTAGGTCCTGAAAAATCTTGTCAGTTATTTACTTATTTAAATTAATAATTATGCATTGAATAACATTTGACAAACACTTGGAAGTAAAAAAGTAGACAAATAAGGACTGTCAAGCATTATCATTTTAATTTTGAATGATACTCCCTCTTCCCTTTTGAAGAAATGCAATTAGCACGAGGTATAAAATATCACGCAGAGAACAGATTATGATACTGACAGCAATTTTGCTGGGGAAATAAACCTGTCTGGATCCACCATGTATGGCTGGGATTAAAATAAAACTGAAAGGAGAAACCTTTTTGGCATTAGTCATGGAAGAAATCCTATTCTGGGCCAATGAAACTGTAGAACAAAATATGCAAACGAATCTAAGCCCATTGCTGTCAACTAGCCAGTGCTTAATTTGAAAAAAAGCCCCTATGTGCCAGGGCTCTTGTCAGGATGCCATTTCCGCTTCCACCGCCCATTGCCGCTGTCAGCGCTGCCAGTTTGCGTAACGACACAACTACTAACTGTCACTCTCCTGCAATGTGACAATTCTGATAATTACATGCCCCCAAAGCTAAAAGAATGACTTTGGCGACAGGTATTAATAATTCCTAATGTGTATTTAATTGATAAACAGCTGTTGTTGTGCTTGTCTCTAAATTAAGCAAACAGTGCCACCATGTGGCAGACTATCATAAGAAAAGGGGCCAAGCACCGGAAAACGGCCGGGTCAAATTAAGCACTGCAACTATCTCGAAGCAATTAGTGTGACTTTCAGTCACTCCAGCTTTTTCACCCATTTGTGCTAAGCATGCTGAAGATTAAAGTTTCACTGTTTAATTCCAGCTCACAGCTCTCTTGCATTTTCGGTCCTGATAGCTGAAGAAACACGACTACTTGGTTGCCTTTTTCTGGCCAGGGGGAAGTTTGATATTTTAGGTATAGTACAGTTTAAAAATAGAAAATATCCACTTGGTCGTGAAGCTTATAAGAGCCCATCTTTCAATTTTTAGGGGTCCAATCATCATTGGGAAATGTTATATTTTTATGGGAACACACTCTAATGCAGGTCAGAGACCTTATGAACCGGGACCATGCCTAAAGTTTATGTATGCTTCTGAGACAACTTGCATGCAAAACAGAAATCCAATAGAAGACATCCCATTTTAAAATGTGTGGTATTATGGTGCTTTAGCATCACTAATTAAAAGGTATTGCTCTGTTGTTGTTGGATCACGTAACCATGCTTTGGCCAAGATGTGCTTCCACTGCTGTGTAAGCATGGTAAGGAACCCATCACTGGGCAAGTGTGGTTTCGAGATTTCTCTTCAACAAAAGGATCTACCGCCATCATGGAATATGAGCCAATCCATTTCAACACACTAGAGGTGTGTTGGTTGCACACATTGTGGTTCTCCTTCTATTTTCATTTCTCCTAGATGCAGCAGTGGACAGCTGACCTCTGTTCCTGCTGCTTCGCTCCTGATTTTCAGCTTGCTGTGATTTGTGCACTGTCAGTGAGGGCTCACAGGCACTGCCCTTGTTGGCTACACTGCTAGGATGTTGCCGCAGAAGCTTCCTGTTGAACCCCTCATCACAGACAAGCATGCACAAATGGGGGCTCTGTGTCGGTCTATCAATACTATGGTCAGCAGTTGTGCCTGGTTCCAGACCCGTATGTGGTCAGCAGTAGTGCCTGGTTCCAGACCCGTATGTGGTCATCAGTAGTGCCTGGTTCCAGATTCTTATATAAGGAAGCTCTTGAAGGCCCAATTTGGAAGAGCACCAGAAAGACAGAAGCAAGCAGTACGTGTGCTTGAGCAGTGAGCGTACCAGAGCTCCCAGCACCTCCACCATTTTGGGTTATACTAGACAGAAATGCCCAATTGGGCTGCCATCAGCACTTTTCATATTCAATATGGAGCACCGGGCTGACTACTTCCCTTTTATTGTAGTGCCTTGAGATCAAAAGATATACCAATCCAACCCGACAGGCCCAACCTTACACCTATTATATAGAAAGGGTGACTCTAGCAATCCACACAACTGCAGGTGAGTTGTACTTCTTGACATGAACTCCAAGGTTTTCATTGTCCTTCTACTCAAAGAGCTGCAAACGTGGGTGACTTCCAATTAATTGCTTCCCTTTTATCAAACAAATTTCAGGTTTAGGTGCAGTACGCTGGATAATATTCCACCCGCTACCTTTTTGAGAGATCATGTGTCCACTCTGAGAAGGTTCATTTCAATGCCTGATTTGGAAGTTTTACTACAGCCTCTGTCAGAGTTGACCGTGGGATCTTGTTGCACAGTTTTTGGGGGATTGCAGACCAACTATCGAAGGGCATTCTGTTATTGTAGACTGAAATTTGGGTAGAAATAAAACTGGGATAAGGCTTATTACTTTCAGGAAGAATATATATCGAAAAATTACAAAAGCAGGGGTGTCTTTCTGACCCCTACTATTTAGCAAATATTTCTCTGATTTTGACGAAGCTTTGTTGCCCATTCTTGCCCTCTCCCACCAAGTAGAGTAGCACTGATATACACCTTTACAATATGCTGATGACCTGGTAATATTTGATCAGGTAAAGGTTGGAATTGCCTATCTAGATCATTAAGTTAATTTGAGAGATATAACCGGGCAAGTCAGCTTTTGGTTTATGCTTTGAAAATCAAGATAATGATATTTGGGTGGGGTAGTAAAAAGTCTGACACTTAGTTTGTGGGGACACACAATAGTGCAGTTACCCCTAATTCTAATTATTTGAGGTTCTAGTTGAGTGACAGTAGTTCGCCCTGAATACATTTCTCAACTTTAAAGAAACATTTGCTTTCCAGCACTTGAATAAGAAGTTGGCAGGTTCCTCTGTGGACCCAGTTTTAGAGGTGATGAGGGCTAATTTGTTCCATCTTATATGCATAAGTGGGTTATTTGGAACCTACCAGACCCTATTATTATGGACACTTTGCAATGCCAAGCTTAAAGGAGAATATGCGCAGCCCTGCATTTCCCCCTGCGCTGGCACTACACTTTACAGCCTAGTGCCAAGACAGGCACCCTTGCACCAAAGTGCAAGGGTATCTGCGTGCAGGGGAAGATTGTTTATGTGCAAGAAGGTCACACAATCTTCAAATACAGCTTTGCAACTTCTATGTGTGCTGCTTAATGCATTAAAAAAAATTGTTTATGTGCAGGTAGGAGGACCTTCTCGTACATAAACAATCTTCCCCTGCACGCATATGTTATTCAAACCCCTTTGTCTCACTCTTCCAGGTTCTTTTTCATCCCTACCTTCTTTATTTGTCACTACATTTCCACCTTTCACTTCTTACTATTTTCGACTTTTGTGTTTTTCTCTCTCTTGCTCTGGGTTAAGGTCTGATGAGAGAAAATAAGTGGTGGTACCCAAAATTAAGTGCCAGTTGACCCCACTGGCAATCCGCGGCTCAAATTAAGCATTGCTGTACTTTTTAGAAAGTACAGCACTTTTGCATTCAATGTGATCTGGAAATGTTTGTGTGGAATTTCATAGCTTCTATGGAGCAATATTTTTATTCTAAGCTCATTGTGTTTTATCATGGAAAAATGCCAAGTTGCAAATGGTTTGCAGTAAAGAACCTATTGTGGCAGCCAAAGAGAAGTTGTTGAGATCTTTTCACCACTACAATCCGTGGCCAAATCAGGAGACCCAGGATAAAGCACATCTCCTCACCACATCCATTGTCCTGCTGCCTAGCAAATATTTTCTTCATTGACCAAAATAAATTTGCACCCTCCTTGGAGAATTTGGTTTTCAGAGAATTTACAATCAAGGTCCCGTTCAAAAAGCAGATTAAAGATCCAAATAAAGTCATTCAGAAGCTTGTCCCATGTAGGAGATGTTTAGGGCTCTGACCTTCAGCATTTCTGGCGGGAGACAACTGAGTTCAAGGCTAGTCTCCCACCTCCTGATTCCTGCATGCAGAAACCCAATCCCTCCGTGGGTTTCAGCTGACTAGGCTTGGTCTTGTGGGACTCAGAGTATAAACTGCCAGTAACCTGCTCCTGCAGGCCAGTGCACAACATTTTGATCACGCTCTCTCTGCCTGTCATTGCGCTCTCTCCATGCTCCTGATAGGTAAGGAAAAAGAAGCCTTTCTAATGTCCGATCCTGCAAAAGCACACTTGCAAGTCCCATACATAACCAGGGCTGGCCTTTAGCGTGGGCGAGCTGGGCCGAGGCTCAGTGCGCACATTTTCTGAGAGGCGCATGGAGGTATGTGCATTAAGCTTATGCCAACAGCAGTGCCCTTATCATCTTGCTCCAGTCTTGTCCCTTCCTGTTTATTTCTGCCTGATTTGCCAATTGAAAGTGGGTTTAGTCCTTCATCATTTGAGTACCATAATTTTGCTCCACCCTATTGTATTGATAAGGCGACATGATTATGTGTGTACTTTTGGCCTCATGTAATTGCATATTATAATTATAATCAATAAATGTGGTGCATTCGTAAAGGAATTGCAATAGTGGAGTGTTATAATATGAGAGTGTGTGTGCATTAACAATTCTTCCTTTTAGGGACAACTCGACGGTCAACAATATTTATCAATACGCTATGATTTACAGGGGGTGCGCTAAAATGCATTTTGTGCATTCCCCATAGGCTAGAAGAGAATGAATCATGAGTGTGTGGTTTTATGCTTATAATGTGGTCAGTTGCAGCAATTAACCCCTTCAGCGCTCATGACGGAACCACTTCGTCATGAGCCACGGGTGCCGTGTGCTCATGACGGAGTGGTTCCGTCATGCTGCGGCCGTTGGCCGCCGCTCCTCCCACGCTGCGCTGATTCCCCGCCTGTGCGGGCGATTAGCGCAGTGGGCGGAGTCATGACAGAACCACTCCGTCATGAGCACAGCTCAACCGTGGCTCATGACGGAGTGGCTCCGTCATGAGCACAGCGCCACCGCGCTGCCCCCAAACCCCCCCCAGCGCCGCCGCGGAATTCCTGCCGCGGCGAAGGGGTTAATAAAAAGTGTATCCACATATGAAAGTACAATATACACAAACAACGTTATATGTTATTGGTGTATTTACATGATTCTATGTGTGTTGTAAAATGTATATGCTTTGAAAGTAACTTGCTAAGTTAGCGTGGCTGTGTGCCTTAAGCTTACAGTTGGGACATTTAACATTGAACATGAAAGCTGTTTTCAAGCTTTTTTTTCCGTTGCAGGTGCAGACCAAAACATTCTTAGCTAGCGAAGGAACATTGTATTTTTAAATAGTGAGGTGAGGAACCACTGGCAAGGTCAATTACATTTAAGAGAGAACAAGGAAGTGCTACCTGAGGTCACTCTCTGTCCATGGGAGGAATTCAAGGATGCCGCAGATGCAGAAACTGGAAAATGGGAATATCGTACCAGAAGCTGGGACTCTTCATGAGAAAAGGAAATAACGAGGTTTAATGATGTGTGGTCAGATGCCTTTAGACTTTGAGAGCTGCAGATCTCTCCTGACTTAGGATTGTGTGGGTTTATGCTACATATGATCTTTTGCTTACAGAATTTCTACTGAGGTTCTGATGCATGCACCCTTTCTTACATCTGGATTAATAAGGTTTTCTTTACTCTTAGGCTACTGTAGGAATAGGTAGATGCTGCCAATCTTTTCTATGTATGGGATGAAGGATCCAAACCATTTGTGCACTCATCAGATTCTATTCTTAAACTTTTGTATTGCAACTACGGAGATTTTGATTTGTTCTTTATTGCTAAGGACCAATATTGTACATCGATTTGGTCTTCCCTTAATAATCTTGTATATCTACAGTATGTTTTTGTGATTGATCTATATTACCTTGGCTTGGAGCTTAGAATAAATCCTTTTTCAACTTCAAGATACGGACTCTGACTCTCAATGTGTGGATCTAAACTTGTCAGTAACCTCTTTCCTTCGAAGGCTACAACAAAGTTCCATTGATTCAAAGAAAATCAAGAAGATTGGCCCAGAGCTTTCTCATTATCAAATGATGGGTGATGTTTTCAACACCTCTTTAGCCTCCTTCCTTGCTCTCCCTTCATCGTCTGACCCCTGCTGGCACAAAATCATTAAACCCATCTTCTGCCTGAGGCAGCTAAGCAATGGCCGATTTAGCTGGGGGAGGTCCAAGGATGTTTGCATTCAGGGGCCAGTCCCTGATCCTCCAGGTACTGACCAGTGGACACAAAAGGGACCCACTGTTGCCTCATTTAATTCACTACCATCAGTAAGGGCGACACATTTCTCTCTGCCTAAGCCCAGGGTGCTATCTTAGCAAAGGACAGCTTTGTACATAACAATAACCCAATTCAGTCCTCAATAGAATTCAATGGGGAAAATACATTCTCCCAATTATTTTTACTTTGGGCTCTCTCCTGATTGGTTGCATAGTAATGTGCCTAAGAAACCCCCTTTGTCATTTCCCTCGAAAAATTCCTAAGAGGATAGGGCTATAATCGATGACATCAATCTGCGCTGCAGTGCTAACAAAGAGGATTTCGTGCGTGTGGGATTGTGGGAAGGCAAAGCAAGATTCAGACTTATCTGTCAACAGACAGTACTTGTTTAAGAGATTTGCACGTCAAAGAACATAGGTTGCATTTTTCATAGAATCACTGACAGTCATGTTTATGTAGTAAATATTTATCAGATGGTTACCATATACTGAAACGCGACCCACTTTCTGCCCCGATACCTCGGAAGAACAAATATTATTTGAGGAAAACACATTGGGTCCTGTTACTGATAGTTAATAGCGGTGACACAAAACCACCATGTGTTGTGGACACAAATGTTCTGTACTTTAGAAAAGTAAGTAATTTTCTTACCTGAAATGCAAACTCGCAAGTATTGAGAGACAGCGAACCAAATAATCTTGTCTGACTGACTGAGGACACAAGAGGTTTGCGGTTGCATTTTTTTTATCTCCAGGGCCGGCATTGCACTATGTCAGGGATATGAACCTGCAGTGTATTTATGGTTAAATAATAAAATTTACTTATTTTTAATTGTACAATGAGTAGTAATAGAAAGGTGTTAGAGACACTACAGCAACACGACTCTCTCCTACTCTACCCCTCCTTGCATCATCTAACACTTCCTTTACTATACTGATCCCCAAAACAAACCTCTCTTAACTCTTCTCTCTGACTCTTCCCCCCAAAAACCCTTTTTACTCATCCAAAAGTCCCCTCCTACTGCTATGACCTAAAAAAAACTTTACTCTTTTATCTTTCCACCATCCTTTTCAATCGAAATACCAGACTAACATGTTCACTTCTCAAATTCCATATTCCACTATACTAACTCACCACTAATCCTTTATGGGTTCCAGGGTAGCATGCTACTCGCCAATAAAGCGTTTCAACACCCCATCAGGGCTACAAGCGCTATATAAAAGCAACCCTTTTTCCCCTTTTCTACCCCTCCCCAACCCTTCTCAATCCAAATAACTGACTAACGTATGCACCACTCAATTTAATTTCATGATTCACCATACTAATTCAACACTAATCCTTATGGGTTACAGAGTTGCGTGCTACTTGCCAAAAAAGCGCTTCAAAACCCCATCAGGGGTAGCAAGCGCTATATAAATGCAAACCTCTTTCCCTCTTCTATCCCGCCAACTACCCTTCTCTATCCAAATAACTGAATAACATAGCCACCACTCAAATTACTTTCATATTTCACCATACTAATTCATCACTAATCCTTTATGGGTTTCTGTAGTAGTGTGCTTCAACACCTCATCAGGGGTAACAAGCGCTATATAAATACAAACCTTTTTCCTCTTCTATCTTTCTGCTATCCTTCCGAAACCAAATAACTGACTAACCTATCGACCACGTAAAATTTACTTGCATTTTTCAGTATACTAATTCAACACTAATCCTCTATGGGTCCCGGAGTAGCATGCTACTCACTGAAAAAAGTGCTTTGACGCCTTGTCAGGGGTAGTAAGCGCTATACAAATGCAATTACAATACAATACAATACACTGCTCTCCAAATAGCTATGTTGATCAAATCAAAGGACATTTTTTAGAACTGAGAAAGAAAGAAAGAAAAGTCTGTATGGAGAACATATCATGAAGCAAAGGTAACTTTTCAGAGAATGAACATAATAAGCGGTCACATGGGGGAAAAGTGCAAAATGGGAACTGGACCAAACCAAAATCGTTTCAAGGTTGGGGGTTGGTAAGTCGCAAATAGACACATTATAGGCATACAGAAAGGGGCTTTTTTTGCAAGCCCCTTGCGCCACCGGAACTTCACTTTTTCCCATATTAAAAGAGACGCACCAGCTGGGCAAGGGGCTTGTAAATAAGTGGTATATTAGACGTGAAGTAGGATAAAGTGGAAGGCAGATGCAAAGGTCCTCTTTACCTGACAAACAGCAGCAGCTCACTCAGGAAAGAGTGCATTCCACCATTCCGTCAGCCATCGATTCACATGAGTGCGGGGGTCTAGTAATTAACATATTAAGGTAAGTGAAAATGTAATATGGCAACGGCAAAAAAACATACAATGATCAGAAACACCGCAGTTGGGTTGAGCTCCTTAACAGGCTACAGTTAGTTCAGAATGCCTCAGCTAGAATCTTATTGGGCATTCCTAAGTTCACTTCCATCTCTCCATATATCAAACAACTGCACAGGCTCCCAGTAAAGAGCCGCACAAAGTTTAAGGCATTGTGCATTGCCTATAAAGCCATTAACAACTTAGGCCCACAGTTTCTTAAAAACGCCCTCTGCCCTCTTGGAAATCCTAGAACGCTACGCTCCTCCTCAGCTTGTCTGCTCAAAGTTCAACGAACAAAAAAAGCCAACTGGGGTGACAGATGCTTCACGATCTCCACAGCTAGACTTTGGAACGCACTTCCTCTTCACATCAAAACGACCCCTACGCTTATCAGCTTCAGGAAGAAATTAAAAACTTGGTTATTCTCATATTAAAATTCACCATAGCTAACGTTCTGTATACTGAGCGCCGAGACACCCTCGGGTAGTTGTGCGCTATAAAAATTGCAAGAAACATAAACATAAACATAAACATGTCTGGTTCGTGTGCATCATTCCACATCAGAGTGTTCTCAGTCCGGAGGCCACGGGTCTCGCGTTGGCAAAACACAGAAAGCTGTCACCACCAGGCCCACTTCCCGACACTAAAATCATACAGCCAAGGCTCAATGAACATGTTACTGCCTGCCTGCCTGCCACCCAGCCTGTGCTAACACATTACGAGGGCATTTGCGCAAATGATGGGACACCTTCTTGAATGTTCACTCTGTGGAGCACAACAGACTGGTAATTTAGGAAGTGAAACACAAATGTGGTGGTCCAGCAGCCTGGAATTCACCAGAAAGTAAATAAGCATAAACATTACTGCTGTGCAAAGTGCACTCACAGGCATTCAAGAGATTTTTAACTGGCCACTTCCAGTTACAGACAAAACAGGTGCCTTATCTTCTGCAAAGGCACCGATCCAATCTAAATGAGTGTTTTTAGTTTTGTTTTCAAATTTGTGGAACCCAAATACTTTGCATACCCCAGTTTTTGTTGTTGTTCAATTGTGTAACATTTGATGACCTATGTGAGGTTTTAGGTTTGCAGCATGGCCCAAAACGTCTGTATTGGTTGAATGCAAACGAACGGTAGAAACTCTTGTTATAGACTTTTAGGGGCATATTTACAAGGGCCATATCTCCGCTTTTTTGGCTTTTAAAGCCAAAAAAGCGGAGATAAAAATATCGCCCTATTTACAAGAGGGTGATAACATGCATTAGCGCATGTTAGCACCCTTTTAACCGACACCTCCCTTTGCATCTCTAATGAGATGCAATGTGGGCGTCACTGGGCAGTACAACCTTGTAAATATCGCTGATGTACACATCGCGATATTTACAAGGCTGCCCACGCATTTTAGCAGATGTTAGTTTTTGGAGAAAACAGCTGTTTTCTCCAAAAATTAACGTCTGCTAAAATGCAGACTTAGCTATACTTACCATTGGGGTGGATTATGCTGATATGACCACAGGGTCATATCAGCAAGGTTATCGCCCTTTTCCATGGAACATCGCTGGAAAACCAGCGATGTTCCATGGAAAACATCGCTATCGCTGGGAAATTATCGCCATTGTGCTATGCGTTGTTAATACAACGCTAGCATGGCGATAATTTCCTGCGATAGCTGGCGATAAAAAAAAACTCGCTAAGAGCAGCCAGCGATAGTTATCGCTGCCGCTTGTTAATATGCCCCTTAGTGATCAGATCTTGATCTCAGAAATTCATACCCTTTGTCCAGTACTTAATTTGAGACGGTGGTTTCCAGGGCACCGCCGGCACTTGACAGTCTGCCACAAGGTGGCGCTGTTTGGCTAATTTAAAGACTACCTCAACAACAGTTAATAAATCATTTGATCTACATTAAAAATTACTTTTACGTGTCACCGAAGCCATTCCTATAGCTTTGGGGGCCTGAAAGTGCCAAAATTGTCATTGGCAGCGCTGGGAAGGGCAACGTGTGTTGCAAGCTGCAGTGGCCTCCTGGCAGAGCCCCGGCACTTATGTTTTTTAAAAAATAAACACTGCTGGACACCCTTTACACACACAGCAGATAACTCTGTCAAATAGATGAAATGCTGTGAGGGCTGATAGGAACTCACCAGTCATTTACCTTATTTTGCTTCCACTACATTTTTGTGGCACAAGGTTGTTCTGGTCAAATATGTCCCCATTGTGGACAGAGATACAATAAGCATGCCAACAGGTTTGATTTTAAAGGAATATTTTATGGTATCACAAAGCATCACAAGTAAACAGTGAGGGAATGGACACATATATGCGTGGAAACAAAAGAACTGTAGAATAATGTTGATGTAGGTTAAAAGGGTAGGGGACAGTTGCATTGTGAAACCAGACTTGAACTTCCATGTAGGTGAATTACTGCCTCCTCCCATCTGTGCTGCTGCTAGACAAGAACAATATAAATGATCTAGTTATGGAAGACATCTTAATAGCATTATAATGTCATGTATGTGTGCCCCTGAAAATTCAAGCTCAGGCAGCTGAATAAATAAACACAATGATCAAAGCTGTGTGGAGGGAGGGCAAGCACCTTATCTGTGAAAGCACACAAATTCAGCCACACAAAACTTGCACTCCTGGCTCCCAGCATGTGGGTGGAGGCAAAGACCCTCTCTGGTGATGCTCACGTAATTGCATGGCAACAGCTGTGCTGTCAAGACACACCATAAAACATGTACATTATTGGGCATTCACAAACTCTAATCCGACCCCTTCCCACTATGAAAATGGTAAGATCGTTACATCAGCCAGGGGCTGAAGTAATTCCCAAGCCAGGATGGAAAAGGGAAGGGAGCACTCCGCTTTTGGTGGGGGTGTAGGGGGAAGAGCTTTTTCCATAGGGACTGAAGACAAAAACATAGAACAAAATGTGCATTTTCACAGCAGGTTCCATTCTATAAGTTCTGAAATCGATTCTATGTGGTCTTCTGCCTATGAAAAATAGGAGCTGGAGGGAGACGTCATGATATCCAGTAAAACGCCTAAAGACTGGAGTCTGCAGCAGCTTTCCAAGATTGATTTTAGGAATTTTTATGAATTGAAAAATGTAAAAGTGAGTTCAGGTGGAGGTGTAAATCTTCGATCATACTTTTAGGTTTTTTTTGAGAATCGATCGGGCCCTAATTTTTTATTCCATTCAAAACTGTGCTTATTTCAGAGCAACCAGGCAATGAGAAATATAACAATTATAATTATTCACCCAGCCAGTACCATGTACAGTGCACACGTCATTCCAATATTTTAAAAGACAGCACAATGTGGATTGGATTCTTGTGCACTCTTTAAATGAATAAAGCAGAAACACAACCAATCATGCACTAGGCAACTGTTGATATATGTGAAAAAGAGGCCGTGCCTGTCTACTGCTTTCCCTGAGGGCTATGACATAGGAAACTTCTCTTTTCTACTCAGGAAAAACTTGGGGGCATATCAGCAAGGACCGGCGATAATTATCGCTCAGCGCTCTTAGCGTGAGGATAATTATCGCCGGCCAACTCTGAATTTTATCGCGGAGATAGCGTGCAATTAGCAACGCTTATCTCCAAAGTGATAAAATTCAGAGCGCAAGCTGCCAAATGTGCGATTATCGCTGGAAATCCAGCGATAATCACACAACTTTTGGCGATAGCTTGCTGATAGGGCCTCACATACTTAGCCATGATATCCACCTTCCATAGAATATCATGGCTAAGTCAGTTTCAAAGCAGACGTAAGGAAAGTAGCGATAACAGAGGTTATCGCTACTTTTCTTGTCGCTATGCTGCTTTGCGTGAGGCTTGATAATAGGAGAAATGTCGCTTAGCGACATTTCTCCCGTTATCCTGGGGAGGAACGCCCATTTTGCATCTCATTAGAGATGCAAAGATGGGCATTAAGGGAAATGACGATACGGCAAGGTTTCACGCGATAGAGTGACCTTCCTGATAAGGCGATAAAATTATCGCCGCTTTTCGTCCGAAAACAGACGCAAAAGCGGCAATAATTTTTTATCGCCTGCTTGCTGATATGCCCCCTGACTTCTCAATCTGCAACACTACATGTAGCAACCCTCCCATATTCTTACTGATCACAGAGGTGCTGCCAGACTACTGGGCTCTAAGCAGCTGCCTCGGTACTTGTGCTTTGCCTGATAGGCATGTGGTCCAGAGGCTAGGGTTCACAGCAGACATAAACGCTGCATTAATGTGATCCAAGGTCCACACACCAAGGTCTCAAACATGTCTCCATCCATCTCTCAGTCTGCCGTTCCTGTACACCTTCAACCAGTTAGACAGTGATCAGCAGGAGCCTTCTTGGTGAGTACTTCCTAACATTGTTAGAACAATCTTTCAGAATGCTCTGTCAGAAACACTGTTTAGATGTCTTTTCCTTGGTGTCCAATCATAGACAGCCAACAAGGCAGTATTTACAGATCGCAACTGGACATTGTGAAAATAGCTTTCAAAAAACTTTCCCTGAAACATTCATGAAATCTTTTTTTGTAGAAGCATTTTTGGAAAAAAAAACATTTTTAAGGTGTCTAGCCAGATGCTGCAAGTGGGAAGAATTGTTATTGGACCAACTGGTGCCTTGCATGGGCATCAACAGCTATTTGATATTCAATTCAATTCAAAAACTTTATTCGATCATAAATTAATGATCATAAAAGTACATACATACATAGATATAAAAACATGAGGTTTCAGCAAATTTTAAATTAATCACATGTCATAAAACGGTGCTTTTCCTCATACATATCGATTTTAAAATATATACAGCGGTAAAATAGCAAATGTCCTGTGAGTTAAGCCCAAATAAAAGCCCCATGGCTGAAACAATATTAAATACTTTATATTTTTTAAAAAGTGGTTTCAGGTATATTTTTCGAAGATGGAGATAAAGAGGGCATAGCAGTAAAAAATGCTCCGTACTTTGTTTAGTAGTCCCATCACACGGACAGGGGGCAGTAGTATATATCTTCATTTCAGGATATGCAACAAGCAAATGAACAGTCCCCATCCGAAGTCTTGTTAACACAAATTGGTGGGAACGAATATTAACCATATTGAGGTATCCTGGGGGCCCCATTTCTTCCTTGTTATATTTGTCATAAAAAACATGTGTGGAGAACTGGACAGTAGCTGCGATACGCTTCATCCTGCTAACCCTCAGAAATTCATGTTTAATCTCAGTCTTCGTGATGTCTAAAACACAGGAAGGGTTATCACAAACCCTAAAATTAAAAAGGTCATCTAACGTTCGAATGATATAGTTAAGCCACGGGATACGGGAACATTTATCCAGGTTTAGACAATCAGAGATTATCTTTCTAGTAAAACCAGTCTGTTCCTTCGACCAGATAGATCTCCATACTAACAGGGGTCTTAATCTAATCAGGTCTGATAGATGTTCTAAGCCAGACTCTTGATGGATCAACTTTGTTGAAGAAGAAGATGGCAGACAAAGAAGTTTTTTAATAAATTTGTTCTCCTCTACCTGGAGCATGTTATTGTTACAGTGGCCCCACACTCCTGATCCGTATAGAGCCAGAGCAACACATTTATGTCGGTATAGGTATAACATGTCGAATATCCGTCTTGAGCCTAGCTTGGATGCAAACCTAAATAGGCCAAAAGAGCACTTAGCCATCTTGGCTCTAACATTTGTCATTTCAGAGGTCCACATCCCCCCACTATTAAAAGTGATACCCAAATAACAAAATTTATCCACCACTGTTATGGTTTGATCTATAACTGTGAAGGGCCTTAAGTTCTTAATTTTCTTCCCACAGGGCATTATAAAAGTTTTTGAATTATTAATTTTTAATTTCCTCCCCTTGATAAAATCTGCAAATTTATTCATTAGTTTTTGCAGCCCTAAAGGGGTTTGAGAGAGCAGAACCGCGTCATCCGCGTAGAGCAGAATTGGGATGGGCAAGCCGCCTGCAGTCGGTACATCTGCACTTATGGAGCGAAGTTCCGTCTCAATCGCATTAATAAAAAGGGAGAAAAGAAGAGGTGCAAGAACACATCCCTGCCTGATACCTGATCCTATTTTAACACTAGGGGTACACTCCCCCGATTGCCCATATCGTATTTTTGCTGTCAGATTCCTGTACAATTGGGCCAGGAAATAAATAATATCTTGAGGTGCCCCCATATCCAACAAGGTTGACCACAGAAGACCATGGTCAACCAAGTCGAAGGCACTGGATAAATCGGCAAAACAAAGAAACAACGAGCCTTGTTTGGCTCGTGTATATTTACATATAATGAGATCTAGATTAATGCACTGTTCTATAGTGCCCAACCCCTTGCGAAATCCATACTGTGAATCCGCAAGGATCCCGTTGTCTTCTACCCATTCTTCCAGACGACTTAATAATACTCTACTCATTATTTTTAGGGAAGCAGTAAGAAGGGAGATCGGGCGATAATTTTTTGCCTCGCCCCTATCCCCTTTTTTATATACCGGAATAATGATTGATTCCCCCCAGGTACGTGGAGCCGCAATCGTCGCAGCTGCATTGAAAACCTTTGTTAACAATGGGCTCCAAATGGAGATCTCAGCTTTATAAAGGTCAACGGGTACCCCATCCGGGCCCGGTGCCTTTCCCCCCTTGCTAGCCCGAATGGCTGCATCTACCTCTAAGATTGTAATATTAAGAGGTATGGGGGTTAATGCCATACTTTCATTATCCCCCCCTTCAGCTAATCCTTCGGGGTTGAAAATACTAGTGAAGTGAGACACCCATTGTTCCTCAGATACCTGGGCTGACATTACCGGGACATCTTCGTTTTGAAGGAAGGGGCTATTTACCGTGGACCAAAAAAGCTTGGTATCCTTAAGGTCCACTGCTTTAGTCAGGTTGTTCCAAGCCTCTTCCCTTAATTCCTGTTTCCTATCCCTCAGATGAATTGTATATTCCCTTCTGAGGGTATTAACTGCTTCCTTATCTCTCGGTTTTCCCTTGAGAGCAGCTTTAAGTCTTTGTAAAGATTTGGTACATTCTCTGTTAAACCATCCCCCATTACTCCTAGGGCCCTTTTTTATTCTTCCAGTTAAAATTTCAGCAACATTTTTATTAATAGTGTCGAAACTAACTAGAATGTCAACATTATTCTTTCCAGGTTCAAGACAGCATTCCACCTCTTCTATACAGGCTGACACGATAGTACAAAGTAGATGTTCCTCGTTTTGCCTACCCCATTTAATTCTAGGGCCATTGGGTCTGTGTGGGACTATATCTGTCACTACACCATGTACCATCATTTCTTTGACCCCCCACAAAGAAAGAAACATTGTTAAACAATTATGATCACTAAGTGACGGATCTACTATTACAGGTAAGGAACACTTGGCTACAATACTGGTAGAGACAATGAGGTAATCGATAATCGTGGCACAGTTCCTACCAATAAAGGTTGGTACCGAATTACCCTCACTGTCACCCCTAGGTGTCATAATACATAAATCCATTTTTAACAAAAACGAATTAAGAGAATCCCCATAAACCGAGTGCATAAAGTGGGTCTGTTCATCCCCCCCATCATCCTCATACCCACACACCCTATCGCCAGCAAGTGGACACATGTAGATGTTAAGATCACCACCCCACAAAATGTCAAAGTGCACGTCATTACACCCATATAGGCTTTCCACCTCAGCTTCAAGTTCATCAACCGTGTCAGTATTTAAGTGGTTAAAGGCATTGTTGTAGTGATTTATAACTAAAACATTTCGCCCATTCCTATTTTGTAACCACAGCAACTGAGAGTGTTGACCGACTATCCGGTGTATTTTTACTCGAACCGGTAGACTCACAGAAAGCAGTATTACCATTCCTCCTTTGGCTCTCCCCATGTTGGATGGTTGGGCATGGCAATTATAGGCAACATACCCATCAAGATAGACATCTTCGGCCGCCCAAGTCTCCTGGAGACACAGAATATCAAACTGGGTTATAAATTCTAACCATCCAAGACGTTCTACCTTGTTATTCCATCCCGCTATATTCCAGCTCGCCATCTTATAACCCCGTTCCATTAAACTATCAGCCTCGGTGGATAAAGGGGGCAAGATGTGAACATGGGTTAAATCCCCTGGCACGTGATCTACAATTGGTAAGATTTGACTACTGCTTCCGTTAGCCGGGGAAAGAGCCTTGAGGTTGCAGTCAAACTGGGCAAAATTACTTGTGCAACCCCCAGTACTACATATAACGTTGTATCCAATGGGTGTATCAATATCTATTAGACCTTTTTCCCCCGTTCGTCTGCCCATATCTCCCCCGCTATCCCCACCAAAATCCCTCTCCCCCTTCCCTATGACTCGATGGCATCAATCGCAATCTTCCAGTCCACTAAACACCTCAAACCTGTTGGTGGTATCTAGGGGTGTAAAAGGTTTGAGCTGTTCCATTCTCCTATGTATTAGAGGGTTATATCTTGGGCCTATAATATTCCACCCATACAGATCTACTGCTGGTGGAGGTTGCCTCTCACTAAACATAGGTCCATTATTGTAGATGGGTGGGCAATATGGGTTTGGTTGCAATTGCCTCGATAAAAATGGGGGGGGAGCTCGCTGTGAATGATGATTTGGTGGAAACACCACTGAGCGAGGGTAAAAATAGGTTAGAGGGCGGGGGGTAATAGGTTTGCTATCGTGGTCTGTCGGCCAATTAAGTATAAAGTGGACGGCATTCCGATCTCTAAAATTAATGACCACTATATCTCCCTCAATATCCTTGGGTCTTCCTCCCAACCAGGGAAGGCGGCGGACATGAATAATTTCTCCATTTATATTATTTGTAATAGGTCTATGTAGACTTAGCCAGTGTGATATTTTATTTCTCAACTGGGTAAAGCTCTCCCGTTTATCTTTCTCCAGCTCCGGCACCCCAGTAAGAACTACCACTAGGGGTACTGCTTCTGGCGGAAGTTCTGGAAGAGGACCCTTGTTAAGTTTATCTCGGGCCAGTTGCTCGTTACCTCTCTCTCTATTTATATTCCCTACGGCTTGGCCAGAGTTATTCCGCTGTCCGTTGGACATTTCAGCCTGTTCTGATATAGATTTACTATTAGGTCCAACAGGGATATTCCCTGATACACTTCCACTCATACAAGTTGAGGGTTGAGGCTGAGTAATAATCTGTTCAGGGGTAGTTAATGTTATTGTAGCGGATGTCCCTGATGAAGAAGGTACCGTTGGGGCTTGTATAGGGAGAATAAACGGTACTTTGTTGGGTACGAGCTTTTTCTCCAGTTCTTGTTCTATATTCCCAAGTCTGTCTTCTAGTTTATCAAGTCTTTCTATGATAGCCAGGGAATAGGTCCTCATTATGGACTCTATGCTCCCAATCAGGACCCTGTCTGGAGATGCCTGTATCTTTCCCATCGCAGGGGGGCTATCGATAATAGGAATAACAGGGTCGGTAAACGTAGTTACACATGTATGCGTTGGAGAAATTCCTTTCCTTCCTTCGTCTAGTACTTTAACCAATCCTCCTTTGGTACTAACACCCTTTTTCGTACCAAAGTCTGCATGATTAAATTTCCTCTTGGAAAGGTTACTTTTACGCCGTTTAGCCGGAGGGGGGCCATGAATTTTAACTTGCGTAACTTTTTTGACCCTACTGTTGACTACTTTTATATGTGTAGGAATTGGGGTAATTTGCGCTTTAGTTATCACAGCTGGATTTATGATACCGGGAGTAGTAACTGTGTCTACCTGATTGCTATTTGTGCCCAAGAGTTCAGGTTCCCTCGTAGATGTACCTTCTCTAAATATTAGAGGGATACTATCCTGTGAGGTAGTGCAAATATCGCCCTTGGAGCTCATTAGCACCGGTGACAGCGGCAATGGTCTGTTCTTTAAGCTTTCAATCGACCGCCGTCGTTCAGTTCGTAGTTCTTCAAGGGTAGGGGTAATAGAAGGATCGAGTAGGGATTTCTTAAAATACCTGTCTAATGTTCCGTCTACCAAGCCCACCGACTTCACATGGCCAGGTAACTCCAATGTTGGGATTTCAATGGACATGATGTACGTACGATGAGCCCCACAAACAAACACTTACACGATTAGTCTATGTTGAACGATGGTCGGGCAGAGGTTCTTGCCCAGTCCAGTCTCCTCGTGTCTATGAGGGTCTTAGAGGGTCCGCCCTTAGTCCGGGCTTTGTCCCGGGCGATGTCCCGCACACGCGTCCCGCTAACGCGTGAAGTCCTCCGGTCTTAAATTAGTCGGGAATAGAGGGGGCGGGGTCACGGGAAGAGGCTGCAGGTGTGCTCAATACAACCCGCACAGCCTGCTGGACCTCGCAGTCCCGTCCTCCTCCCCCACACTCCCTCTGGCGATTCACTAGGTCCACAGGGGCTCCCCGCTTCCAGGTTCAACAAAATCAATGCCCGGCAGGGCTCCGCACAGCTTCTGGCAAGGGCTTGGTTCAGGCAAGTACTCCTTCGGCGAGTGGCACCCGCGTAGCGGGGGCCGCGAGCTGTTTTCTCCGGTCAGCAAGGGGCGGGGTCACGGGAAGAGGCTGCAGGTGTGCTCAATACAACCCGCACAGCCTGCTGGACCTCGCAGTCCCGTCCTCCTCCCCCACACTCCCTCTGGCGATTCACTAGGTCCACAGGGGCTCCCCGCTTCCAGGTTCAACAAAATCAATGCCCGGCAGGGCTCCGCACAGCTTCTGGCAAGGGCTTGGTTCAGGCAAGTACTCCTTCGGCGAGTGGCACCCGCGTAGCGGGGGCCGCGAGCTGTTTTCTCCGGTCAGCAAGGGGCGGGGTCACGGGAAGAGGCTGCAGGTGTGCTCAATACAACCCGCACAGCCTGCTGGACCTCGCAGTCCCGTCCTCCTCCCCCACACTCCCTCTGGCGATTCACTAGGTCCACAGGGGCTCCCCGCTTCCAGGTTCAACAAAATCAATGCCCGGCAGGGCTCCGCACAGCTTCTGGCAAGGGCTTGGTTCAGGCAAGTACTCCTTCGGCGAGTGGCACCCGCGTAGCGGGGGCCGCGAGCTGTTTTCTCCGGTCAGCAAGGGGCGGGGTCACGGGAAGAGGCTGCAGGTGTGCTCAATACAACCCGCACAGCCTGCTGGACCTCGCAGTCCCGTCCTCCTCCCCCACACTCCCTCTGGCGATTCACTAGGTCCACAGGGGCTCCCCGCTTCCAGGTTCAACAAAATCAATGCCCGGCAGGGCTCCGCACAGCTTCTGGCAAGGGCTTGGTTCAGGCAAGTACTCCTTCGGCGAGTGGCACCCGCGTAGCGGGGGCCGCGAGCTGTTTTCTCCGGTCAGCAAGGGGCGGGGTCACGGGAAGAGGCTGCAGGTGTGCTCAATACAACCCGCACAGCCTGCTGGACCTCGCAGTCCCGTCCTCCTCCCCCACACTCCCTCTGGCGATTCACTAGGTCCACAGGGGCTCCCCGCTTCCAGGTTCAACAAAATCAATGCCCGGCAGGGCTCCGCACAGCTTCTGGCAAGGGCTTGGTTCAGGCAAGTACTCCTTCGGCGAGTAGCTATTTGATATATGTGTACAGATATTATACCATAGTGTGAAATGAACACTGTGTAAAGCACAGTAGTTGTAACGTCATGTGATAAAAATGTATTGTAACAATGTTTCCTACTTCATTTTGACTTGATCAGTGTGTCAGACGATCCTAAAAGACTCATGAAATTCCTATTGCCAATTTTAATATTTACTATATATATCTTGTGGGCAATATAATATCATCATCATAATACTCGTTATTTCAGTAATATACCATATAAGAGATTAATTTAATATCCAAGTAGTCCCTTAATCAAGGTTGGGATCATCCAGATGTACTTGCATTCTGGATGAGGACTCAATGATGAAGCATGCCGCAATAATGACATGGGGGAAAAAAAAACTTTTCGCTCGACTAGCTATGAAATAAAATCAAATTGTAACTAAAAAATCATATCTATTGTCAAATGTAAACGTTACTTTCTGGTAGGCTACATCTGAACAGGTCATAACAGACTGACATACAGGAGAGTTTTCAGTTTAGAGGGAAATCTATGACAAACAAATGTATGCAGTGGACAGAAGAAACTTAGAGATATTGTACATGAATAGGATATGTTTGTAGGTCCAAAGAAGTTCTTAGAGACACCGTTTAAGGTCTCTTGCCTGATGCATAGGGATTGAAGATAGTGTATATGATCTTGCCAGATACATTTTTCCTGTATATTTCACATATAAGGGCATGGACAGCACATCATTCTAGTAAAAGGAGACCCAAAAATTCACACCACACACTGAGAACAGTATTAACTCTGTACTGTGAAACTTTATAGCTAATTCAACCTGGCAGTGACGTAGACTGCCTCTAGTACCAACTATGATTTAATCATGTGCCAACTTGGTGATGAATGTTGACATCAGGGCAAGATATTTAGAGATGCAATTTTATAAGCAAATTATGTCGGTGCCAGAATGGATGTGGTGAACACTGAAACAGCGTATGTCATCGGTGTTTACCCTATTGGACAATTACAAAAATGCATTTTCTACATAGAATAGTAATATAAAATGATGGGAGAGATTATAATCCCGTGAACGAATGACTCAAAAAATGTGCATTCTGTATATCTTTATAGTGTGTGAGCACAACTGTTTAGGCCTAGATTATGCCTTTAGTGCTAAACTTTTAAATTTGATTAAAACCTCAAATAAACAAGAACCCAAAGCCAACTTGGCTTTCCTCATCTAAAACAATTCACAGCTAGCAAATATGAAATAGATTTCGGCTCCAGATGCAATAATAAGAGACAACACAGCCGTTTGCCCCTACCAGAAAAGGGTGATCTTTTATGGATTCTGACATGTGGGTCTAATTGAAACAAAGTCCCATTTCACTATGAGAGACCAAAACATATTCATGCACTTCATTGGCACTGAGGTATTAGATTGAATTGACCATTCAGGAAAGCAAGGGGGCTTTCTGTGTTGTCCATATGAAAAATGGAACTAACGGCCTGCCTCCTTTGCATTACCATTCAAATGAAGCAATGTATATGTCTTCACCCATGCCCTATTCAGTTTAATCCAGTCCAAGGACATTTCTGATTAATTTGCTTAAGGTCTAAAATCTTTCACCAGTCCCAAATATCTTTTTTTAAAGTCCCACAATCTGAATCACCCGGGAGATTGGGTTCTAGTTAATAAGCAAAACCTTTAAGGAGTTTTTTACGTTATGTTATGGCAGTTTATAAAGCGTCATGGTTACTCCATTACTGAGTGTCCCCGCGCTGAATCCAATTCAAGAGGCTGAGATCATGAAAGGCATAAAGGATAGAGAGATTCTAGGTAGTGAAACTTTTCCTAAACAACCAAGTTTTGAGTTTCTTCCTAAAAGCTGTTTCTAATTTCTCCTGTCTGAGGTAAACGGGTCGAGAGTTCTACCTTTTAGCTGCCAGGTACTTAAAAGAGATGCCTCCGAAACGTTTCCTATTGAATTTGAGATTGCAGACCAGTCATGTTCCAGCTGATCTCAGGCTGCGTGTGGGGTGGTAGGAGTGTATCATGGAACAAAGATATTTCAGGCCCTTGCCCTGTAGTATCCTGTGGACATAGCATAGGGCTTTAAAGGACATCTCTTCTAAACAGGGAGCCATTGGAGACTTCCCAAGTGCTACCAGTTGGGGCGAGTCTAGGGATGTTTAAGAGCATCTGAGCAGCCGCTTTTTGCACCAGCTGGAGCATATGTGTGCTCCTCTTTGGTGCCCCCAGATAGAGGGAATAGCAATAGTCCAAACTGGATGTTACAAGTGCCTGTACCACTGTCTTCATAGCATCGTCCGGGGTGAGACCTAAGATTTACTTCAACATTTTTAAAATCCTGAAACAGGTGCCTGTAAGAGCTGTCATCTGATCAGGGAAGGCTAGGGTTGAGTCAAACCAGACTCCAAGATTTTTAACTTTCTGACTCCGGGAAGGTAGAGATCTCACCAGGCTGGGCCACCATTTCGATGACCAGATGGAGGGTTGTTTACCTACCACTAGGTTGTCTGTTTTGCAGGCATTAAGCCTAAGGCAGCTATGTTTCATCCAATTTGCCATGCCCTCCAGGCAGAGTTTGAAATCCTCAGCCACTTTGCCATTGTCCTGAGCCAGGGTAGGATCAGCTGCGTGTCATCTGCATGTGACACCATCTGCACCCCATTTGAGGGCTAGATAACTCCTGGAATAGACTATTTCAGTCTGATATGCTAAACCAATATGTTCTAAATGAAGCACTGTGATGCTGCCTGTGACCACACTCAGTGTTGGGGAGTGCGTAACATCATCTTGCAGCTGACCCTCTCTGATGAACCTCTTACCTGTATCGTCTAGGACCACATCAGATTAACGGAGGGTGAGCTGCTACTTCGCTCAGCCGCTGGGGACTCCAACTTCTAGAATCCCCTGTTGTGTTAGCAGCTGCTTGCAAGTTCCCCTACTTAAGGACACCATGGTCCCGCTGAGTGGGACAAATGTTGGCCGAGCCAAGAGCAGGCCCATTCTGTGCCCATCAGTGCCCAGAAGAGACTGGACTGGGTCACTCCCCTTGAGTCCCTCCTTTGGGACCTAGAAGGTATTTATCAATTAGGAATTCTGGGATGTGGCGTTTGGACTATTACTGACAAATTGACTCTATGGTATTTGTGTATAGAGCTTTAATCTCAAAATCACCACCAATTGAGTAGCTATTTGTGGTCTTTTTGTTGCAAGTATGGTGTATTGTAGGATATATACGTTATTCTTTGTTGGCACTCCCTTAGTGATAGTTAATTGCACGGTTTGGTTCCCATTATGGGCAAACGGAGAGCAACAGAGGTAGCGAGGGCACTGCTAAACACCCTATGGGTCCTCCTAAGCCAGATAACTGTACGCTAAAAGAAATATGGGGCATATTATCAACAACGGCGTTAAAATTATCACCGCTTTAGCGGCAGGAAACTGCAGCGATGTGGATGCTAGCTAAAAAACAGGAAGGAGAGTGCAATTTTGAGTCTTTTTAAAGGGCAGGTAAACAGGAAGAGTACTAAGAAATCTGCGGCCTTTACGGGAGCTGTATTATCGTCAAAGGAGGCTGAGAGTGTCACAATTATCCAAAAGCAAAGTTGAGGGGATTTCCCTAGTCGAGCCCCCTCCATGTACATAATTTCCTTGTAGGAACATCTTTCTCCCGCTGACAGTTCAGAGAGGGGGAGCAAATTGATCAGGAGAAGGTGGCACACAAGGGAAATATACAGTCTGTATCCAACCCATCCCAGGTGAATATCGATCCTCATACATTAGTAGTGAATGTCTTGAGGGTGAAGGTGGGTGAACTCAAATCTTTGATTACACAGCTCGGTGTACTCTTCAACATTTTAGTGAGGGGAATTCTTCCATCAAACCTGCTGTCCATCACCTTTCACCCCCAAGACAGTTCCCAAGCTAGGTAACCCCAGGCGGTACGGCAATTTTTATGGTAACTGTCCCAAAGCTTCCCTCTCAAATCCAACAAGAGGGGGAGGAGACACTAAAAAATAGGGCAGCACACTCGTGCCACCAGGTGAGGTGTTTCTGGTCAGTGATTCGGGAGAATATAGTTGGCACCAGAAGATACTCAGGGGCATATTCACAAGGGAATGACGAAGCGTGGCATTAAGCAAACATTACTAAAGCCACGGTCCGCCACTCTGAAAAGTCAGGGATGTGCTGCATTTACAAGAATGTGGCACATCCCGCGTTTCCATTAGTGCTGGCACTAAATCCATCTGCCTAGCCCCAATGCAGGCATCCTTGCACTATAGTGCAAGGGTGCCTGCGTTGGGGAATGATCGTTTATGTGGAGGAAGGTGTCCATTCCTGCACATAAACAATCCAGAATGGTGAATTGTAACTTCTTTGTGTGCTGCATTGTGAAGCACTCATAAAAGTTTCAAATCGTCATTTATTTTAATGATTGTTAAGGTGCAGGAAAGGACACCTTCCTGCACATGAATAATCATTCATGGTGATTTGCTGTTTCTATATGTGCTGCACAACGGAGCACAAATAGAAAGAGCAAAAACAGAACAATTAGGCGTTTCTTCTCTTTGCGCCATGTTAAGATCAGGTTTTCTCTGGTCTTAATTTGGCATTGCCTCCTATTTACGCCAGCATTGTAAATAGGGGGCAGTGTCAAAATCAATGGGTGTTGCAGTGGAACGCCCACTGCAACACCCATTGCACGCCCCTTTCACACTAAGGAGGCGATTGCGATGTTGTTAGGAAAGGCTCCGGATGAGACTCGGTATTGCAGAATCCAATTAAGAACCCTTGTTACCTACCGAATTGTACAGATTTCCCAATGACCGGTTACGATGCCTGGAAACCGTTCGAGCAGTCCGAATTGGTTCCAAAAGGCATCCAGACAGGCTGTGTCTTCCAAAGCGGATTCGTACAGCTCTATGGACATGGTTTCTAGATGAGCGATTACGATGACCGCTTTGGACAGCCGTTCCGATTCGATTTACCAGAGATGAAACGGCTGCCCGAATCTATCTTTGGGGGCCCGTTACATTCACCCAGAGGTGTCCGAATGGGGCCGAAGAGGGTACCCAAGGAACCCCTCTTTCCAACCATGCACAATTTGGCAGGCACCATGGGGTGCCTGCAACAGAGTGCAAGGTTTTTCCAACTACCCCTTTTTTCAATGGGAGTCTGTGTTCTCGTTCGGCACACAGGCTCCCATTGAAGTCTATGCAAGTCCGAGCGAACGATGTTGGGAAGCATAGAAATCGGTCGTCCGGAGTCACAGGGCCCGATTTATTTGGAAACTATTCTGGAACCGATTTGTTGAGGACAGTTTCCTAATAACATCGTGATTGGCCCCTAAGTGTAGTGTGAAAGGAGGCCCTATTTACAGGGTGGCGTTAAGCCACATTAAGTGGGTTAACGCTGCCTTATAAATAATATAACCGTAGGGGAACAAACCCAATATACCCTTGAGGGCTTGGGCAGGTTAAATGAAGAGGTGATGTGCCAACAAGGGATTTTATTTCAAACAAATTCTATAGTTATTGATTTTGAAAAACTAATTTGGCGGGTGAGTTCAAGAAAAATACCGACCCATATGTCAATTGACTGAACCAATCATCAAAAATATATAGAATACACACACGGAAAATCTTTTTGTGAAATAATCACAAATCTTGTTATATGTCAATTCAATTAAAAAGGAGTACAGGTAAACAATTGAATGAGCAATGAATCATGAAAAAGGAAAACCTGAATCTTATCCACATTTCATGAAAGAACATCTATTCCAATAGAAAACACAGAGATGTGTCTCATACTAAGAGAATAATAATCAACTGTACATAATTAATGTTATGGAAATAGATGATGGAGTCGACGTTTCGGTCTTAGATGGCATCAATCCGTCAGACCATCTTCAGGACAGTAGGCATTGCATAAAAAAGGAGGACCCCATATGAACATAATATAAATTAGTTACATCAATGTGAACATAATTGTTCTCTTATTATTTAATACAGAGATAATCAAGATAGCCCGTGTGTGAAGAGCACTCATTTTAACTTTTCATCGTGGATAGCTGCCCCATAGCACCAACAATGTATACAATATTCAACTATTTGTATATTCGAGGTGAAAGAATAAAGGCATGCTAAAACTGAATGCATGTGGCTGACATACAATGAGACTGTAGTCATTGACTGAATCCAATAGCAACATGTCCATCTATTGCTAAACATGATGATAATTGTGATATATTATTTAACTAAGTGTAGGATCACACGAATTTCACCTGTTGTTCAATCTTTGGTCTTTTACCAATGTTGTAAGATTCTACCAAGATGTAACCATAACTAGATAACTTTATTGAAATTACAAAATGTTTGAGTATTTTCTAAATCTTATTGTAAGCTATAAGTCTGAGCTGATTGTGTATATGCATACAGAGGCTATGAGATTTGGCTACGATGACTTTTGTTTTATCACTACGAACATTAGTTTCGATTTGTATACAAAAATTATTTCTCTGTCCTTATCGATAGCATGAATCACTTTTACAATCTGTTTGATTCATAGGTATGCATTGTAGGATTATATTATTTGGTTACAAATACACTCGAGGTAAAAGAATTAAGCTGCACTCAAGTCGCGTAGTATTACGCTACGTCTGATCCTGCATTCTGATCAATGACAAAGGTTCGTTTACTGGACTGAGGCAGTCTAAGATGGCCGCCACGTTCCAATAAGATTTTGCACTAGCTAAACTTCCTGATTGTAAACACCTGGTTTCCCGCTTGCCACTGCCCTTTAAAAAACGCTGAATACCAAGAGCACACGTTTGTTTTCCTTCGTGTGGACTGACGTTAGCTTTCTTCACTCTCTGCGAAAAATGTAAGTAGGCCCTGGCTTTTTAGAATCAATGTCATACTCTACTATGTCCGACAGGACTAGTGGTTTTGAATGAACGCGTGGCACGCTAGCTCCTTGGCAAGAGATAACTTTATTGACATTAAGCCATGCGTTTGGCCGTACTTATGAATGTTTGAACCTTTCATTTTTCATTTTTTATCTTTAATGATTCATTATGTCTAATGATTACGTCTCGAGGTTATAAACCAGTAATGAGGTTTAGAACCAATGTCATACTCTACTATGTCCGATAGGACTAGTGGCTTTAAGTGAACGCGTGGCATGCTAGCTCCTTAGTAAGAGAGAACTTTATTGACATCAAGCTGTGCGTTTGGCCTTATTCATGAATTTTTGAATCCTTCATTTTCGTTATCTTGAATGATTCATTATCTCTAATGATCACGTTTTGAGGTTATGAACCAGTAATGAGGCTAAGTAATGTTCTGCTTTTTAAGTAATCACAATAACAAAACTGGCCTTGAGTTGCCTCTTTTGATCGTAAACATTTAAATGGTCTCCCATAGTTCAGGACCGTTATAAATACATCTATGTCACAATAAGAAATTACGTGAAATCAGCCATATTCTGATATTATGAGAATAATTCATTACTCCTCTCTCCCCCCTTTACAACGTATATGAGTGACATATCTATGATGTTGCCTTTCAGTGTCGCCGCATAGTTCAGAAAAAAGAAAAATAAACGAGGAAGGATTGTCTCCTCCTTTTCGACATATAAGAGTGCCATATTCACGGTGTTGCCTCGCAGTGTCGCTACGTTGTTCCGAAAATAAGAGGAAGGATTATCCCCTCTACATTAATTTGCAGACAGTAACTTGACCAGGATCTGGTAGGTCTTGTAAATAAATCTATACATAAGTCACAACAAAAGATGACATTGATACTATTCAGTCCATTACATGCTGCAATTCTTTATTAATTTACAGAAACAGCGTGAACCATTAGGTTACGAGAAATATTTTCGCATTAAGTACAAACATCAAAGTAAGCAAATCAACTTGACGCCATGGTATATGTTTGATCTACACTTTAGCATGCCTTTATTCTTTCACCTTGAATATACAAATAGTTGAATATTGTATACATTGTTGGTGCTATGGGGCAGCTATCCACGTTGAAAAGTTAAAATGAGTGCTCTTCACACACGGGCCATCTTGATTATCTCTGTATTAAATAATAAGAGAACAATTATGTTCACATTGATGTAACTAATTTATATTATGTTCATATAGGGGTCCTCCTTTTTTATGCAATGCCTACTGTCCTGAAGATGGTCTAACGGATTGATGCCATCTAAGACCGAAACGTCGACTCCATCATCTATTTCCATAACATTAATCATGTACAGTTGATTATTATTCTCTTAGTATGAGATACATCTCTGTGTTTTCTATTAAAATAGATGTTCTTTCATGAAATGTGGATAAGATTCAGGTTTTCCTTTTTCATGATTCATTGCTCATTCAATTGTTTACCTGTACTCCTTTTTAATTGAATTGACATATAAAAAGATTTGTGATTATTTCACAAAAAGATTTCCCGTGTGTGTATTCTATATATTTTTGATGACTGGTTCAGTCAATTGACATATGGGTCGGTATTTTTCTTCAACTCACCCGCCAAATTAGTTTTTCAAAATCAATAACTATAGAATTTGTTTGAAATAAAATCCCTTGTTGGCACATCACCTCTTCATTATAAATAAGGCAAAGAGATTTTTGTCACAGGAACATCATAAAAAGTGACGTACCTGTGGCGATAGGGGCTTGTAAATATGCCCCTCAGTGAGGCATACAAAATTTCATAATATCGAATTATATCTTAAGGAGGAGAACTTAGTGGATAGTTTGATCCTTTATGACTTAAGGACATCATACCTCTTTTCCACAAATATCCATCTCAAATACCGGGGGTGGATGATAGCTCTTGGAATGAAAACTACAATTCTCAGAACCGTGGAGGCAGTTCGGTCTCCGGTACGTGAGGTTGATTGACTAACCTCAAATGTTGGCTACTTAGGTGCCATTCATGCTTTTGGGGAGCTGCAAGTGGAAAGACTGGAAAGGATCCCCAAAAGTATAAACCTAGACACTACTAATATTAGTGATAGTGCTATACGGGAGACAAATGAGCTATGAAAATCGCCCCTACGTCTTCTTACTTTACTCCTTCATTCGTTCCTGATGCTGACCCTTGTTTAATCAGTTGTTTTCCAGGGGGTGTTGAATCCTCCTTGTATGTGCCTACCTCACAGGATGATACTCTCCCAAAATGGCATTAACTTCATGGAATATGCCTTTGGTTCAATCAATCAAGCAATCAAATAATTTGTAAAGCGCACTACTTACCCGCAAGGGTTTCAAGGCGCTGAGGGTGGGGAGTGGAAGGGGGTGCTGTTGCTACTGGTCAAACAGCCAGGTCTTGAGTCGTCTCCTGAAGGTTAGAAGGTCTTTGGTTTGTCGTAGGTTGAGGGGGAGGGTGTTCCAGGTCTTGGCGGCGCGGTGGGAGAAGGATCTGCCTCTGGCTGTGGTTCTACGGATGCGTGGGATGGTAGTCAGGGAGAGGTCTGCGGAGCGGAGATTCCTGTTGGGTACGTAGAAGGAGAGTCGACTGTTGAGATAGGCTGGGCCGGTCTTATGGAGTGCCTTGTGTGCGTGGATCAGGAGCTTGAAGGAGATTCTTTTGTCAACGGGGAGCCAGTGCAGGTTCCTCAGGTGGGGGGGTGATGTGGTCGCGGCGCGGGACGTTGAGGATCAGGCGTGCAGAGGCATTCTGGATTCTTTGCAGTCTGTTGATGAGCTTGGTTGGGGCTCCGGCGTAGAGGGCGTTTCCGTAGTGGAGTCTGCTGCTGACTAGGGCCTGGGTGACTGTTTTTCTTGTGTCTGTCAGGATCCATCTGTAGATCTTGCGGAGCATACGGAGGGTGTTGAAGCAGGTGGAGGAGACAGCATTGACTTGTTTGGTCATGGTGAGTTTCGAGTCGAGGATGACTCCCAGGTTGCGTGCGTGGTTGGTAGGTGCAGAGGGTGTCCCCAGCGATGCGGGCCATCAGGAGTGGTCCCATGCTGAGGGGTTGGGCCCGAGGATGAGGATCTCCATCTTGTCTGTGTTTAGCTTAGAGCGGCTATCCTCCATCCAGTCAGCGACGGCCTTCATTCCCTGGTGGAGGTTGGATTTGACGGTGAGGGGGTCCTTGGTGAGGGAGAGAATCAGTTGCGTGTCGTTGGCGTAGGAGATTATGTTGAGGTCGTGATGTCGGGCGATGCGTGCGAGAGGCGTCATGTAGACGTTGAACAGCGTCGGGTTGAGGGAGGATCCCTGCGGGACGCCGCAGATGATCTCGGAGGCTTCGGATGGGAACGGGGGGAGGCGCACTCTCAGGGCTCTGCCGTAGAGGACGGAGGAAGTCCAGTCCAGAGCCTTGTCTCGGATCCCTGCGTCGTGGAGTCGTATGCGTAGTGTGCAGTGGCAGACGGTGTCGAAGGCAGCGGAGATGTCCAGAAGGATGAGGGCCGCCGTCTCACCGTTGTCCAGTAGGATCCTGATGTCGTCTGTGGCGGCGATGAGGGCGGTCTTGGTGCTGTGGTTGCTGCGGAATCCTGACTGGGAGGGGTCCAGGGTGCTGTTGTCTTCGAGGTAGCGGGTGAGCTGGATGTTGAGTCTCTTCTCGATGACCTTAGTTGGGAACGGAAGCAGGGAGATTGGCTGGAGGTTTTTGAGTTCGCTCAGGTCCACCTTGGGTTTCTTCAGTAGGGTGTGGTCTCGGCGTGTTTCCAGCTCTCAGGGAAGGTCGCGGTCTCGAAGGAGAGGTTGATGATGTTGCGCAGGTGGGGTGCAATGGAGCTGTCGGCTTTGTTGAAGATGTGGTGTGAAAAAGGGTCAGACGGCGAGCCAGAGTGGATTGTGCTTATGGTCTTGATTGTATCTTCGATGCTCACATTGGCCCAGGTTGTCAGGGGGTCGTGGTCGGTGGGGTGTGGTGGGTCCGGCGTGTTGGGGCCTGTTAGGGTCGTCCGGGGGTTCAAGCTGTCGTGGATGTCGGTGATCTTGCGGTGGAAGAAGGTGGCGAGGGAGTCCCACAGGGTTTGCGACGACGAGACGTCGTTGGCGTTGGAGCTGGGGTTGGAGAGTTCCTTCACGACGTTGAAGAGCTCCTTGCTGTTGTGTGTGTTGTTGTCGAGGCGGTCTCTGAAGGAGGTCCTCTTGGCGGTCCTGATGAGGTGGTGGTGGTTGCGGATGGCATCTTTGTGGGCTGCGCGGCTGCCCGGCGTCTTCTCGCTGTGCCATATGTTCTCCAACTTCCGGCAGGTGTGCTTTGACACTAGGAGTTCTGGGGTGAACCGGTTGGCTCTCTTGCTGGTGTCTTTGAGGGTTTGTTTTTTCAGTGGGGCTAAGGTGTTGGTGCAGTCGTCCATCCATCATCTGAGGGTGCGCGTACCATCGTCGGGGTTGGAGGGGTTGGTCGGTGGGTTGAGTGCGAGGTTTGTCTGTAGTTGTACTTCGGTGATTTTGCCCCAGCAGCGACGGGGGATCTGTAGGGTGTGGTGATGTGCGACGGGTTTCCGGAAGGTGAAGTAGATGCAGTGGTGGTCGGTCCAGGTGGGTTCGGAGACGTGGCTGAAGGAGACGTGGGGGCTTGAGGAGAAGATGGCGTAGAGCGTGAGTCCGGCGATGTGGGTCGGCGTCGTGACGAGCTGTTCCAGTCCGAGGTTGGCGAGGTTGTCTATCAGGGTGGAGGAGTTGCTGTCGTTGTTGTTCTCCAGATGGAAGTTCCGGTCTCCGAGGAGGATGTAGTCGGTGGAGGTCAGTGTGTGCGTGCTGATGAAGTCGGCGATGGCGTCGCAGAATTGTGGTCGGGGTCCGGGTGGTCTGTAGACGAGGGTGCCTCTTAGGGTAGTCTTGGGGTCCGTGTGGGTCTGGAAGTGCATGTGTTCAGCGGTGCTGGTTAATCCAAGATGATCCAAGATGGCTGTACGTAATTGGAATACAATTGTCGAAAGGTATGATTTTTATTTCTTTCAGGAAACCTGGTGCGTGGAGCCTATGTTTAAACCAGGCTATTTAAATGATTCCATACCTGCTATTCCTAGTCCAGGGAGTAGACTTTCAGCGGAGTCTAGCAATTTGGCTTAAACCTACTGTACACTTTAACATTACAAGAATCAGCATAGACAGCTGTAATCTCCTTGTTATTCAACTAGAGACTGAGTGGTCTCCCCCTGTTGTTATATATAATGTTTACTCAAGAGGGATTATTGGTGGACATGCATTTAGGAACTTGAGCATCATCTAGACAAGCTTCCACATCAATCATTGATAATCCTAGTAGGAGATTTGAGCAATACCTATAGGCCTTTGGATTATGAGGATGATAGTCCGTGTTCTGATGAGGATATGAAATGAGGAATGCCAATGCTTAATCTAAATAAGAAGATGGACAGAAGCTGCCTTACACCTAAAAGCTTTATCCTTAGAATACAGACATAGGGCTACTAATGTACAAACTAGGTCCAATCTGTGGGGGGTAGTCACATATAACAAACCAGCAAGCCATATTGATTATATTTTAGTGGTCTTGAGGCTTTGAGCCCGGGTAGAGGACATAGTGGTGATGGTGATGTTGGAAAGTGACTATAACCCCCTGTGAAATACTTAGACTGGTGTGTTAAATTGGTCTGCACACAGTCATACTCCCCTAACCTCCTCAAACTCAGCTGTCCCTACAAACGATATGCGCAGGTTAAAATGGGCTGAGGTAACAAATAGTCCTGAGATATTATCTGGGATTCGATCAGGCCTGGAAGATATTCTGATAATACTAAATGAAGATTCTGATATAGTGGCAAACATAAATACCCTTACGGAGATTCAGATTTTTTTTACAGATTTTATCATAGTTTTTGGTTCCTGAACCCTCCAGATCTATGAGTGTGTCTAGAACCTGTTCCTGGTTTAATAAATAATGTAGGCAGACAAGGAACGCGCTAGGTGATGTCATTAGGAGGAAAGACTCCATAAGTATTTACAGCGAAGAAAGTGTTAAAAAAAGCTCTGGTGAAAGCAAAGCGAAAATGGAGGACCTGAGATGCCAAAATTTGAAAGAGGCTAGTCTCTTAAACGACTCAATCAAGTTCTGGTCCCTGGTACCTTGGGGGGGAAACGGCCACTACAACGCGGCCGTTTCCCCGCATAACCATAACCACGCATGCATTACAATGCATGTGTGGTTACAACGAATAGCCTTTACCACGCATACCTTTACTACGAGATACGTAGTAAAGGCATGTGTGATAAAGTTAAAAGGAAAAAAAAGGGGGCTTGGGGGGGTCCACCCCCCAAAAGAAAGCGTGGGATTAAGAAAGGGGGCTAAAAATTTTAAAAAAACACACCTGTTTCCGTCGTTTAAAGAAAAAGATGTGGAGGCAATCGGCGTTGTTAGAGGAAACGGAAGGACACTTCCGCTTCCTCTTAATAACGTGCAATGTCACCTCGGAAGATCAAGGAGAGGAGAGGTAAGGGAGAATGAGGGGGTGGTGTCATGCAGGGGTACATTTAAAGGGTACATTTTTAGGGTGATCTCCTTTAACATGAAAATGCCATTAACATGCATATTTTAACAATGAAAATCGTTGTAAAAGTATGCATGTAAAAAGCATTTTCGTGGTCAAGGAATGCATGGTGATTGCATTCGCGTTGTAACGCATGAGTGGTAAAGGCATGCGTTACAACGGGATGCGTTGTAAAGTCATACAACCACATGGGGGGGGAATGGTCATGCTGCTCCCCCTTTAAAATATGTTGCTCCGTCTGATTAGGTTGCACAATTCTCCAATCTATACTCCGATGTGGAACAACCTCTACGGAGGTCAACCAAATGTTTTAAATAATTGATGATCTCCCAATACTTTCTTTTGAAATTGACAATCTCAGTAGTGCTCTGTACTCCACTGCCAGCGGTCATGCTGCTGGACCAGATGGCATACCTTATTCAGAGTTAAGAAGTATAGCTTCATCAAGTATTTACACACCCTGGTGAACACAATAGCAAGGGGAACTCCTATCCTGGAGTCTTGGAGGGGTGCAGAGGTGATCCCTATCTATATTAAGGGCACACGTGCTTGGCAACTATCATCAAATTAGCCTGTTAGACTGTCTGAAAAAAACATTTTTGTCGGGCTTTTATTAAACAAAATCTAATTATGGATTACTAAAAAGGAAATAGTGTCTCCATACCAAACTAGTTCTCATAAGATACCAGCACGATTGACAAAGTGTTTCTCTTTTTGCTCATTTACTCGAAGGTGGTAGTAGTTTGGAAGGGTGGCCTTCGTCAACCTTAAGTCGGCTTTTCATCTGGTGCCCGCTACAAGTTGTTCGAGGTTCTTAGGGACATGGGCTTGCCTTCTTCCATCCTAGATTTTTTCATTTGCCTGCATGAAGGAAATCACACCAGAATTCGTGGGGCAGCCAGGGCTAACTCAGCGACCTGTTTTCCATTGCCAAAGGTGTTGGGAGGTGTTCTGGTGCCCATCTTGTTTTCCATCAATTTAAATGATGTTGTTCGATCACTTCTACAATATCCTGCTGATGCACCTAAGTTGACCTCTGCAAAAGTTCCTATTTAGCTCTTTGCAGATGACACTTTATTAATTTCCGAATCCCCACGTGGGCTTCAACAATTGTTGTTTAGATTCAAGAAATGTTGTGCATTGCGTGGTTTGGAAATTAATAAAGACAAGACCAAGTATATGTCATTCAATCAACATAAAACTTTCAAAGGCAAACTAGCTCTAGGGACTGAAGCACTTGAGAGGGCAGACTCTTTTAATTATCTGGGGATTAACCTGTCATCCAATATGACCTGGAAAGTTAATTTTAGAAAAAAATGACCCTGAAGCATAAGCAGATTGCGGTTGTAATTTGTAAAGAGCACTCTCCATCCTTTAGTGAGCCTATTGCCCCTGCCCTTCAAATATATGAGGCGAAACCTGTTGGATCAGCTCTGTATGGCTCAGAATTATGGGGGTTTATAAACTGTACAGGCCTTACAAATTTGGAGTTAAATTGTTTAGGAGCTTGGCCCAGCTCCCGTCCAGTACTCCACTGCTTCCCATTTTGTTTGATATGGGCAGGAAGGTCATAGCCCAGAAGGCAAAATTGCGGCCTCTATTATTTTGGAGGAGGATCTGGACCACACTAGAGCTTATTCACTTTGCTTCGGCCTTGTCAGAAGTTAACAAGCTCGATAGCTTTATTAAAATTGGTTGGCTTGTGCACCTAAAAAACGTCTGTACTCGCTTAGCCTCAAAGATTGGTGGGATACTCCAGCATGTTATCCTGCAGCCTCAAAAGACTTGTTATAAAAGCTCTATTGGAGCTGGGTGACACAGTCAACTGTTCACTCAGTAGGGGGATCATCACTAACTTTGGAATTTATTGATTTTAAATGCACCAGTTTCTTTGAACCCTATTGGGATTTGATCTCCTTACCTCTAGAGAAGACATTATATTACCATTTTAGGGTTGGTATGTTTTTTAAGATCATTCACCAGCAAATGGAGTGGGAATTCGTCGACTTTGTGCCCAGTGTGTAGCAATGTGGTAGAAGCTATCTCCCATGTCTTCTTTGATTGTCCAGCCTATGTGTCCCTCATCGGTCCTGGCTATAGCCACTGTGCAGGCAATTAGGCACGCAAAACTGTTGCGTTGTGCTCAGAATATTAAGATTTGCTTCCCGTCTGCTGCATGCTTGCACCGTGGCAAGATTCATAGGGAGATTCTGGTATATAAGAAGAAAAGTGCTATTTACACAGGACATATGATGCATTGTGTCTTAAAGTATAATTTCTTTAAACCTCTGGTGAGCTGTTGATTTGAAAGTTTAAATGCTACCAGACAAAGGTTGTGAGACTGTCTAATATGGTCTTAGCATCAATGAACCTTTCAATGCAGCATTGTATCTTAAATGTTTTAGTTCCTTACTCTCTTATTTGCTTTAATACTGTATCTTGCATTATGGTGAACCTTTAGAGGCTGGTCCAAGGGGTGTGTTGCAGGTATCCAGTGAGCATTGTTATTTTCTCATCAAACTGTCGCTTTGTTCATTTGGTATATTGTGACTCAGCAGATGATGATTTTATGACATATTTTCCTTGTAGTTTTTCACACATGGATTTTTTAAACTGCTTTTATGATTTTTTTTTAAAGAGACATATTTGTTGTAATGCTTGTATCATTAGTATTCTCAAATACCATGCTGGAAAGATTTGATCTTTCTTGCTTTATTCTCCAATTTCACAGGACAAAATCTTGCAATTTTTGGAGCTATATCAATTTTACTTTTGCGCCTCACGTCTCTGTCTTTTATAGCCATTTAATGTACTGTTTTATATTTTGTGTACGAAACTTTTATGGCACTTGTTGCTGAAATAAAGTTATTATGAATAAGTGAATTAACTAAATTAAGTCAGTCCTTCAAGAACCTGTGTCCAGTTCATCAGCTTCCATAACCAAAGGTCATCAATTAGGGAGAAGTAAGTGATATGGTAATGAATACCTGCGCCATGAGGGTGAGAAAAGTTCATTAATCAAACTTATGGGTCAGTTGTGATGAACTTCTTTTAAGCTCCTTGAAGCCCTTAAGATGGTAGCTTCTAAACACTCTAAACACACAGTATATGTCCAAAAACATGATTTTAGCCATCTACTCTTTGTTTGTGGCAACACCAGTTTCAGACCTTGTCATTTTGATAGCAGACGCCTGACACCCAGCTGGCCATTGAATTTGCCCCTTGGTTCAGGCGGGAAATTGAAGGAAACTTCTGTGTGTAGGCTGTGCAATGTATCCTAAGAAATATTTCCCACATTTTTTTAGACTAAAGATAGACACTGGCTTAGGCTATTGTCGTTAGGCCGCCTCAGCAGTATTTCCTGATTGTGAGGGCTTTTACACTCTCATATAATGTTATCGGCGCAACAATGAAACAGGTCTGGGAACAGCATGCCCCTACAGATAGCTTCAGCCCGTTCCCCCCATTTAGCTTAAAGGTAGTTTTCTTTAGAAAAGGACTTAGCCACAAGGTACCTTTGTGTGTCTGCTGTTAATCAGATGGGTCCTTTTTCTGCCCAGCTCAACCATAACGTCCTATACCCCTGAGAACTTCTGAAGAGTGAAAGTCACTTTTTAGATGCTTTCACGCAGTGCCTTGATATTACAAGCTATTGAAAGAAACTTTATTCTAAAGCATTAACCCTACATTCCCATTTCCTAACTGTGCATATTTGATCCCCACTGGGTTAGTACAACTTTCTTCAGTCAAAAGTCAAGTACTGTAGGGAATTTATACCTGATGAAAATTACCATTATTGGACATGATTACATTTGTTTTCTCCATATCTAATTTGAATTTTGCTATGAATATTATTCAGCGAAAAATGAAGATATAGAGACCTTACAATGTATTATAGTAATGGTTCAGTGCTTAATAATTTTGCTTATCCTTAAAACTTATGCTGTGGAGATTAATAACTGATTTTTAGAAGACTATAACATCTGTTCATGGGGGATTGGAGAAATGAGGAAATAAGATGTAGATGATAACAAACATATCTTCTTTTTAGAGTCAAAGGTGACATTTATAGGAAACTGGTTACTATCCCTCTTAATGCAATGAGAACAAATCGACTTAGCCAGAATTTATAAAACTGTATAGATTCTTTGTGCATGTATTCATTCTTCTAATTGTGAAAATAAAAGCAATATAACTGAATTCAAGAACTATCAAGACTCCCATCTACATATGTTTCATTAATGCCATGATTGAAAAGATTGTATTGTACTTGACATTTGAATTGCTTTAGATATTAGTGTGCTCCTAGATACTATCTTTGCTATTAGAAGAAAAATTAGTTTTCTCTGAAATTTGACCGCTCAGTAGTGGGGTCAAGTGTGAGCACCTTTGTGCTATATCAGATTTTGAGGACTTATTTACTGATACAGCCTATATAGCCCACACTACTGTTCCGTTCTCTTTTTTAATTCTTTGGATATAGTCAACAATTCTTCATTTTTACATGCATCCAGTCTGTGAGTTTTTCATGGTGTTGAAAAAGAACATTTTAGCTCATGCTTTGGTTTTCAATGTTTGCATTTTTTGCTTACCGTTGCATTCCCACTTCATTGATGACTCTCAAGCAGTCATCTATGAATATATTGGAAGGGTGCAAGCATGGTAGTAGCATGAAAATTATGCTAGGAACATCAAGATCAGCACTAAAGTTCAAGGGGAACTTCTGTGAAATCCATCTTAACCACCTTCCCCATTACAATGCAGGTTCTCCGGAACATTCCTTCGATTTAATTAGATTACCATGAGGATATGCATATTTACTTTAAAAGATGCTCTTGTCAGATGTCCAATGTAGATGGAGAAACAGCCACTTCTTATAGCTGGCAGGATGGCTTTCCACACCTTTGTCATTGTGGTCGAGCAGGACTGACAACCATGAGATGCTTAGAGAATGAGTGCTTAATTGGAGCCGGTGGTTTCCGGTGCTCAGCACTGACACTCAATCATCAACTCCAGGGCTTTTGATGCACACCAGTTAAGGACACATTCATTTAAGGTAAGCATGGGAAGATTAAGTGATTTGACCAGAATCACATGATGTTGACCAATGCTGAGACTCGAACCTTGCTCCTCTGCTCCGAAGTCGGAGCTCTGGCTAATACACCACATCCAATCCCCACTTCCATTGTTAGTAATTGGTTCTGTTTTAGGTGGCACTAACAGTAGAAATGGGCTGGTGCAATTTGCCTCCCTTCGAGCGCCCCAACACTTATTTGTTTACAAATTAACCACAGTACAGAATCCTCAATATGGTTGCACACTTGGCTCTGAGCCCCGAAGCTATTATTGAGTATTACAACAAGAACTTAGCCTAGTTGTGGCCAAGAGCTATGCAGTTCTTTAAACTCCACAGTGTGTAAGCTGAGGACAAACATCAATAGAGACCCAGCCCACGACAGCAAGAAATCCAAATTTGTCCACAGGGAAGCTCCAATTGTTTGGTTTAACAGTCAAGACTGGGCGACATAGGGGCAGGACCTAAAGATAGAAATGATAAAAATCTTTAGAACTCAGAACAGCTAATTGATTCATTTTAAAACAATGACATATACCATGGGTACCGATCTTGTTAAAGGTTGTGCTCCTTGCAAACAAGAACATCCTTGACTCAACAAGCATTGGCAAAGAAAATAGGGTACACTGATGTGAGACCTCTTGGCGTTGTCAATGATTTTAAAGAGGTTGTAAAGCAGCGTGGGCATATGTGCAAAATGGCTCAAAGTAAATAAAAGCAAGATGCTGTGGTGCAGCCAGCGTTGACCGTGTCATAATGCTTTCTTTGTTAACTTTAAGCCTTGTTGTACGCGGCTTGTCATCTATAAAAAACATTTTCAAAGCTCAATAGCTCTGATGGGCTTTGTTAGAAATTGGATTTTTGGTCGGCTAGGGCATGTGTCAAAGTCGGGCAGAAACCACCACTCTAGTCAGGATAAGGGAGTTACACTCCTAAACTAACCCCTGCTCACCCACTTGGTACCTTGGCACGAGCAGTCAGGCTTATCTTAGAGGCAGTGTGTAAAGCATTTGCACATAACCAACATTAATACAGTGGAAGCACTACAAAAGGACACCACACCACTTTAGAAAAATATCCAATATTTTTATATATTTAAGACAAGACCAAAAAATATAAAAATCCACAATACAGTACTTAAAAATCTTCAATTATCAAAATATGCTTGAGAAATACTTCCTTGATGTCGATAGCTCCATCAGGGGCTATCACGGCGTTGTGAGCAAACAAATCCAAACCGTTCTGGCTGACCAGAGCATCGTGGGCCAGCTACCGTGTCGGCAAGTCCTGCAAACACTACCTTTTAGAAATGCAGGGCGTTGGCGACCTCTCCTTGAGCTTCCGAAAGCACAGTGTCCGCAGGCGTCGGTTTCGGAGGTCAGTGCAGGAGTTGTAGGGGCCCTTGAAGTCACACGTGTTGCAGGTCGAACTCCCCTCTGTTGAAGTCAGGAGCGCTGGCGTCGGCAGGCGTCGGGTGCTGCTGTGCGAAGTGCAGCGGTGCGGCATGCTGTGCCCTTATGTTGCGGTGTCAGCAGTGGCTCGGTGGTGGCATCAGATGGCATAGTCGGTGAGACAGGGTCACGGTGCGAAGTGAATGCGGTGCTCGTCGCGCTGCTGGCAGGTCGTGGTGCAAGCAGTGGCGTCGTCGTCGCTGAAGCGCTGTCGTCGGCTGATGAACGGGAGTCGATGGCGCCAGCGTCGGTAGGCCAAGGCTGCGGTGCAGGATGAGGGCGGTACATTGTGTAACTTTACGAGTGGTGCCCTCGAACCATGGTGCAAGCAGCAGCGTCTATTTCGGCAGGGAGCATCGTCGTCGGGGATACTAAGGCGTTGTTGTGAAGCGAGGCGGTGCGGAGTGCGGTGCCCACAGGTCGCGGTGCGAGCAGCGACTCGGTGGCGGCGTCAGCAGGCATCGTCAGTGAGACCAGGGTCCCGGTGCGGCATTGCGGCAGTGCCTTCAGTTCACGGGATCAGTAGTGGCGTCGTAGACGTAGTCGAGTTGCTTTTATTCTGTTGCAGCACAAAACACACAGTTCCCAGTGCTGAGGGCAGAAGAGCTTGAAGTCTTTGCTGTTCCTGAGAATTCTTGAACAGGGGGCAAGCTCTACCTCAAGCCCTTGGAGAAACTCACAAAAGTAGATTGCAGAAAGTTCAGTCCAGTCCTTTCACTGCCCAAGACAGAAGCAGCCATTGCAGGCCAACAGAGCAAAGCACACAGCAAAGTGGTAGGCCCTCCTCACAGCTTCTCCAGCTCTTCTTCTTGGCAGTCTTCTTGATCCAAAAGAGTTCTAAAGTTCAGGGGTCTGGGTCCCACTACTTACATCCCAAAATCATTTGAGCTCTCAGGCAGAGAGTGTCTGTACCCAGCCAGAACCAGTTCTGCCTTCTCTGGTGTGACTTCCTGGCAGGAGGTGGAGACGGCATTGTCAGTGGCAGACCAGGCCCTTTGAGGTGCAAGGAAATCTCCTCTCCCTTCCCCGATTGCAGCCCAGGTCTTTTCAGCCTTTCCTGGCCCATCTAGACTATCTGGAGGCACTCCTGCTCCTCGGCCTTCATTAGTCTAATACCCAGACAGGCAATCCACATTCCAGCAGAGGCACACGGGATGACTGAGCAAGAAAATACCTGCTTTCTAAAAGTGGTATTTTCAAACACAGAATGTAAAAATCACCTTCAATAAAAGATACATCTCTAGATTCTGAGTTCAAGCATACTAAACTTTGTTTCCCTACCTAATTCCACGGGCCAGTTATGTTGATAAGATGTTATAAACAAACTCCCCATTTTGTCCTATGGGGAACAGATAGCCTTGTGAAAACAAAATTGGCGGTAATTCACTATCAGGACATGCCACACTCACCAGGGCATGTCCTACCTTTCACATACACTGCACCCTGCCCACAGGGATACCTCTGGGTATGGCTGACATGTAAGAAAAATGGAAGGTTAGGGACTGGCAAGTGTATGCACTGGCCAAGTTGACATGGCAGTTACAAACTACGTGCAGACTCTGCAATGGCAGGTCTGAGTTACCTTTCCAGGGCTACTAACGTGGGTGGCACTATCAGTGCTGCAGGCCCACTAGTAGCATTTGATATACAGGCCCTGGCACACTCAGTGCACTTTACTAGGGACTAACAAGTAAATTAAATATCCAATCATGGAAACACCAATCCAGAACACAATTTAGAGAGCATATGCACTTTAGCGCTGATTAGCAGTGGTAAAGTGTCCAGAGTCCTAAAACCAACACAAACAGGTCAGAAAAAAATAGGAGGAAGAAGCAAAATGTTTGGGGATAACCCTGCAAAAAGGGCCATTTCCAACTGGCTTTGTTAATGTTTTTTAATATATCTAGCACAGCAGTGTGGGCTGCTCTGCAACATTGCCTTAAGTAAATAAAAACAAAGCGTTAACATGCCATAGTGCTGAATGTCCTAATGGGGTGAATTGGAACTAGGGATTCACTGGTGCTCCTAAAATCACATGTAATTTATTCCAACACAGAGTATAATCAGATGCGGTGCTCAAGGGGAGGTGAATCACCCTAACCCTCCAAATGTAAGACCTTGAGGTCGTTACTTGATTCTGACAACAGTCCTTGGCTCACGCATGCATCCAGTTTAACAGAAAATTACAATGATTTATACAAAACAAATGAAAAAGTGTGTTATTTTTTTTCAGATCTTTGTCTTTAATTCTTTCCTCCCAGCCAACAGGTGGTTTGTCGTTAGGGCAATGCCTAGCGACTTCTTCATGGCTAATGAACATAATAATGATGTATTTTACAATTTGACAGTTTATGCATATGCAAATCTGGTAAATAAAATATTTTACCATCGTCTAGTGTATCATCACAATGGAGGAGGCGGGGTATAGCCCCCCCAGGTGGAAACCCATGCAACAGGTGATGGTGTGCGAAAAAGGTGTTAAGCCGAAGAATGCAACAACATTCATGACGTGCTGTGTGTAACTGGCTGACATCATATTAACTAGTGCGGTGTCTCAGTGATCCTCCAATTACTGTACCCAACAAACTCCTTAATTGAGATGCACAGAGGCACTATGGATTATGCATCTCAAAGCTACCGAATTGAGTCTCAACACGGACCACGAGCTACAATATTTCTTAGGGGATTAGGACTGGGACTACCAAAGTGAGCTTTGGAGGCAATGAAGAGAAATAGACAAGACATACAGCAATGATTTGAACTGCCGCACTACTCAAACTAATCAGACGGGTCTGGGACTCAATGTACCCCTCTTGTAGAATAGAGTTCGACTTCATAATCACCATCTACACCATTGACATCTGGGATCAATGGTTTGGGGACATAATCAGGATATACTGTTGAGTGCCAATGAATCTGATGACTTATGTGTTTCAAATCACAATGAATTTACTGCAATTGAGCCATGTGAATTTTGTTTGGTATGCAGCTTTTATCAAATGCTCTCATCGTTATGGGAATCGTATTCATATTTTAATTAATGCCTGCATTGGAACCACTTGAATTGCACTTATGTATATGAACAATGTAAAGTCACCACATTAAGTATTTATTAAGGTATCTAGACCAATATAGTTTTAACGCTCTCATCATTGTGAGAATCATACTCATTTTGGAATTGATGCCTGTATTGGGACCACTGGAATCATACCTGTGTTTATGAATAATGTCATGTCACCACATTAGGCATTTGCTGTGACATTTAACTGCTGTGTAGCAGGTAAACTGCATTCAATTTGTTCCACAATTTAACTACAGATAGCCCTACTTGAGGGCCACTTACTGCAATGTGCAATAATACAAAAGCACTAATTGTTATATGTCCACATGCCATTTGGGTTGTCACAAAGGGTGCTTTACTTGCTCTTCGTAACCGTACTACTCCGACGATCGTGGGAGCAGTGCTACTTTTTAAGGGTCACGACTTTTTCTAGTGGCTAACATGTCCAGTTTCACTTATAGGCACGACAGTGGCTGTCACCGCCTTCTGCCTTAAATTTACAGATATTTGTGATACCAAACCGTATTTTTGTCATATGTAACATAACTATTATGGCTTTCCGTTCGTGATATGATTGAGGACTTTGATTTTTTTATCGTTTTTTTTTATCGGATGTGTAGATCTGTTTGTTACCAACATTCAGGCTTTGATGTAATAAACATAGTAGAACTTCAATTTTGTTATCGTATGTATAGATCTGTGTCCTACCGACATTTAGGTTATTATGCAATAACCTAGTAGAATTACCACTAGTCGTCCGCGATATCAGTAAGCTTTTGGGTGCTGAGGTGAGCACTCTCGTTGTTGGAGGGACCGGTTTGATAAATACGGGTACCTGGATCGTCGCTTCCGGGTACGCTCGACGAGACGATTGAGGATTGAATACACACGGGAGTGCACTCGCTCCAGTTAGGTGCCTGTAGTTGTGGGAGATAGTTTGAGGATCAACGGGGAGCTAAATACGGCTACCCCGGTAAATCACACAGTGGCTTTTCTGGTTTTGTCATCCTTGCAGGTTCAGACGATACCGTTGGGTATTTTATTTTTAATCAAGGGACCGAACTCGGTCTGAGTGTATGCCCATAATTAGGTAAGACGACTGGATTCGTAGTCATTGGATCTTAAAGTAGTAATATAGGATGTACTGATAGGTGGTTCATTTTTTTTCCAACAGATGGTAACTCCTGAGGAGCTTTATGCTCATTTGAGTGGATTAAACTATTTTACCAGCCCTAGACATGTCATACTAGTGGATAACAAGCTTAATGGCCATCATTAATGTTGGGTGTGGCCTCACAACCACCGTAGATGTTTTTAAATTCATTTTGGATTATGATACACCCTCTCGTTTAGGTGGAAGATTTTAAGGAATTGACAAACCATACAGGTAGAGACAGAGTTTTTTCATGGGTGTAAGGGTGTTCGCATATACTTGGCATGTGGTTTAGGATGGACTGAAATTGAGGATTAATTCAAATTTATATACCTTTTGAAAGATTTATGGAGCTTGTTGAGCACGGCACATTGAAGGATCACTGAGGCACTGCACTAGTTATAATTACGTCAGCCAGTTAAACACAGCAAGTAATGAATGTTGTTGCACTCTTCAGCTTGACACCTTTTTCGCACACTATCACCTGTTGCATGGGTTTTCACCTGGGGGTGATGCTCTGCCTCCTTCATTGTAATGATACAATACACGATGGTGAAATATTTTATTCACCAGATTTGCATATGCATAAACTGTTAAATTGTAGAAACCGTCATTATTATGTTCCTTCGCCCTGAAGAAGTCGCTGGGCATTTCCCTAAAGACGAAACACGTGTCGGCTGGCCAAAAAAAATTTAAAACAAAGATCTGATTTCCACGATAGGCCACTTAGTGAAATAGGGGAAGATACTACCATTTACGGAACTAAGGGAGAAATATGAATTAGCTCAGGGGGAGGTCTTCTGGTACCTGCAGGTGAGGCATGCCCTTCAGGCAGCAATCCCAAGCATGGCTTATATACCAGAATCGTCCCCTCGGGAAGACCTATTGCTCTTAGAACCTATACTAGAGACGGCGGTATCTTTAACATATAAAAAACTATGCAATAACTTGCCAGATCCGTTGCACACGCTTCGAGAGAGATGGCAGGCCGATGTGGGACAGCTTGAAGATGATGATTGGCAAACATCACTGATGTCCCCAAGAGAAGCAGCCATTCCCCTTAGGCTTCGCCTTATTCAATTGAAAATCCTGCATAGAACTTACTTAACTGGGGTCACGCTAGCGAAATTAAGAAGGATTCAAGATGCGCAGTGCCTCCACCAATGCAATCAAGAAGCTACATTTTACCACACAATATGGGAGTAGCCCCACGTACAAACGCTATGGGAGAAAGCCACAACACACATGCAGAAAGCACTAGAAAAAGAGATCATCTTAACGCCACAACTGGGACTCCTCAATATATGGGAGGCCACGGACCTCACAGAAGTAGAGCAACAAATGATCTCACAGGTGGTCGCTCCCCTTCCACTGCTGCTACCCGACGCCTGCTACCTGACGCCCGCCTACCTGACGCCTGCCTGCCTGCCTGCTGTCACTACTGACCCCCCTGACGCCACTTACCTCTTCCGCCGCCGCTGACCTCTGCCCCGCTACTTCCAGGTACTGCCCTCCGCTCGCTGCCTGCTCTGCTGCCCTTCTTCTTCGTGCCAGCTCACCGCCGCCGCTGCCCCGGTCACTCGCCTTCCTTTCCCGCCTCCCAGTTCCGGTTTCCCGCCACTGACCCCGCAGTCCCGCCTCCCCTTCCTTCCCATTGGCCACCCAGCCTCCCGCCTCCCAGCTGACCCTCCCTCCCGGCTCACTACTTAAGGGGTCCACTCCGCGCTGGTCACTGTGACCCCCTGTTCCTCACAGGTGGTCGCTCCCCTTCCACTGCTGCTACCCGACGCCTGCTACCTGACGCCCGCCTACCTGACGCCTGCCTGCCTGCCTGCTGTCACCACTGACCCCCCTGACGCCACTTACCTCTTCCGCCGCCGCTGACCTCTGCCCCGCTACTTCCAGGTACTGCCCTCCGCTCGCTGCCTGCTCTGCTGCCCTTCTTCTCCGTGCCAGCTCACCGCCGCCGCTGCCCTGGTCACTCGCCTTCCTTTCCCGCCTCCCAGTTCCGGTTTCCCGCCACTGACCCCGCAGTCCCGCCTCCCCTTCCTTCCCATCGGCCACCCAGCCTCCCGCCTCCCAGCTGACCCTCCCTCCCGGCTCACTACTTAAGGGGTCCACTCCGCGCTGGTCACTGTGACCCCCTGTTCCTCACAGGTGGTCGCTCCCCTTCCACTGCTGCTACCCGACGCCTGCTACCTGACGCCCGCCTACCTGACGCCTGCCTGCCTGCTGTCACCACTGACCCCCCTGACGCCACTTACCTCTTCCGCCGCCGCTGACCTCTGCCCCGCTACTTCCAGGTACTGCCCTCCGCTCGCTGCCTGCTCTGCTGCCCTTCTTCTTCGTGCCAGCTCACCGCCGCCGCTGCCCCGGTCACTCGCCTTCCTTTCCCGCCTCCCAGTTCCGGTTTCCCGCCACTGACCCCGCAGTCCCGCCTCCCCTTCCTTCCCATTGGCCACCCAGCCTCCCGCCTCCCAGCTGACCCTCCCTCCCGGCTCACTACTTAAGGGGTCCACTCCGCGCTGGTCACTGTGACCCCCTGTTCCTCACAGGTGGTCGCTCCCCTTCCACTGCTGCTACCCGACGCCTGCTACCCGACGCCCGCCTACCTGACGCCTGCCTGCCTGCCTGCTGTCACCACTGACCCCCCTGACGCCACTTACCTCTTCCGCCGCCGCTGACCTCTGCCCCGCTACTTCCAGGTACTGCCCTCCGCTCGCTGCCTGCTCTGCTGCCCTTCTTCTCCGTGCCAGCTCACCGCCGCCGCTGCCCCGGTCACTCGCCTTCCTTTCCCGCCTCCCAGTTCCGGTTTCCCGCCACTGACCCCGCAGTCCCGCCTCCCCTTCCTTCCCATTGGCCACCCAGCCTCCCGCCTCCCAGCTGACCCTCCCTCCCGGCTCACTACTTATGACGCCCCCTCAGCGACCGCGCAGCGGACGCGCGCAGCGGGAGCGCCGATTGAGTGCCGAAGGTGCGCCAAAGGTAAGCCCGTCTGCGCCCGTCCGCGCCTGGACCGCGCCCAGCGCCAGACCCCCTGGTCCCCGCGCCCGCCAGCCCCCCCGCAGGACCTACGATGCCGCCACACTCATCGCACTCAACACCGCCCGAACCCCCGGGTGCCACCTAGCATCCCCGCGACACACCCACGGACCCTTCGCCTGCAGATCCTGCAAATTCTCCTGCCTCCGCACCGGCACCGCACCCACCAAGACGGACAACAGCAACCACCTGAAGTGCATCCTGCTCAACACCCGCTCCGTCCACAGACACGCCGTGGAACTCTGGGACCTCCTCGACACCGCATCTCCTGACGTTGCCTTCCTCACGGAAACCTGGATGAACGCCTCCTCAGCCCCCGACATCGCCATCGCCATCCCGGACGGCTACAAGATCATCAGGAAAGATCGCGTCAACCAGACCAGAGGAGGCATCGCCATCGTCCACAAAAGCACCATTCGCATCTCGACTGACTCTACCGACACTCTCAACGCCGCCGAACACCTGCATTTCCAGATCCACCTCAACCCCAAGACCACCCTCAGAGGCACCCTCATCTACAGACCCCCGGGACCACGCACACAATTCAGCGAAGACATCGCCGACTTCATCAGCCCGCACGCCCTCCCCTCCGCCGACTACATCCTCCTCGGGGACCTCAACTTCCACCTGGAGAACAACAACGACCGCAACACCACCACCCTGATGGACAACCTGGCCAACCTCGGGCTGAAGCAACTGGTCAACACCCCCACCCACTACGCCGGCCACACGCTCGACCCCGTCTTCTCATCCAGCAAGCACGTCACCTTCAGCCACTCCACCGGACTTCACTGGACTGACCACAGCTGCGTCCACTTCAGCTTCAAAAAGAACACGGTCCACCACCACCCGAAGCGGGTTCCCCACAGGAACTGGAGCAAGATCACCGTCGACCAGCTCGCCACCTCCCTCAGTCAGAACCCACCTGTCAGGACATCGGACCCTAACACAGCAGCCCTCAACCTCACTCAGTGGCTGACCTCCTGCGCTGACGACCTCGCCCCACTGAAGAACCCACTCACCAGGCACAGAAGCAAGAAGGCCCCCTGGTTCACCGACGAACTCAAGAACTCCAAGAAGGCCTGACGCACCCTCGAGAAGGCCTGGCTCCTCGACAAGACCGCCGACAACATGACCGCCCTCAAACTCGCTACCCGCAGACACCACCAGCTCATCCGCACCACCAAGAAGAAATCTCTGAAGGAACGACTGGACAAGAACGCCCATGACAGCAAGGAGCTCTTCAACATCGTCAAGGAGTTCTCTAACCCCAGCACCGGCAACAACGACATCACTCCCTCACAGGAGCTCTGCGACTCCCTCGCCTCGTACTTCCACTGCAAGATCGCCACCATCCACAACAGCTTCGGCGTTTCACCCCCGCACCCATCGGTCGAACCTACGCACCCCGCCGCCATCCTCCAGACATGGACCAAGGTGACCCCCGAAGACACAACACGCATGATGAACACCATCCACTCCGGATCGCCGACAGACCCGTGCCCCCACCATGTCTTCAACAAGGCCGCCTCTACCATCGCACCCCACCTCCGAGACATCATCAACACCTCCTTCGACACAGCCACCTTCCCGGAAAGCTGGAAGCACGCCGAGCTCAGCGCTCTGCTGAAGAAACCAACAGCGGACCCGACCGACCTCAAGAACTTCCGCCCCATCTCGCTCCTTCCCTTCCCCGCCAAAGTCATCCAGAAGGTCGTCAACAAGCAACTGGCCGCCTTCCTCGAATCGAACGGATCCCTCGACCCATCACAGTCCGGATTCAGAGCCAACCACAGCACCGAGACCGCCCTCATCGCAGCCACCGACGACATCCGAGCCCTGCTTGACAACGGTGAAACAGCGGCACTCATCCTCCTAGACCTCTCCGCAGCATTTGACACTGTCTGCCACCGCACCCTAGTCCAAAGCCTCAACGACACCGGCATCCAAGGGACGGCCCTGGAATGGATCACCTCATACCTCTCCGGCAGAACACAGAGAGTACGCCTCCCTCCCTTCCTCTCTGAGGCCACCGGAGTCATCTGCGGCGTCCCGCAAGGATCATCGCTCAGCCCCACTCTCTTCAACATCTACATGAAACCCCTCGCTGCCATCGCACGCCAACACAACCTCAACATCATCTCCTACGCCGATGACACCCAGCTGATTCTCTCCCTCACCAGAGACCCCGACACCGCCAAAACCAGCCTACACGAAGGGATGAAAGACGTCGCCAAATGGATGGACATCAGCCGCCTGAAATTGAACACGGACAAGACAGAAGTCCTCATCCTGGGACCATCGCCCTCCGCATGGGACGACTCCTGGTGGCCCCCGGCCCTAGGCACCGCACCCAAGCCTACGGACCACGCACGCAACTTGGGCGTCATCCTGGACTCCTCCCTATCTATGACCAGACAAGTCAACGCCGTATCCTCAGCCTGCTTCCACAACCTTCGCATGCTCCGTAAGATCTTCCGCTGGATCCCGACCGAGACCAGGAAGACGGTCACCCAGGCCCTCGTCACCAGCAGACTAGACTACGGAAACACCCTCTACGCCGGTACAACAGCCAAGCTTCAGAAAAGACTTCAACGTATCCAGAACGCCTCCGCCCGACTCATCCTGGACGTCCCCCGACGCAGCCACATCTCGAGCCATCTGAGGGACCTGCACTGGCTCCCCGTCAACAAGAGGATCACGTTCAGACTCCTCACCCACGCACACAAATCCCTCCACGACCTTGGCCCAAGATACCTCAACGACCGCCTGACCTTCTACACGCCCACCCGCCAGCTACGATCCGCAAACCTCGCCCTCGCCGTCGTCCCTCGCATCCAGAGAACCACTGCCGGAGGAAGATCCTTCTCCTACCTGGCGGCTAAGACATGGAACTCCCTGCCCGTCCACCTGCGACTGACCCCGGACCACCTCGCCTTCAGGAGACAGCTCAAGACCTGGCTGTTCGAGCAGTAGCAGACCCCCTCCCTCATGCGCCTTGAGACCCTTCCAGGTGAGTAGTGCGCAATACAAATTTCTTGATTGATTGATTGATTGAATGATCACCCTGGGGTACACACTAGTGAAACGTGCAATTTCAATGAAGTGGGGAGTAGGTGAGAAGCCATCCCTGAAGGGTTGGGCTAGAGAATTAGATAGATGCATGATAGCAGAAAAAGAGGTGTTCAAATCCAGGGGTTGCCCCAAGAAATGGGATAAAAAATGGAGCACATGGAATACGTACCAAGGGGAACTGTGTACCTCACCTGTCAAGGAGATGGAAATGAGGAAATGTATTGGGAGCATTATGGAAGCAACTGAGTGATCTACAGTTTATTCCTGTTGAAAGTGCGAAGTTGTAACTGTCCTGAAATGTATACAAACAAACAGTGACTAAACTGTTTTAAAAAATAAAGAACAATAAAAAAAAAAAAAAAGATCTGGAAAAAAATAACCTACTTTTTAATTTGTTTTGTATAAATCATTGTAATTTTCTGTTAAACTGGATGCATGCATGAGCCAAGGACTGTTGTCATGCCATAGTGCTTGTTACTTTTTATTTATTTATTTATGTAAGCCATGTAGCACAGCAGCCCACCTTGCTGTGCAATAGGTCTTAAAACAGCACAGGGTTGAGGGTGGCAAGCAACAAGAGGGAGGAGCGTGGGGAAAAAATAATGTATAGTAAGAGGACAACGGCAGAGTGAGTTAAAGAGAACAACGGTAGACAGATGTTTCAAATAGAACAGATGGTGGGAGGAGTGCAGGTTAAAAAAACACAACAGCGGGAGGTGAGTGGAGGAGGGCGGGGGAGATGATTGACACCACAGAGAGCAGGAGAAGGGTGAGGTAAAGGAGAGCTACTGCAGACACATGCAGCCTTTAAGAGTGCATGCCAAAAAGTTGAGAAAGAGTATCTGCAGGAGCCTGCAGCCAATGGAGGAATACTGGCCTCAGGAAATTGTACTTGGTCCATGAAGACGAGAAGCCAAAGACGAAGATGAGGAGGAGGCACCGACCAATAGGAAGCAAGGAAATGAGAGTGAAATGGCTGCCTACCAATGCTAAGTGAAGGTACGTAATATGCAGCCTTTAAGCCCCTTTTGAGATTTATTTTTCTTCACAAGAGATTTTGCAAGCACAGTGCAAGTTCTGTGCAGGTGAACCATAAAAACACCTCACCTGCCTAAATGTAGGCAGTTCCTGTGGTCATGCTCTCCATTTAGCCACTATTTACGTTTGATCAGTAAGCTCATGTTCAGGTTGCTCGGTATAATCAATCCTGGATCATAATCAGCACACTGATGGCACTCAGCATCTCAGCTTACGTCTACTTACGTCTACAGATCCATCATTACACACATTAAACACAGCATGTGTATTTGGTGTTTGCACACTGTTAATTAAGTTACTGTGTCTTTCCCCAGTACAGTTCTCTAGCAGTCACTTTCAACCACGTGTGCAGGCACATTTGTATTTCTAGGGTGGAAAACAAAAAGCAGAATTTGCAATGAAGATGCTTGCAAGGTGCTGAAAGCAATTAGAAACTAAAGGTTTTCTGCACATTTTTTCGTATTGAGACTGTAATTAGGTGGCTATGGTTATCAATAAATCCCATAGCTATATGGGAGGGAAAGTCCAGATTGTGGAAAGTTCTACAAGGTCATACAAAAAGCAGATGCGCTTTGAACAAATTCTGATAACATAACATACGCCTAAAACAATTAAGGTGAAATGCCCAATCCCTGCAGCACCCTCAGATAATGTAGAATCCCAAATGATACACAGAGCCCCCGGGCCTTCAGTGCTTCCTGTACTGCATTAAGCGGAGGACCACTGCAAATCGGTGCCCAAAGTCCTTATTCGGTCAGGGGCGTAGCAAGGGGGCGGGCAGTGCGCCCCGGGCGGCACGAGTTTTGGGGGCGGCAGCCTAACCTCCCCCACTTACCTGTGGCGGCGCGGGGGGGGGGGGGGGAAACGCTGGATTTGTGCGCCTTCAGTGCTTCGTATACCTCATTAAGTGAAGAAGGACCACTGTAAATAAATTCCCAAAATCCCTATTCGGCCAGTGGCGTAGCAAGGGGGGTGGGGCGGTGTGTTCCGTGCGGCACGAGTTTAGGGGATGGCAGCCTAAGCCCCCCTTACCTGTGGCAGCGCTGGCCGGCAAAAGCTAGATTTGTTTGCCAGGCCACCCCTCTCCCCCCCCCCCCTCCCTTTTGCGGCCTGGTGGAAGTGCCACGGGCGGCAGAAGGCCTAGCTACGCCACTGTATTTGGCCAGACACACATTAGAGCAGCCCCCACAGGATATTTATATAAACACCACCAAAAAACTCAATTTTCCTCCCCGGCACGTTCTTGCATTGCTTACATGCGCTGCCGAATCACTTACTGTGCTATTTCCCTGAACGTTCACTTACATACAGGAACTTCAAAAGCTGAGCAAAGCCCCCTGGGAGAATCCGGCGATCTGCACTATAAAGCTGCTCCAACTTGCTGCTCACATGAGTGAGATAATCTCCTGCAATTTACTTCTCCCACTGAGATATACTTTACTTTTAATGGATTTCAAGATTAGGCTCAATTATAAGGATTTGGCTCTTTCCATAATTCGTTTCACATGTCAGAAGAGGTAACTTTCACAATTAACAGCTTATCACCGAGAAAGACAACAATCCACCTCTGTTAGTGACTAAGAAATAACAACAGTTACATGCAAACTATCATTAAGATTATTACTGTTGTTGGTGGTGGTTAGAATGTTGTTGCTGTTATTATTCTATTATTATCATCGTCAGGGGTGATGTTATTAATGATTGTCTTAATGAGGCAAAATGAGAGAAAAAGAAGGAACACGAGGCAACGAACTTTAACACAAATACAGGACAATGACTGGTGGAAAGTTGAAATAACTTCTTAGCAAAGAAGTAGAAAGTAGAAGAGGAGACTGCATTGTTTGAAGCTTGTCACTTGAGGGTGTGGCTCGAATGCAGATAAAGTCATGAGTAAGGGATTACAGAAGTAGGTATTTAGGACAGAGGGTTTGACAGGTACAGGAAGGTGACAGCTGGCGCCAGGTGAGAATTAGGGCCACCTAAAGGTGTTTTAAGATAAACTACTGCTTCACTTGTCAGGATGTCTGTGAGGTAGGACATCATTGGTCATAGTTATAAAATCTAGCGCTGACAATATTTTCTATGCAAAACAAGTTAGGAGATGTAAACCATGATTTCTCGCTTGTGGCTTCAATTTCACTTTGAAGGAGATTCAATTTCACTTTGAAGGAGACTAAACCTTTGAATGAAGCCGCTGAAGATGTATTCATGTGCATACTTTTGAAGCGTCACCATTGCAATGGCGTAGTCAGTGTGCCATGGGCCCCAGTGCATGGAAGGGAAATGCCCCCCCGCCCCCCGGGCTGCTGTTTGTACTGTGGAATACAGCAATAACTGGAATTCGGTGGGCCCTACGGGCCTCTGGTAGCCGCTGCCACTGCACCAGTTGCCCCAATGGAAGCAATGTCCCTCCATCATTGGCATAATCAGGCCATCCTTCGCATGCCAAGTTGCTCTCTACAAGTCCCATCATAAGTTAACCTTGCCGGCTCAGGCCTACTATCTTAATTGACATATATGCCCATGCATGTTTTACGTGGTGCTCTGTTGGTTTATTCGCTTGTTTGCATTTGAATTGATGATATTGTTCTTAACACTTTGTCAATGTTCTTAATATTTTAAAAAGAATATTTTTTAATCTGAGTCTATCTACTTGCTCGGCCTGACCCTGCGGTGCCTGTATGTAAGAGCGGGCCCGCTGTGCTCTGGGGTTAGCATTCTAGCATTTTGTATTTCCTGCCCTTAAAAGACACGCTTGCGCGACTGCGCAGCATGTGTTCCATGGTGTTCTGTTGGTTTATTCGCACGTTTGCATTCGAATTGCTGCTATTGCACTTAGTCAATGTTCTTAATACTTTAAAAACAAATATTTTTTTAATCTGAATCTACCTACTTGCTCGGCCTGACCCTGAGGTGCCCATATGTAAGAGCGTGCCCGCTGTGCTCTGGGGTTAGCATTCTAGCTTTTTGTATTTCCTGCCCTTAAAAGACACACTGGCAGGACCGCGCCGCCGGCGCGCCAAAGGCAAGCCCGTCTGCGCTCGTCGGCACCTGGAGTGCGCCCAGCACCAGAACCCCTGCTCGTTTTGTCTCCCGCAAGTATTCAAAGAAACAACTGTTGGAGCTCAGGAGAGGTGAGTGTCCCTCTAGTGAAGTCTGCTGCCAAATGTGGAACTCTAGGGAGTTTAAGTGCGGGGTTGTGATTTCGGGTTCAGCACTGAACTGATTAGCTTAGTGACGGGGATAGATGGTACGTAGCTTTAGCTTGGCCCTTCGAGGTCCTTCACAATGATACAGACGCTATTCTAGCGAGTCTTGGAAAACCGGGCCTATCTCCGGACCTATTCAGGAACAGTTTTTGCAGTGTATACTACTAAACACCCGCTCACTAGTATGATGTAGGTCTCAAATCCAGACATAGTATTTCTGATGAGACGTGGACAAATCAGGTATCTGTCCCGAACTGGCATTTTGCTCTTCCGGCAGGCTATTCAGTGATGAGTCAGGATAGGCTAGGGAATAGAGGTGGAGGTATTGCAATAATATATTGCTCCCAGTTGAAGGTTCGAGTTGAAGCCATTACACAGCTTCCGGCAGAATCTATGGTTTTTACTTTTAAAATCAATCATATCTCCACCTTTCATGGGCTATTGCTATACCGTCCACCCTACCCAGAGTGCCCTTTACCCATGCTCTACAGACTCTTCTTGAATCTTGTTTAGAATCCTCCACTCTCACCATTTTGGGTGATTTTAATTTTCACCTGGAACTTAACAACGATTGTGATACCACAAGGCTACTTGACAACCTGGCTGCCTATGGCCTTACACAAATAGTGTCGAAATCGACCCACTTGGCCGGCCATACACTTGATGGCATTTTCACAAATAATCACGATATTACTCTGGTCAAAATCTCCCCATTATCCTTGACCGACCATAAGGCTGTATACTTTAAAGTTAAACACATTAACCCCAATCACCTCACATTAAATAGACTCTCTGTGGTGAAAACCCGACCCTGGCTTAAAATACAGGGAAATGAGCTACAATAGGCTCTTGACATCTGCCCGCCCTTACCGGTCATTGATAACAAGGAAGCAGTTTCCCAGTTTGAGAACTGGATTAGACAAGCGGTCAATCGGGTAGCTCCGGAAAAAATCTCTAGAACTAGAAGACGTCAGGCGACATCTCCATGGTATGGACCAGGCCTTAAAAGCATGAAATCCAACTGCAGGAGAGCAGAACAAATATGGAGATCCGATTATAGTAAGGAGCACAAACTGGCTTATAACTTAGCCTTAGAGCAATACAAGGAGGCTGTTATAAGGGCCAAAAAGGACTACTTTACGACTAAAATTGGGGGAGGTTAAAAACTCCTCTAAAGAGCTTTTTAAATCAGTCCAAGCTCTATCTAAGCCGCAGCAGCTCAATCAGTTTAGGCCTGACCATGCCTTCTGTAATAAGTTGGCCAGTGTTTTTTAAACAAAGGTGCAAGTTTTTTATGATGATCTCCTCCTCACAGTAAATACTGCAACCACACCTTGTAGGTCGCCTGTGGAGGAGAATATCTCTCAGAGCCAACTAACGAGTTCTCCAAGCTTCACACAGGAGAAGGTGAATCATCTCCTTCTAACTACTTAGTCAGGTTCACCCAATGATCCTTGTCCCCCGCCATTTTACATCTAGTTTCAGATACAATCAGCTTCTATTTAACTCACCTCCTAAATAAAGTAGTGGAATCAGGGCTCTTTCCTTGCGCCTGGAAAAATGCTTGTATCAGGCCTGTCCTCAAAAAACCTGCCCTGGTCCCAACTGAGGTTAAAAACTACCGACTGATCTCTTGCTTGCCATTAGCTTCCAAAATTTTGGAAAAATCGATGAATATGGAATTAACTCAATTCCTTTAATCTAATAGTTTGTTAGATCCCAGTCAGCAGAAGGGATTCGCAGACAGGTTGGTAGGGGGGCCGGGCCATCCTCATCCTTCTAGATCTATCGGCAGCATTTGACACTGTGAATCACACGGTGTTAGTGCGGCGGCTGAAGGCTCTGGGGATTCGGGGAATGGCCCTGGCCCACCTCACCTCCTTCCTAGCCTGTAGAGAGCAGAGCATAGTATGGGCCCATTTGCAATCTGACACCTTTCATCCTTCTTGTGGGGTGCCACAGGGATCGGACCTATCACCCACCCTCTTCATTTATATGTCACACCTCTGGCTAGAATCATTAGAGAGCACGGTTTCGCTTTGTTTCTTATGCGGATGATTCTCAACTTATTATATCCGTATCAAAAAATCCAGAAGCTACTGCCGTTAGCTTCCATACCTGTCTGACCGAAATCATGAGCTGGATGAGTCAAAACTTTCTTAAGATTAATACCAAGAAAACTGAGGTGATCGAGTTTGGTAAGGGCCCTTCCATGTGGAACGAAACCAGGTGGCCAACAGAGGCGGGTGAGCGTCCCTGTCCAACATCTAAGGTCCGGAATCTAGGAATCATCTTAGACAATCAATTACATTTTGCAGGCCGGTGAAACGCCGTACGTCCTCCTGTTTTTTCTTACTGAAGATTCTACGTAAGATTTTCCTTTTTATTCCTAAGGAACTCAGGAGAACTGTGGTGGTAGCTCTTATTCTATCTGGAATTGACTACTGTAATGCACTCTTTGTGGGTATTGACGAAGCTCAGATGTCCAAATTACAGTCTTTACAAAATGCAGCTGGCTCGCCTGCTTTTAAATATCCCCAAAGGCAACTCTACCTCAGCTGGAATAAGAGCATTACATTGGCTCCCTATTCAGCATCGAGTGGAGTTTAAGGCCCTCTGTCAGGTCCACAAGGCACTATATGGTGGCGGGGCTGCTGATATTCAGAAATTGTTCCTGAGGGAATTGCTTATGAGGAACCTAAGATCAACTAATGTGGGTCTTGTTCAAATTACCAAATTTTGCAGAGCTAGATGGGGAGGCAGGAGTTTCTCCTACCGCACAGTCACTCTGTGGAATGAGATGCCAACTGTTATGAGGCTGCAACCTAACTTGCAGCATTTTAGGAAACTGCTTAAATCCTGGCTGTTCCCTCCTAAATAAGCTATATGAACTTACAGAGCATCACTGTCTCACATCTTTCAGCTCCAAGACGCCACGGCATTTGCGAGCTTTACAAACTTATTTTCATTTCATTGATTTTATTTCAGACAAACAGGTACTTTGACAACATGTGACAGTATGTGACCACTAACATGTGTTAGGTGAAATGTTAAAGTTTTTGGAACAATACTGACATACCTAAACATAACTAAATTGATTGTTATTTTATTGTGTCTGATCGAGGATTTCAAATTTTAAATGACTCGTTCTGGCGGGCCTTGATGGGTCCTCCTGATTTTCAAACATGTCAAGCTGTTTTCTCCTGAAACTCCTGTTTTGCTTTTTTTATCTGTGACTTTTATGGTTTGATAAAAACCGAATAAAGTTTTATTTGATATTTAAAAAAAAAAAAAAATTGACTACTAGCATGATAGGCCCAACTCATACTAAGAGCTTGTTAGAGGCAAGTTGAGTCCAGCATTTAATCTACTTCTTGATTGGCATTCTCTACCCAATTGCAAATTTTTCCAAGCTCGTAAAACAATAACAGCAACAGTTGAACTATTACCTTTTTCTGCTTCCTGGAAGCTTCTTCACCCAGTACATACTTTGTAAAAAAAAAGTAAGTGCCAGGGCCCTATTGCGACGCCACTGCAGTCTGCACCACCCATTGCCCCTTTTAGCTCTGCATCTGACATTGTAAACAAAACTACCTACTATGACACACCTGCAAGTGTGACAAATCTAGGCCACCCAAAGCTATATAAATGGTGTGAGCGGCAGGTATTGTGCTTTTTTAAAATGTATATTGACTTATTAAATACAGTTGTTGTGCTCATCTTAAATTCAGACAGACAGTGCCACCATGTGGTGGATTGTCACTAGAGCCGATGCTGGCAATTAAGTGCCGGTAACGAGCACCGGAAACCATGGCTCAAAATAAGCACTGCCTACACCCAAGTATTCAGCACTGATACCATGCTCATTTCTAGAGCTCTTCTGCTGTTTCTTGTATTTTGGTTCCACACATCTGCCATTGGTATGGCCTTGTATCATTGTGCACAGTTTGCAGGTGTGTATCTTCACAACTTGAATTTTGTGCCGAACATAATCTGGTTTGCACAGGTTCCTTTTATTGGTGTGCTGTGGGTGGCTTTTGTCGGTGGGTGTACTGAGCTAGGTAGCCGAGCAGTGGTCTGTTGTTCGTCATACTTTTCGTGTGAAGAACTCCATCAGTGTACTAGTCGGCCACACAGGAGCTATATTATATGGACCCACGTTGGTGTGATTTGCCTCATAAGATAAGTGCATGTGCTGACTGTGTTTGTGGATCATTGTAATCTGAGAGGGTCAGATAACTTGATCTTTTGGTTTTCTGCTCTTTGATGGTGATTGTTGTCCATTGCATAGTATATCAGATTAGGTGTATGTAAGAGAATCAATATACTGGACGGTGTTATATAGTAGTTTATAGGCAGCTTTGTGTTTACTATGTCTAGCTGTGTTAGATACGATTGCTTTTGGAGTTGCTGGTACTGTGATGGTAATGCAACTGTATGACTAACTGTTTAAATATTGTGTTTTGTGTCTCCTTAGTGTTGTCATTTAACATAGACATACGAAAATACATTAAAAAATAAAATGAATGCAAAGCTAACAAAAGTAAAATATGAAATTATGAAAGGTTTTTTAAAAGTGATTTAAAAAGATTAAAAAATTAAGTAAATAAATATTTGGCATTCCAAACAAAAGTAGACAGACTGTTGGGCTTTGAAGCATTCAGATTTACTATTCTCCTTCCAACATAAGCAACAATGTGGAAAGCACTGAACCTTGGAGTGGTCAAATTTACTATTCCCACTACTACATAAACAAAAGTAGGGAAAGTGTTGGACTATAGAGTGGTTAGATGTGATATCCACACTCCAATTTTAGCAACAGTAGGGTATGTATTGGACTGTGGAGGGGTAAAATGTAGAATTCCTACTCCAACATAAATACAGGAAAGTGTTGGACTTTGGAGGAGTTAATATTCCAACTCCAACATGAACAACTATATGGAAAGTGCTAGATTTCAGAGGGGTAAAATTTACTATTCTAACCCCATCATAAACAAAAGAAGAGAATGTGATAAAAACAATATTTAAATATATAAAAACATAAAAATATTGAAACGTATAAATATAAAAATGATAATTAAAGATAAATTACATTACAATTCAAAAATACAAAATTATTTCAAATCAAATAAAAAATTTACAAAACTAAAAAGTTAACAAAAAATACACTTCCCTCCCTCTACTACCCAAAAAACACCAACAACTGAAATTAATAAAAAAATAACACTGAAACATTAATATCAAATGAATTATTAAATAAACCAACTAAAATGAAAAGCAATTTACACATTTCAAATCCATTTACCCAATTTTATATTTAAATTGATCAATAAAATAACATTCAATTAAAAAGCAACCAATATTTAAAATAACAATGACTCAATTAAATATGTTACTTAAGTAACTATAAATTAATAATGACTTTTAAATAAAACATAATTAAAATGTTAAAACAACAATATACATTTTAAATAACTTTCCACCCGAATCACCCATAAACCCAACAACCTGCTACTAAATATATAATTTCAAATGACATTTTTTTTTACATTTCACAGCAAAAATGGAACTTTATTAACATATGTAATACAAATATTTTTATAATCATACTACCTTATAACGATACAATAACTAATATGTATTAAATTAGTTGTGGATTCCAGCCCCTAATCCCTCTTGAAAGGCAGGGTTGTCACTGTAGGGACATTCAATCTCGAGGACGGTAAACAAGTCTGGTTTGGACAGAGGTGCAGGTCAGTATTAATGGATCATGATCAGAGTGGATCTTCACAAGGTATTCAACGTGAGTGACCCTGTTGTGAAATGCGACAGAGCACAAAAACATGTTCAAGCTGACTGAAAAGTCATGTAGGCCAGAATTGTAAGAATCAGAAGTGCTACGTGGATTGTTTAACCTCCATGTATCAACCAAACCCCAGTCCGATATCCAGGTGCGAAAGAGTGATGCGACCGGATCGCTCTCCCTACCTCCCAATCCCAACCGGATTGGTAGGTAGGGAGAGTGAGGTGAGATCAATCGAGGACAACATCCGCTATGCAATTGAAGCTATCTCCTACTATAAGCTGGAATTGAAGTACCTTAGAGATGTTTGGAGCAATAGTGGCTAAGAACATAGGTTGTTCCATCTTTCAAGTATACACAGTACCAAAAGCAATTAAATTTCCATCCAATGTGCCCCCTAGTATCACATAACAACCCTCCAGACCAACAATCTCCACTTGGGGATGAAAGAGGGTGCCAGGAAGTGCCCATATCGGCACTCACCTAGCAAAGGAGGAGTACGTAGTGGCACAGAACTTCCTTCTCCAGCATTTATGTAAGGCCAAGCTTTCCACTTTTGTAAGACACATGTCTTGGAGAAAGGCTACTTGCACCTTATGCCTCCTTAAGGTACATTTCAACCTTGTACCATTTAGCTGGGGAATTGAAGCCCAGCACGTTCCACTTGAGCACTTTAATGGTAGAGGCCAATACAGCCATTAGGAAGGGCACACTATGCAGCCTGGGAAAGCCATCTGCCCCCGGCTATCATCCCCAGCTCCTCAAAAAAAAAAAGGTCATAGGCACTCCAATGATAGTGGCCAATAACGACCCACTCATGTGGGAAAACAACAAAAATACTTCCCAACAAACCCCTCATTTACAGTTGTGTCATGCTGCTCTGGCAAAACTATGTGGAACCATATTGAAAGCACTCCACCGGTGGAGTCGGACAGACCAGTCCCACCTGGAGGTGAAAACAAACACCCAACACTAGAAACTGACCCCTCCATCCCAGAGGGTCGCAAGCAAACAATAGCATTGACAAGAGAGCAAACATCCGTCCGGACCAGCATTGGCAAAAATGGCAACTAGTGGGTCAAAAAACAATGCACTCAATCAGGGCATCAGTGGGAGGGGAGGTTGAATATCTCAAATAATGTAATCGGCTGTACAAGGATGACATGAGGAAAACAACACTTGAGTCCGATCTGGGGTCTGTCTCAGAGTGGATACTGGAGTCCTCTGCTGTGGAGGTGCAGGCGGTCCCCCCCCCCCCCTCGGTGCATGCTCTACCAGGGTCACTGCAGCAAGCTCCTGGACCCTACCATTGTTGGTCTGATATGGGGTGGGCCATTTCCATCTGTGCCTATGCTAGTGTGGTCACTTGCGTCCGGTCACCCTCGGTGGGGGCCTGTCCTGCACATCCGGGGGGGGAAGGGGGTGTTCATTGTGAGTATCAAGACAATTCCAGGCCTCTTCCAGAGTATAAAAGAATGTGGTTTGACCAACTTAATGAATCTGCCTTTGGCCGGAAACAGTACGGCATAAGGATTGGCGAGTTCTCATAGCCAGATAAGGAGCTCTAATTTGCACTGCTGAGAGATAGTCAGGAAAGATGTAGACTTTCACGGTCCTCACCTGTAAAGGGCCAGGTTTCCATGTCTGTCTGAGTAGAAAGTCGCAATTTCGAAAATGTAGGAGACAGGCCTCAACCATACGCATGAGAGGTACCCAGGCACGCTGGCAGGCAGACACCCTATGAGCTCTCTCAAGGACTTAGAATTTTCAAAGACCCACCACTTATGACAGGTGATCATCGATGCACCTTGGTTTTTAGGGGAGTCCAATTATCCAGATGTTGTTGCGTCTGGCCCTCCCTTCTTGGTCTTCAATCCAAGCCTCAACTGATTGCACATGCTGTGCCATATCATTAAGTTGTGAAATGTGACTCTTTGTAGTAGGCATTAACTAAGCTACCATGGTTTTGACAGTATGAACCTGGTCAGCCATTTTGCAATGGTCATCCCTCAAAAGGCTGAGGACTACTACCAATGAATCTCTTTTAGTCTCTAACGCTTCCCTTGTGGAGCTAAAGGCTCCCAAGATCACATCTAATTTATCTACAGGGGTGGCTCAGAAGGGCCGCCGGAGGAATGCGGGTGGTGGGACAGTTCCTCGACCGTAGCCTTTGGTGGGAAGCCTTCTTTTGCCTGCAGTGTGCACCTCATAGCTCCCAGGGAGTGGGATAAGTGTTGGCCGCAGGAGACTTGAAGCAGTTCAGAGCAAGTGGCCCCACCAGGTCAGCACAGTCCAAGTGTCTCTGTGGCAGTGAGGAAGTCTTGTTATGTTGTGGGAGAAGAACAGAAGAAGTACTCTCAAGGTTCCATAAGAAACAAGCATTTGCAATGCAATAGGTCTCGCATTCACGCGAGTTTGAGCTACTGGCATTGTAAATGACAATGCCTTTTATTTATGTCACTTACAATACTAATAGCTTAAGCTCTTGCAAATGCGTCACCTATTTCATTGCAATAAAGGGCCTTCTTGACCGCTTGTTAGATTGTAAAAATCAGAGGAAGAGACCGTCCTGCGATGTCTTCAAAGTAGTGATAAATAGTGCAGTGAAGAGGATGTGTGTGTTGTAAATTACACAGACACAAAGTGTGAAGTGAGAGTCACATATGATCCAAGCTATAAACACTAACAAAGTGCTCTAACACCTTTTACTCTGTGATTACACTGTTGCGGCTCAGGAGGAAGAATGGGGGAGGGGCTATTTCCAGCCCTCTCCGTGATTTGAGTGTGCAGTGTGGCATTGCGTAATGTCATTGCTATCTTTGGCCTAATAAAAAACACTCCAGCTGTAGTGGGGCCCTGGCTTCACCTCCTGATGCAGGGCGGGCTTTGCTTTATGGCAGCCATGGAGGGAGGGAGGGATAGTCTTGGCTGCAGCTCCGGCCTTGTACAGTGCCCCTGCTATTACTAGTGAGCGAGAGGCGCTGAGGTGGGTGTATTGGAATTGGTGGTGGTGGTATTGGTATTGGTGGTGGTGGTATTGGTGGTGGCGGTATAGGTGGTGGCGGTATTGGTATTGGTGGTGTTATTGGCATTGGTGGTGGTGGTACTGGTATTGGTGGTATTGGTGGTGGCATTATTAGTATTGATGGTGGTGGTATTGGTAGTATTGATATTGGAAGTGGTACGAATATGACGCAATGCTACGCAAACCAATAGTTCGCATGCTTTTAATACAAAGTTTTAACTTCGCAAATACCATTACTACGCAAGTTTATAGTGCGCATGTTTGCGTAGTAACAAGTCATGTTCGTTGATAGCTCTCTGCTGGCCTCCCTCCTACATCGTTATGCTCATTCTCCTTTCAGGACCCTACCATTAGATATCCAGGGACTAGTTCACAGTACAGCGACTGTAAGAAAGGGAACTGTTTCGAACACACACGCACAGGTGCCGGGAATCCCTCCGGTGTGTCCCGACTCACCACGCCTCGCCCAGGGCTCCACAACACGCTAGGGTGGGGAAGGGAGGGGGTGACCTTCGGGATGCATGAGGACACCAGGTGAAAGAGGCATACACACCAATTGGCAGGGCTGCTAGGCACATCGCATGTAAAGCCGTCTGCCCATGAGAACACAATGACCTTAAAGAGCTATGAGCAGCACTTAATTTGAGCCGTTGGGGGCCACCTGCACTTTTGGGGACCGGCACTTATTTTTCCATTTCAGACATTTTCCAGATCAAGAGACGGAAAACTACACAAAGCGGAAAGACAGAGGAGAGAGGGAAAGAGTGAAAAAACCCTTGCAAATGGAGAAAGCTGAAACCTGCAGGAGTGAAATAAAGCGGCAGGGATTGTCTGTTAAGGATTAAAGAGTAGGGGCTTTAAGTGGGATGAAAAAAGTGGAGGGTGCCTAAAAGGGTGTTGACTATATCATTAAGGGCGTGGCTTAAACCAAAAAAACAAAATTCACATATCTGCCTCCGTACCCACACAACTGCATCTGGCATGCAATGACCACTGCCTTGAGGGCCAAGAATGGGAAGAGCAAGCAGGCGATTTCTGAACATCTTTTTGATCCACTGTCAGGCACTTTGAGAAACTCACAATGCTTTAAGCTATTATAAACACCTGGAGGCAAATCAGTTCCAAGTATGCATTACACAAGAGTTATATGCTGCCTGCAAAATACAGGGTAACACAACATCCTGGAAATAACGAACACTCTTAGGGAATGCAAGGTTAAGTAGAGCATGTGAAATATAAATAGGAGCGACATGGATCACCTTAGTGCTTTTTACACTTGTTGTTCATTAATCCATCAGTGTTTTTGACTGTAATATAAAGTCATGATACAGGGGCCTGTTTCACAGAGGCAAACGCATCACGCTGTTTTGAGCACTGTTTTGGAGCCAGGCATAATCACATTACACAGTCTCTCCGTATTAATTGGCAGAGAGCTGTTCGCTATTGGCCGATTGATCCTGGGTTGATGAAGTCATTAGAACACTACCAATTAGCTGAAGAGAGGAGACAGCAATGCAGGCTGCATCACTTCCTTTAATGCTTAGCAAGTTCACGTCCCAGACAAATAATAATTGATATGCAGCCTGCTCTAATTGTGCTTGTTAAAAGCCAGCATTTTAATGACAGCCCGGCATTCTCTGTCTGGAACAGCTTACTCCTTACTCTCATTTCAGCCATGTTTTGGACATCGAACATCGACGCTGTTACCGAAAACGTGCATCCCCAGCATTTTTCAGTCATCGCACTGTGGGATAGCATTACCATGCATGTGATGTAACAACTTGCGTAGTAAAGGTTACACATTGTTACATCGCATGCGTTGTAACGCTTGCAAAGTAATGGTATGTGGTGTAATAGCCGCGTACTAATGGCTGTTCACCGGTGGTACTGGTATTGGTGATGGTGGTTTTGGTATTGGTATTGGTGGTATTGGTGGTGGTGGTATTGGTGGTGGTGGTGCTGGTATTGGTGGTGGTGGTATTGGTGGTGGTGGCATTGGTATTGGTGGTGGTATTGGTACTGGTGGTGGTGGTATTGGTAGTATTGGTGGTGGCGGTGGTGTTGATGGTATTGGTGGTGGTGGTATTGGTGGTAGTATTGGTGGTAGCGGTGGTATTGGTGGTGGTGGCATTGGGGGTGGTGGTATTAGTGGTGGTATTGGTGGTGGTATTGATGGTATTGGTGGTGGTATTGGTGATGATCTTGGTGGTGGTGGTATTGGTGGTGGTGGTGTTAATTGTGGTAGTGGTATTGATGGTGGTGTTGGTGGTGGTTGTATTGATGGTGGTGGTATTGGTGGTGGTGGAGGTGGTGGTATTGATGGTGGTGGTAGTGGGGTGGTGGTGGTATTGGTGGTGTTGGTGGTATTGGTGGTATTGGTGTTGGTGGTATTGGTGGTGTTATTGGTGGTGGTATTGGTGGTGGTGGTGGTGGTATTGGTGGTGGTATTGGTGGTGGTATTGGTGGTGTTGGTGATATTGGTGGTGGTAGTGGTGGTGGTGGTGGTAGTGGTGGTGATAGTGGTGGTGGTAGTGGTATTGGTTGTGGTGGTATTGGTTGTGGTAGTATTGATGGTAATATTGGTGGCATTGGTTGTGTTGGTGATAGTGGTATTAGTGGTGGTATTGGTGGTGGCATTGGTTGTGGTAGTATTGGTGGTGGTGGTGTTGGTGGTGGTGGTATTGGTGGTGTTAGTGGTGGTGGTGGTATTGGTGGTGGTAGTGATATTGGTGGTGGTAGTGGTATTAGTGGTGGTATTGATGGTGGTGGTATCAGTGGTGGTATTGGAATTGGTGGTGCTATTGGTATTGGTATTGGTGGTGGTATTGATGGTGGTATTAGTAGTGGTGATATAAGTGTTGGTGGTGGTATTGGTGGTGGTGGCATTGGTATTGGTGGTAGTGGTGGTATTGGTGGTAGTATTGTGGTGGTGGATGTGGTGGTATTGATGGTCACGGTGATGGTGGTATTGGTGGTGGTATTGGTGGTGTTATTGGAGGTGGTGGTATTGGTGGTAGTGCTAATGGTGGGGGTGGTGGTATTGGAGGTGGTAGTGGTATTGGTGGTGGTGGTATTATTGGTGGTGGTGGTAGTATTGGTGGTGGTAGTGGTGTTGGTGGTGGTATCGGCGGTGGTTGTGATATTGTTGGTGGTATTGGTGGTGTTATTGGAGGTGGTGGTATTGGTGGTAGTGCTAATGCTGGGGGTGTTGGTATTGGTGGTGGTAGTGGTATTGGTGGCAGTATTGGTGGTGTTGGTTTTAGTATTGGTGGTGGTAGTGTTATTGGTGGTGGTATCGGCGGTGGTTGTGGTATTGGTGATGGTGGTGGTGTTGTTAATAAAACAGGCTTTTTATGCGGTGTTATATACGTGTACTAATGGCGGTTCACCGGTGGTACTGGTATTGTTGATGGTGGTTTTGGTATTGGTGGTGGTATTGGTAGTGGTGGTGGTGGTGATATTAGTGGTGGTATTGGTGGTGGTGGTATCAGTGGTGGTATTGGAATTGGTGGTGGTATTGCTATTGGTATTGGTGGTGGTATTGTTGGTGGTATTAGTAGTGGTGGTATAAGTGGTGGTGGTGGTATTGGTGGTATTGGTGGTGGTGGTATTGGTATTGGTGGTGGTGGTGGTATTGGTGGTGGTGGTGGTATTGTGGTGGTGGATGTGGTGCTATTGATGGTCACGGTGATGGTGGTATTGGTGGTGGTGGTGGTATTGGTGGTGTTATTGGAGATGGTGGTATTGGTGGTAGTGCTAATGGTGGGGGTGGTGGTATTGGTGGTGGTAGTGGTATTGGTGGCTGTATTGGTGGTGTTGGTGGTGGTGGTAGCATTGGTGGTGGTATCGGCGGTGGTTGTGGTATTGGTGGTGGTGGTGTTAATAAAGCAGGCATTTTATGCGATGTTATATACGCATACTAATGGCGGTTCACCGGTGGTACTGGTATTGGTGATGGTGGTTTTGGTATTGGTGGTGGTATTGGTGGTGGTGGTATTGGAACTGGTGAGGGTGAAATTGGAAGTATTGGAGGTGGTGGTGGTATTGGTGGTGGTGGTATTGGTGGTAGTATTGGTGGTGGAAGTGGTATTGGTGGTGGTGGTATTGGTGGTGGTGGCATTAGTGGTGGTATGGTGGTGGTATTGGTGGTAGTATTGATGGTATTGGTGATGGTATTAGTGATGATATTGGTGGTGGTGGTATTAGTAGTGGTAATGATGGTAGAGGTATTGGTGGTGGTGATATTGGTGGTGGTGTTGGTGGTGGTCGTATTGATGGTGGTGGTATTGGTGGTAGTGGAGGTGGTGGTATTGATGGTGGTGGTAGTGGGGTGGCGGTGGTATTGGTAGTATTGGTGGTGGTAGTATTGGTGTTGGTGGTGGTATTGGTGGTGGTGATTTTGGTGTTGGTGGTATTGGTGGTTTTGGTGGTGTTGGTGGTGGTATTGGTGGTGGTGGTGGTGGTGGTAGTGGGGGTGATGGTGGTGGTGTTGGGGTTGGTGGTGATGGTGGTGGTGGTATTGGTAGTGGTGGTATTGGTGGTATTGATGGTAGTATTGGTGGCATTGGTGGTGGTGGTGGTGTTTGTGGTGGTGGTATATGTGGTGGTGGCATTGGTGGTGGTAGTAGTGGTGGTATTGGTGGTGTTGAGGGTGGTGGTGATGTTGGTGGTGGTATTGGTGGTGTTAGTGGTGGTGGGGGTGGTATTGGTGGTGGTAGTGATATTGGTGGTGGTGGTATTGGTGGTGGTGGTATTAGTGGTGGTATTGGTGGTGGTGGTATCAGTGGTGGTATTGGAATTGGTGGTGGTATTGCTATTGGTATTGGTGGTATTGTTGCTGGTATTGGTGGTGGTGATATTAGTGGTGGTGGTGGTATTGGTGGTGGTGATATTGGTGGTGGTGGTATTGGTGTTGGTGGTATTGGTGGTGGTATTGTGGTGGTGAATGTAGTGGTATTGATTGTCACGGTGATGGTGGTATTGGTGGTGGTGGTATCGGTGGAGTTATTGGAAGTGGTGGTATTGGTGGTAGTGCTATTGGTGGTGGTCGTGGTATTGGTGGTGGTGGTGGTATTGGTGGTGGTAGTGGTATTGGTGGTGGTGGTATTATTGGTGGTGGTGGTAGTATTGGCGGTAGTAGTTGTATTAGTGGTTGTATCGGCGGTGGTTGTGGTATTGGTGATGGTGGTATTGGTGGTGGTGGTGGTATTGGTGGTGTTATTGGAGGTGGTGGTATTGGTGGTAGTGCTAATGGTGGGGGTGGTGGTATTGGTGGTGGTAGTGGTATTGGTGGCAGTATTTGTGGTGTTGGTGGTGGTGGTGGTATTGGTGGTGGTAGTGTTATTGGTGGTGGTATCGGCGGTGGTTGTGGTATTGGTGGTGGTGTTGTTAATAAAACAGGCTTTTTATGCGATGTTATATACGCGTACTAATGGCGGTTCACCAGTGGTACTGGTATTGTTGATGGTGGTTTTGGTATTGGTGGTGGTATTGGTGGTGGTGGTATTGGTGGTGGTGGTGGTGTTGGTGGTGGTGGTGGTGTTGGTGGTGGTGGTATTGGTGGTGGAAGTGGTATTGGTGGTGGTGGTATTGGTGGTGGTGGCATTAGTGGTGGTATGGTGGTGGTATTGGTGGTAGTATTGATGGTATTGGTGGTGGAATTACTGATGATATTGGTGGTGGTATTAGTGGTGGTAATGATTGTAGAGGTATTGGTGGTGGTGATATTGGTGGTGGTGTTGGTGGTGGTCGTATTGATAGTGGTGGTATTGGTGGTGGTGGAGGTGGTGGTATTCATGGTGGTGGTAGTGGGATGGCGGTGGTATTGGTAGTATTGGTGGTGGTGGTATTGGTGGTTTTGGTGGTGTTGGTGGTGGTATTGGTGGTGTTGGTATTGGTGGTGGTGGTGGTATTGGTGGTGGTGGTATTGGTGGTGGTGGTAGTGGGGGTGATGGTGGTGATGTTGGGGTTGGTGGTGATGGTGTTGGTGGTGGTGGTATTGGTAGTGGTGGTATTGGTGGTATTGATGGTAGTATTGGTGGCATTCGTGGTGGTGGTGTTTGTGGTGGTGGTATTTGTGGTGGTGGCATTGGTGGTGGTAGTAGTGGTGGTATTGGTGGTGTTGAGGGTGGTGTTGAGGGTGGTGGTGATGTTGGTGGTGGTGGTATTGGTGGTGGTATTGGTGGTGTTAATGGTGGTGGTATTGGTGGTGGTAGTGATATTGGTGGTGGTGGTATTGGTGGTGGTGGTATTAGTGGTGGTATTGGTGGTGGTGGTATCAGTGGTGGTATTGGAATTGGTGGTGGTATTGCTATTGGTATTGGTGGTATTGTTGGTGGTATTGGTGGTGGTGGTATTAGTGGTGGTGGTATTGGTGGTGGTGGTATTGGTGGAGGTGATATTGGTGGTGGTGATATTGGTGGTGGTGGTATTGATGGTGGTGGTGGTATTGGTGGTGGTATTGTGGTGGTGGATGTAGTGGTATTGATTGTCACGGTGATGGTGGTATTGGTGGTGTTGGTGGTATCGGTGGAGTTATTGGAAGGGGTGGTATTGGTGGTAGTGCTATTGGTGGTGGTGGTGGTATTGGTGGTGGTAGTGGTATTGGTGGTGGTGGTATTATTGGTGGTGGTGGTAGTATTGGCAGTGGTAGTTTTATTGGTGGTGGTATCGGCGGTGGTTGTGGTATTGGTGATGGTGGTATTGGTGGAGGTGGTGGTATTGATGGTGGTGTTGGTAGTGGTGGTATTGATGGTGGAGTTGTTGTTAATAAAACAGGCTTTTGAAAATAACCCGTCAGGTGGCTTTAGTACAGATGACATGTAACACAGACGTGCTGTTGTCAGCTTCAGCCCATTAGCACAGGATTATGTGCTACCTGGAATTCACATGACTTAATTTGTTACTCATTTCTAAATCCATTTTACTTAGGGGTTGAAACAGACAAAAGATAATGCCGGGTTAAAGTGATTGAAAGCAGACACCCGTGTTACGGGGGTGGCCGTGCTACTTAAAAAATACAAGGGGTTTCAGCTGAAGCAGCTCATCTCTGGCCTACAGTAAGAGAAACTCAATAAAGTAAATAGTGCTTACAGACTAAATAACTGAAGGAAAAGGGCCAGTCGCCATGAGATGGTACAAAAGAAGACAAGGCCATACTATGGAGGGATTAACAAGCCTAATAACGAATCCGAAGGCAGCATTTATGAAAGACAATGACACAAGCCAATGCAAAATATGGGAGGAGAGTGGGTGCGGCTTCTCTCTCATACTCTACTACAGCAGTCTCCTAGAGTGAGCAGCACATGCGCGCTGCTGCTAGGCTCAACCTAACAACCCATATCCAGTGGCCTAGTGGTGAGGGGCAGGATAGGCCACCGGCCACTAACACCACTCAGCAGTCTCAGCTCGCAGCAGTGGATGGAGGGGCACACTCAACCCAGCCCTTAGCAAGATCTGCAGTCACTGCAGCAGTCCAATGGAGGAAGGGCTCCAGCCACCTCCCACCCCTTATAGTTCACCAGAAATCCTGCAGAAGTAGGGTGCTGGGGATGGGGGTTGTGCCCATCAGTGCCTGTGGCAGTGTTATCCTACTGCAGCACATGGGCACCATCATCCGGGGTCGATTGGGCACCCCATACCTCTCCATGGTCCCCATACTCCACAAGCCGCATGTGGTCAACAGCACCTATGGCCAAGGAGGAGGGAAATTGGTGCGGCAGTCCCCGGGGCAGTCGAGGAGCTCCGAGAGAGTGCACCTTACTCCATAGCGGTTAGCTCCTAACCCTAAATAGACATTCTTCAAGAATTTTGGTGCTCCACATATTTTTAAATAAAAGTCCTCCTGACAAACATTTTTTAAAATGGCTTGAAACATTAATCCCCAGCTAGTTTTGCCTGGGAATGAAATTGGCATCCTCCTTTTTTACACTGGAAAGCCTAACAGTGTGGTAGTACATGGGAGATGTAACCCCCCCTCTGTCACTTTCTACTAAATGTTTTTCAAGATAACCTAATTCCTTTAAAAGCCCAATAAACTTAGTTATAATACCTTGGATTCTGGTCATGCTCTTTTTTATCAAAGTTCTGGGTGATGCAATTGACAAGGAAGGCCAATGCAGGAAGGAAGATAAGCATCTTCATCAAGTTGACTTACCCATGTGCGGTTATAGGCAGATTTTGCCATTTTTTTAGCAAAGTGTCAGTCTGGTAAATATTTTTTTTTAATTGTTAGAGTGTATATTGAAAATATTCCGGGTGAATAGGGCCAGTTCGTCCACTTATGGGATTGTCTTAATAGGCTCAGCAATTAATGGAACTACATCATCCACATACATAGCTATTTTCCTTTTACATCCCTGACATTTGAAAGTAGCTTCCTGTCCTTCCTGCAATTCAAATCCCCTATAGAGGACTTTAATTGCATTATTACATTTAACGCCACCACAGATTTAGCTAAACACTCCCAGTTGATATGATCAAAAGCCTTTGCCACATCAAGTATTATCACAGCCAAGAGAATTTTGTAGGTTTCCTGCAGGTCAAATGACCCAAACAATAGATTTATAAGATCATGTAATTGCCTCACTGAGATTATTTCTTTTTGATCCTACATGGATTAGTTTCTCCATTACCAATGATAATCTTTTGGTTAGTATTCCTGCAAAGACTTTATAATCCATGTTAACAGGGAAAATAGGTTTAAAAGACTCACTCCTTTGGATTCTTAGTAAGTCTGCAAATTAGTGTCATTGGTGCCTCTCCCCAGATGACTGGCGCCTGAGCCTCATTAAACAAAATCACATTAAACATGTGCTTACAGATTGGAATGATAATCTCCTTTAAGTATTAATATAGATCTCCCGTCAAGCCCTCAGGACATGCTACTTTTTCATTCTTGAGGCCCATTAGAGTACTTCTCAATTCTTCTTCTGAAATCTCGTCAACCAGATTTGTTTAATTGTCTTCCTCTAAACTAGAAAGTTGTCTTTTCAGGGGCCACTCATCTAGTTTGATTAATTATCTTGTTATTGTTTTCTGATATAAATCTTGAAAAATCATACAGCGTGTGTTCAATCTCAGCATTATAAGTCATATCCCTCCTTTCTTTGATATATTGAATATGTTTAATATGATTTTTTTCTTTTCTCAGCTGTGGTTTTCCAGGCTAACAACCTGCCACTTTTATCTTTATATTCAAAGTGTTGCAACTTACTTGTTAACATTTCAGTCTACATATCTGCTCTGTATCAGTGGTTCTTAACCTTTTGACCTCTGTGGACCCACACTTAATCAATATTGGAATCTGTGGACCCCCACTGAATCAATATTGGGATCATGAGAACCCACTGATCCAAAGCGGTTAACCCCACCTGGAAGGACATTTTGAGTGATGCATAAAAAGTGCCCACATTTGAAGAAGCTCTCACTACCACTTTCCAGGCAGTAGCTTTTCTGCATCTGTTAATGAAGGCTGATAGATAAAATTAAAACAAACATTTAGGTACTCCAAAGAGAAAACCTTTGCTGAATCAATGCTTATTTCTAAACCGCATCTAGGGCCCTTTGCCCTTGATCAGTAACATATGGCAGCTTTGGGTGAAGTGTACTAATTTCACCTGTCCAGTGTGACATTAAGGTCATAACCAGTAAGCTAGTGCGTTATGTCTCACAAATCCTGAGCACGCATTTATTCCTAAAAGCAAAAGCTTAAAGACCAAAGCACGCTTTAGCGTCTCCAGCACGAGAGTTAAACTGAAACAGAAAGGAAGGGTAATTCCGACTTGTGCATAAACCTCTGTTTACTCGTGGGGTGTAATTACGCATCCGATAGTTATCGGATGCGCTAAATAACCCAACATTTGTCAAATTTCAGCAGGAAAACATGTTATTTACCATATTATGCAAATTTTGGTGCATTAAACACCAACATCCAAATGTTATTCCCCAATAACTCATAATAGGAGTTATTTATCGCTCCAATAAATAATGTATTTCATGTAATCAGGCCCAAAAGAGCCCTTATTACATGAAAAGACCCTGTTGATAAATGGCAGCGTGAAGTGTTGAAATCCTTAAATGAATTTGAATTTCTGTGTTTTCTGAGCTTGACCATTCAAACATGGAAGTATGTCAATACACTGGCATTTCTCTGTTTTAGAGAACTTGTGTTGAGTGTTGAAGCAAATTACTTTAGCAATACCTACATCATATTTATTAGAGTGACGTTAGGTGGGTATTACAGTCACTTTTGAAATTCTAAAAACCTTTGGAATAAGTCATGTTTGGCTGTGAACAAGCATCTAATCTACCTCATGGCCTGGAACATGACATTACAAATTCTGTCATAAATACCATCATTGATGATATCACAAATGGGGTCATTAATGCTTCACAGGGGCATGTAATACTTGTTGAACATGTTTCAAACCCATATTTTAAGCGTTGTTTTGGTGGGTGTGCTCAAGTGTGCATTCGGAGGGGGATCAGATTTCTGTTTCTACAACACATCCCAGATATATCTGCCCACCACCGATCTGTCCATGTGCAACCAGTGCTTATCTCACTTGTGCAGTGAACACTCGGAGATTACTCGTAACTGAGCGTCCTTATGGTATAAATGGAAGTCCGGGAGGACCAATCCACCTGCATCTTTTGGTAGTCCTAAAATTTAGTGGGATAAACGGGCTCAGTGATTTTGCCATATGAAACGTGTTATAAGTGAGTGTAAAGATGAGAGGTAACCATGGTCCAGGTCAACAGGGAGACCCTAAAAGAAATACAGTAGCAGGCACGACAGTCATTTTTACGGCATAAATAAGTCCAAGCCACAAAATGTACATGGGAGCCAAATCTTTGAGGTCTGCCGTAAGCTGCTGTAGGAGCGGTGGATAATTGGCTAGGACCAGGTCTGAAACCCTGTGGGTGATTTTAATACCCAAATAGTTAATCTCATTCCTAGCCCACTGGAAGGTGGTGGTCGTGACACAGTTTTCCATGCCGGGAGTAGTAAGCGTAAGGATTTGGTTACGTTTATACGGAATCCCGCCATCTCTACTTATGTCTTTAGTGCTGCGTACAGAGCATCTAGTGAAGACTGTGAGGAAGAAAGGGTCAACAGCACAACATGTGAAATGAGGGTCATTTTATGCTCATTTGATCCAAAGGGGAGGCCTCAAATTGTGGATGTGGATGTGGAATTGATTTTAGCTGCCAGGGACTCGATGCTAAAGGCAAATAGGTGCGGGGATAGAGGACACCCCTAGCGCATACCCCCTAAATTGAAAGAAGTCCAAACCTACACCGTTGGCTAGCACTTTCGACCATGGGGAAGCGTAATTGTCCTGAATCATGGCAATAAATTGGTCGCAAAAGTCAAAACGTCGCAAGGTTTGGAATAAAAAGGTCAATCCACTTGGTCGAACGCTTTCTCCACTTCAAAAGCTAATAACACGGCCGGTATCTTATTCTTAGTTGCTTTTTCGACCAAGTGAATCACCCGTCGCAAGTTATCATGTGTCTGTTGGCCTTTGATGAAGGCAGACTGATCAGGGTGCATCAGGTTGTGCATCAAATCCTGTAGTCTGGAGGCCAATATCCATGTGTAAAGTTTGGCCTCCAAATTGAGCAGTGCTATGGGGCAATATGAGCCACAGGAACGGGGGTCTTCACCCGGTTTTGGGATGAATGAGATGAGCCCCTTGCTCATCGAGGGTGGCACTGTTCCTAATTGAGACACGTGGTTAAAGAGCGCAACCAATTGAGGTATTAGGTCGAAGCTAAACATTTTATAAAATAGAGCCATAAACCCACTTATGGGGCTTCAAGGCCATGATAGCGTCCCTTACTTCCTCTTTGTGAATACGTTCATCTAGGGTTCTCGTTTTGGCCCTCTGTCACCTGAGGAAGGTCCACATTTTCTAGATAGTCCAATTGGGTCTGGTCATTCGTGGGGGGGGGGGGCAGCGTATAACCTCTCACAGAAACTGCCAAAAGTTCACGCCTTCTCTAAGTCAGAGACTGCAAGCTTGCTGTCCTCCTGTATAATGTCCCCAATGTATTCCTTTTCCTTTTTAATTCTAAGTTGTCATGCCAGGTGGGATCCTACTTTATTACCCTGCACACAGGATGTACGTTTGAGATGCAGGAGAGTTAATCCCAGCCTATTGGTATAGATCGCGGTAAGCTTCTCTCTGAGTGCTGTGACTTTCCATTGCAATATTAATGTTGGCTGTTGTTTATGTTCGTGCTGGGCCCCTGAAACTCTGCCTCAAGTGTTAATCTTTCCTTTGTTCTTTCTTCATTAAGTGCTGAAATTAGAGCAATACATTTCCCTCAGGTAAACACCTTAAACATGTCCCAAGTGTTTTTGAGGTTAGTGTCCTGGGGAGGCAGCAGGGGGATTAATTTGAAAATAATTCCCTATTAGCTTTGCAAAGATCGTCCCAGAGGATGCGATCTCTGGCAAGGGAGACAGGAAAAGAACATTGATGGAGTGTTGATGGTGGAGGTCCCCAATTCATGGTTAACAGTATTGGGGCATGATTAGAGAAGGCGCTTGGGTAGAAAGAGGTTGTGAGTAGAGTCGGTGTAATCGATTGGCTAATGAAGCTGTAATCCAATCTGGAGTATGTGCCATGCAAGTGTGAGAAGAATGTGTAGACTCAAGTTGTAGGATGTAGAGTTCTCCAGGCCTGGAGTAGACACAGAGACTGCCTTTCCTGCTTTAAGGCTTTGGAGAAACTCCTTGTAGGGGATCTGTGTGGGTGGGTGCTATCCATGTCAGAGTCCCATGTGAGGTTAAAGTTACCCATCAAGATTATTTCCTCTTCTGAAAAGCCTCCCAATAAAGCCAAGAATGGCTATATAAAGGGAACTTACTAGCATTGGGAGACGTATACCAAGGCAAAAGGGCATGACAGCTCAGCAAGGTACACCTTCACCATAATAATTATCCCTTCTTTAAAAAATGTGTAGTCTTCTGGAGTACATCTTAATGAGGAGTGGGAAAAGGGGCAATCACATTGTAGCTCATGGCCGCAGAGGATTTCTACATTGTAGGGTAGGCCTTATGTCGCAGTCTGTGGTCTTCACTCCGTTTGAGATGAGTCTCTTGCAGAGCTACTATGTCATGTTGCTGGTCTGGCAAGTATTTCCACAATTTGTGATGCTTTGTGGGTGAATTTAGGCCCTTTACAATCCATGAGAGTGTAGTGATTACCATGGAGACTTAGTGGTTGCAAGGGCTAATACTATGCCCTGCATAGCACTCTCTCTGGATCCACCCACCTCTCCGCCCACCAAGAAAAAAACATTATATATCACATTGCCCTCCTCCCCACCGCCTCCCTCCCATCCCACCACAAAGCAGTGTTCCACATGTACCAATAAACTAGACAACTGGAAATCCAGAACAAAAACTAGTGGGACGTGTCCCCAAACAAGCATATTCTTAGTTGAGATATACTGCATGACAGGCGTATGGTCCAAAGCCGCTAATGCAAATATTAGAAGCTTAATATGATCAAGATGCGTGATGAAATATTGGGTATATCATAAACAGACAAGCCTACCAAATTGTAATTTTGTTATTTACACTCAGTCCGTCATCGTTCCCCAAGGGAAGATATGAGATGTGAGCATATCATAAATCGTCTTCTGAGTTAGCTACAGACCCCCATCAATGGGTGGAGGTTTCGCGGAATAAGGAACCTGCTGGAGAAAGAGAATTTTTTCTTTTGACCCCTCATCTCTTTCTTGAGCATCTGGAATGTTGTTGAGAAAGCCACTGTCACTTCTCTGCATTTCCTGGGTGGTTCTTGCTCAGGGTCTTTATTCCATCCCCATGTTTTTTATCATCTGGAAGTGGAGTACCCAAGATTGTCGTTGCTGCTTAGAGTTCGATTATATGATGAGTCTTGTTCTGATACCCAAATACTATGCCAAATGGGTATGTCCATCTATATCTGATGTGATGCTGCCTCAATTTGTCAGTGATGGGCTGCAACTGTTGTCTTCGGGCCAACATTGCTGGGGCTATATTTTGGAAAAGACAGCATGTGGCGCCCTGGAAGGAGAGTTCGTCTTTCATCTGCTCTACTTGAAGGATCGCTTACTTCATCTTGAAGGAGTGTAATTCGGCAAGGAAATTCCGTGGTCAGCCGCTTCCTCCCAATCCCTGCGGGCCCACTCAATGAACTCTGTCTTTCTTGATCTTCATGCACTCCTCCCCAAGCACCTCCGCAAACTCGCCACCACATAGGCCTTGAGGTCTGAACCCTCTGCCCCTTCTTCCAGGTTAAGAATGCATATGTTGTCACATCTTGACCTGTTTTCGAGATCCTGGAATTTTAATGTTGAGACCTGGCGTTGCATACAAAGGGAGTCAGATGATTCTTCCACCAGGCCTGTATGTCTTTCTACCTCCTTGAACTTGGTCTTGAGGCTAGTGTGTTAGAGCCCACAGAGTCAACATCGTGTTGGAACACTGTGAGCCTGTTATTAATGTCCGACTATTTCCAGTGAGGCGTTCAGATCTTCTTTGAACTCTTCCCGGAGTTCCCGCTTGAATTCTTTAAGGGAGGATAGAAGGTCTTCTTTTGTGAGTGCCAAGACGTTGCTGCCAGCAGTGACATGGGTATGGCGCATGCCTTAGTTGGTGTGAAATAGCTGGACACTCTTTTGGTCTGGATCCTTTTTGGTGGCATAAAGACAGCAGGCGCGAAGAGGGGTAGCATCCCAAGGGTTGTCGCAGTCCTCATCCAGTGAGGCGAAAGAAGGGGAGTCGCTGCACTGTTCGTTGGAATTTATATGGCGAGCCTCCGGGGCAACAAAAGACTAACTAGTGATAAGAGATGTGTATGGCTGAGGTTAATGGACAATCTCCCACATGATCCCACCACTGTAAGGCAGGAGAGAGTTGCCTGTGCCCGCCGATCGTTGCAAATCACCACCTCCTCCCCTAGCAGTTGCTGAAGTGTCACGGTTCAAAAAAAGCCAGTTACTCTTTGTCCAGCATAGCTCTCAAGGAGAGGCAGTGATCGTAGGGTACCTAGAATGCATTGTTTGGGTTGCGGAAAGTTTGGTCAGACTATCACTCCCAAAGCCCATCTGTAATTTAGGGGCAGGTGACTCTCTCATCAACATTCATTGGGTAGGTAGTCCTCCATCTTAAGGTCAGGCAAGGAGGAATCAACAGTCTCTTCGGATATTTACACTTGGGAGGCAGGGAGTAGTGCAAGAGGGAAAAGGCTTGTGTTCCTCAGTCTCACCGCAGGCACATTTCGGGGGGGCGATGTAGCAGGAGATTATTCAGTGCAAGTGTTATTGCCCTTTTGTCCTGGCACTGCCATCTTGAAATAAGGCAAAATGATTTCACAGTTCTATAGCTGGAGATGGTCCAACTTAACAGAGCCTCAATGGGCAGGACCTCAGAGTTATATCTAAATATATAATATTTCCACCTCTGGCTGCCGTTAGAGTCTCTGATGCGTGCGGTATACACTGCAGTGATCTGGGACTATCAGCGGGTACCACGGGCCTGGTATGATTGCTGCGTTGTGAAGGTCTGCATGTAGGCTCTTCTCCACCCAGGTGGCTGCTTATCTCATATCTCCAGTCGCGTGTAAAGGTGCCTTGAGGGTGGAGAGGGCCCCAGCACTGCAGCAGAAACCCATCCCTCAACATCAGATGAGCACCCAAATGGCCTCTGCTCATACCTCCATGTGCCCTCTCGGTAAATCTGCTGCCATCAATCTCATTGGGGCCCTAAATAACCATCTCCCATAGTGTCCCCTGTGTGCCGCATGTAGAGAAGGGTTCTGCTATCTCAGGTGGGCCGATAACCTTGAATTGGCATAATTTTGCAGCGGAGCTCATGTGGATCACGTCCACTTGACTATCTTGATTTGCCAACCCCCCAGGTACAATTTTTTGACAATCATGTGTAGAGGTCTTCACTATTCACTTTTATCTGAGACTGATCAATGTGCCCTTTTTGCTCAATTTCAGTTATTCAGTTCCGCATGGCGGCATTGTGAGTATTCTTAGAAGCTAGCCATTTACACTAGTCCCAGTTTTGTTTTTGCAGTCATTTACATCTTTTCATATCCCATTTTTTCTAGAGTATTGCCCTGCTATCCATTGTGTGTTTGTCCTCATTATGACCTTGATATTAACACATAAAGTTGAATTAAAAAAAAAATTCTTTTAATTCAGTTTTGGTACAACCAACAAACCCGTGAAGACATAGGGCCTCATTACGATGTCGGATGGACTTACGTCCACCCGACACCATACCCGTTTGGAGCCACCCGACCATAGGTCAGTGGTTCCAACCGCACAATATGGATGTGACCACCCACAGGAACCCAAAACAGGTGCCTGCTGCCGATTGGACTTGAGATCTCATTGGGAGAGTGCCATCCATCATGATGCCCAGATTTTTCACAGAGTTTTGTGCAGAGAGAGGAGGTGACATTTCCGCGGGACACCAGTGTTTTCACTCGTCAGCAGGCAGGGAGCCAAAAAAGATTACCTCCGATTTCTCTGGGTTGCATTTTAACTGGTTCCTCCTCAACCACGAAAACACCTTCGATAGGGAGGTACTGATCTTCTCACCCTCAAAGTCAGGTCCCTTGTCGCAGGTGAAAAGGAGCTGCGTGGCGCCAGCGTAAGTAATAATTTTTATGCCACACGCCTCTGCCAGTGGTGCCAAGGGTGACATACATAGGTTGAAAAGAATAGTGCTCAATATAGAGCATTGAGGAACTTCCACTTTCAGACTTGGGATGGAGGCCGCAAAGGGAGGGGTCCAGACTTCCTGGCTCCTGTCTTCTAGGAAGGAGGAAAACCATTTCAGAACGATGCTGTCTATTCCAAAGTCCCGTAGCCTGTCCAGGAGTCTAGCGTGAGGAACGGTATCAAAGGCCACAGATAGGTCTAATAAAATCAGAATGGCTTTGCCCCCTTATCCAGCTTCTTCTTGATATGCTCCGAGTCCTCTAGTAGGGCTGTCTCTGAACCATAGTTGGCTCTAAAACCCTACTGGCTTGGGTACAGGAGTTTATGTTTTTCCAGCGTAGTCTGAGATCACTGAATTGACATATTTCGCTAGACCCTTGGTGAAGAACAGCAATAGCGAGATGGGTCTGTAGTTTGCTGACACTGAGGGGTCAGCAGAGGGTTTCTTAAGTCGCGGGGGAATTTTAGCACGTTTCCAAATAACAGGCATATGGCCAGCAGTAAGGGAGGAATAAAGTACCTTATTTGCCACAGGATTTAAGGACGTGGCCACCGTGGCCATCAGTTTTGCTGGGCAGGGGTGAGCAGGGGACCTTGACTCCAGACTCTTGATGATATCAAGGGATACTTCAGGTTGTAGCAGAGGAAACTGTATAGGAGCCCAGCTGCCTCTTGAGGAGGGTTGCGCCGCCCGGGCTAAATGGTCAGCAGGCTCATGGTCCTCATGGGACCCCGTAGAGAGGGAGTCCGGAATAGTCACGATTGTATTGTGAAAGAAAGTTGCAAGTTGATGAGTCCATTAGGGAGAGAGGGGTAAAACCCTAGCAACAGATGAGGGGCGGAGAAGATGGTCATGATTTTAAAGATATCCTTGCCTTTGTTGCTGGACATCTCTATTTTGGCTTTTAGATAGCTTTTTTTGGCATGGAGGATTTTTGTATAATGGGCTTTTAAGGCCAGTTTGTACTCAAGTTTATCGTCAGAATATTTTTTTTTACGCCATTTCCTTTCCAGGCGTTTGTGGGCGCTTTTCCTCATTCTCAGTAGCTCGTTAAACCATGGGGCAGAAAGTCTGGCTTTCTTGGGAGTACATGTGGGCATCGGGGCTAACACATCAGCACTGTGCTCCACCCAGGTCTCGAGTTGGAGTGCATCACTCTCAGGATCGTCTGATAGCAGAGGAGTGGAGGTATCCAACGCCTCCCCTAGAGCAGATGGAGAGACTCAGTGGAAAAGTCTTTGAATGTTTACCCATTTCTTGGTGGGGTCTGAAGACCCCTCCCTGACCTTGAAACCGATAAGGCAATGATCCGACCACACCAGTGGAAGGGGCAGATCCACCTCGAGCTCTGCATTGGGGAGCATTTGGTTGAGGATGTGGCCCTTATTGTGCATAGGGTGGGAGACATAAGGGACCAGGTTAAAGACTGCAAGGGACTAGGTCAGGGAGATGACCCTGGGCTCAGTGGGTTTATCCTGATGGTACAATTTTTTGACAATCATGTGTAGTGGTCTTCACTATTCACTTTTATCTGAGACTGATCAATGTGCCCCTTTTGCTCAATTTCAGTTATTCAGTTCCGCATGGCGGCATTGTGAGTATTCTTAGAAGCTAGCCATTTACACTAGTCCCAGTTTTGTTTTTGCAGTCATTTACATCTTTTCATATCCCATTTTTTCTAGAGTATTGCCCTGCTATCCATTGTGTGTTTGTCCTCATTATGACCTTGATATTAACACATAAAGTTGAATGTAAAAAAAAATTCTTTTAATTCAGTTTTGGTACAACCAACAAACCCGTGAAGACATAGGGCCTCATTACGATGTCGGATGGACTTACGTCCACCCGACACCGTACCCGTCTGGAGCCACCCGACCATAGGTCAGTGGTTCCAACCGCACAATATGGATGTGACCACCCACAGGGCAGTCAAAAACATAAATTTTCCTATGGCTGCTTGTGCGGTCGGAGACAAAAGCCCGAAGCACAAGCTGCCATAGTAAAATGGATGTTTGGAAACATCCCTGCACCGTGTGGCAGGCACTGTGAGGAAGAGGGTGCAGGGATGTTTAGAGGGCCACGGTGCAGGGATATTTAGAAAGGCACCATTGGTGCCCCACAGTCCCCATAGCGGAGAGCAAGGGGGGAAGGGGCCCTTCTGAAGGCCCCAAAAGTCACTTTCCAACAGCCTTTCAATGTTGTAAAGGCCGGCATGTAAAGGCTGTCGGAAACCGACATTGTAATGCCTACAGCGGAGATGAGGCTCTGTGAGCCCGTCAGAAGAGAAGCGAAATTCCCTTGTGGGTTTCCCTCTGACCGCCATCATCATAATACGGCAGTCGGAGTGAAACTGTCAAGCCCAATACCTGAATCTAGATTCTTCCACAGGAACCGAACGGCTGAAGTTCCTCGATGATTTTTTCCCAACTCCCCAATGCCCCTAAACCAGAATCTCTCTGATATCATAAGCAGGGGGGAAAGGGGAATGGGACAGAAAGAGAGACTGCCACACTGGTGTCTTCGCTGGATACTACCCAAGTAGGGACTATCTGCACCTGCAACATTTAGCACAAAATTATTATAGCTCAGAACGCCTAACGTACCCTCTAACGCTTGCAATTCTAAACTTCTAGTACAGTATGGTTACCTTGTCTTGTGTGGAACCTTGCCTCTCTCTGGTAATATGGGCTTTCCAATGTAATATTTTAATATCAAAAATGTCTTTAAATGGTGACTGACGCAGTATAATTAAAGTGTCTTTTTCACTTTCATTCAGCAGGAGACAATGTTCCAGAGCCGGCACTGCAGAGTTGGTGAAGTCGGTAAGTATAATATATATATATATATATATTCCTGCTTACTTGTAGAGTTGAGTGCTGGAAAAACCCCAACTGCAAGAGATGAGGAGTGCTCCGGAGATTTTAAGTAAAAGGTCGTCTTTATGAATCTCAGTGACTGCTAATGAATAGTATCTTCTCATAAACAAATGTCTCTAGTGAGTTTCCAAAAGAATTGTCTTTAATTTTGAGTGAAAAAATTACAAGCTCCCAAAAGGAAGTAGGAACACTGGAACGATCATTCTGGAACACTGATAGTCTTACTGGAAGAAAAAACTCAAGTGACTGACTATCGTTTGCCCACTGAAGGTTTTATCTGACCTAACTATAATGCACTAACGAGTGCTGCCTCACATAAAAGGATACATTCTCTGGAAACTGGAGCGTTGAGGGAAGCGGATACTCTCTCTCAGGAATTACAGAAAAAAATACCTCACCAAGGCGTCACTGTATGATACGAGCGTTAGAACCTCGCAGAAATACAGTTGGGAGATTCAAATGAGTCTGGAATCAAACAGGAAAAAACGGCACGTTCTGAGGAGAAAGAGAACGCGTAGCAGCCGACGAAGGTCTTCAGTTGAAGTGCGCCGGTAATCAGGTGAGCGCGCTCGATACAGCTGAGCTGTCAAAACAAGGGTGCAACACTAGAGCGCTAACCCAATAACAAGGGCCGCCATGTTGGAACAGTGTGAGGTGCTTAATGTTCTCTAACTATAATTTTGCAATTAGCCACGCCACTAACTGAGACCAATTAATGGGGGAGTGCAACAGTGAATAACCTTGCTTAAGTTTGAATGTAGGACCCAATCGCTTAGGTTCTAAACAACCTTGACCTATCCTGACAGTACCCCCCACCAAAGCCCCTCTCTAGGTTTCTGTGGATTAGTCTGGTGGAATTCTCTTATTAGTCACGAAGCATGAACGTTTGAACTGGGCTCCTATGATCTTTCTTCCGGGCCAAAACCCTTCCAGTCAACCAAATAAAATAATTGACCCTTCTTGCATTTGGAATCTAGTATTCTCTTAACTTCAAATTCTTCTTCTGATTGTACTTGAATTGGAACTGGTGGTGACAAACGTCTCAAATTAGAGGGACTTCTTTTTACTAAAGAGACATGGAAGGTCGGATGAATCTTAAACTTACTAGGAAGTCTGACCTTAACACTAACAGGATTCACCATCTTGTCTACAGGATAAGGACCCACAAATCTAGGTTGAAATTTTCTATTTCCTCTCAACCTCATATGTCGAGTAGAAATCCAAACCTGATCTCCTGGCTTAAAAACTGGGCTAACCTTTCGTCGTTTGTCTGCCTGCTTCTTATGTGCATTCTTGGACTTATCTAGGTTCTCTGAAGCCTTTTGATACGCTTCTTGCAACTTCTGTATAACTTCTCCAGCTACTGGAACCTCCACCTCAACCTTACCTAGCAGCATATTTGGATGTCTCCCTGAGTTCAAATAAAAGGGCGAGTAACCAGTAGAAGAATGGATTGAATTATTGTATGCAAATTCAGCTGTTCCCAGAAAATCCGGCCACTCTCCCTCCTGATCCATTAAATAGAGACGTAAATATTGCTCTAAATCCTGATTAACTCTCTCAGTTTGCCCATCAGTCTCGGGATGAAAACTGGTGGACAAACGAGAATCAACACCTAGCCCCTTCAGAAAGGATTTCCAAAATCAGGACGCAAATTGGGGGCCCCGATCAGAAATCACAACTTTGGGAATCCCATGGAGTTTCACTATGTTCTGAATGAACAGGTTCGCCAATTGGGAAGCATTTGGAAGGGCCTTTAGAGGAATGAAATGGCTCATCTTAGAAAAATGGTCCACAATGACCCAGATAACTGAGTAACCTTGACTGGAAGGCAGATCTACAAGGAAATCCATAGAAACTGTATGCCATGGGTAGGGAGCTACAGGCAAAGGCATGAGAAGACCCTGTGGAGTTTGACGATCTACCTTTCCTTTAACACATTGTTCACATGTAGCCACATGCTGCCTCACTTGAGCTTCCATGCCAGGCCAACGAAATGATCTTTTCAAGAGTTCCAAAGTCTTTTTAACACCCTTATGTCCTGCCAATGGGTGGTCATGAAACAGTTGAATCACCTCTTTGCGGAGGTCCTCATTTGGCACAAAAGGTTTTCCTTGGAAAAAAGGTTTACCACCCTTTATTTCTCGCTCTGGTCCTTTCAACTTCCAAGATTCTAACTCACTAGGGGAGAGATTCTCCTTGATCCTTTCTTCAAGTTCCTCGTAGACAGTGGTGCTCACAATCTTTTGTTCTGGGATTATATGCCCTTGTTTTACTTCTTCTTTCCCATCACCAACATTCAAACGGGATAACGCATCGGCCTTTCCATTTACTGAACCCGGCTTGTAGGTCAAGACAAAGTTGTAATCAGCAAAAAAGAGTGACCACCTGAGTTGCCTTGGAGTGAGAGTTCTGGCTGATTTCAAAAACTGTAAGTTTCGATGGTCAGTGAACACTGTTATTTCATGTTTCGCCCCAAATAGGTAATGTCTCCATTCCTGAAAAGCATCCTTTACCGCCAACAATTCCTTGTCTGCAATGGAGTAGTTAATCTCTGCAGCTGATAACTTACGAGAATGATAAGCCACAGGATGGAGTTGGCCAGTATCCTTATGCCGTTGAGAGAGAACGCCTCCAATAGCCAAGTTGGAGGCATCTGCTTCCACAAAAAATGGTTCCGCCAAATTTGGATGTTGCAAAACAGGTGCCGTAATAAAGGTTTCTTTCAGTAGTTGGAATGCCATTTCAATTTCTGCGTTCCACACAACCTTTTCATTCTTCTTAAGCAATCGTGTAATGGGACTGACTTTCTCAGAAAAGTTTTGAATGAATCTTCGTTAGAAATTGGCAAATCCCAGGAAACTCTGTATCTCCTTTACTGATCGTGGAGCAGGCCAATCCTTAATGGCCTTCACTTTTGTGTCATCCATGAACACTCCTTCAGACGAAAGAATGTAACCTAGAAATTCTATCCGAGTAGAATGGAAAACACATTTCTCCAACTTTACAAACAGCTGATGTTCCAGTAGACGCTCCAAAATTGCTCGGACATGCTGCACAGGCTCTTTTAAATTTGTGGAAAAAATGAGAATGTCATCAATATATACTACGGCAAAGCGGCCCAAAAATTCTCATAGTAAATCATTTACAAAATGCTGAAAAGCAGACGGGGCGTTGCATAGGCCGAAAGGCATAACTTGATATTCGAATAGCCCAAATCGAGTTCTGAACGCTGTCTTCCACTCATGTCCTTCAGTCATACGAACCAAATGATTTGCCCCTCGTAAATCCAATTTGGTATAAACTTGAGCCTCTTTAACTTGATCCAAAAGTTTGGAGATCAAAGGTAAAGGATATCTATTCTTTTTAGTGACCAAATTTAATGCACGATAGTCAATACAAGTTCTTAAACTCCCGTCTTTCTTTGGAATAAAAAAAAGAGGGGAGGAGACCGGTGACTGGGACGGACGGATGAATCCATTGGCAAGATATTGATTTAAATAGTCCTTTAAATGTTTGTTCTCAGCTTCTGATAACGCATAAATGCGACTACAAGGTAAGGAAGTTCCCGGTTCCAATTCTATCTTGCAATCATACTCCCGATGTGGGGGTAATTTCATGGCTTCTCTTTCATTGAAAACTGCCTCCAGATCTTGATACTCTTCAGGAATACTTTGTATTTCTACGGCACAAATCATATGAGTCTGTTCCGCTAAACAAACTGATGGAGATAGTCGAGATTCAATTTTGTCGGAATCAAAACAATGCTTGACACAATATTCTGAATTCAAATCTATTGTTCTTTATGCCCAATCAATTTTCGCATTGTGCTCTGTAAGCCAGGGAAGTCCCAGAATCAACTGGAATTGCGGGGCATCAATCAGATTGAAACTTATTATACTTCGATGTTTCTCTGGACCCAACATCGTGATCTCTTCAGTGTCATAGGTAATAGGTCCAGAAGAGAGGTTGGTGCCATCCACAGCTCTCACTGGCTCCGGTTTATCTTTTTTGACAAAAGATATTCCTAAAGACTTAGCGAATTGAATATCACAAAAATTTCCAGTAGCTCCGGAATCAATCATTACCGAAATTTCCTCCACCTTGATCTCTCGAAACAAAATTTGACTGGAAATTATTAAATGAGGAGCAGACGACTGAAGGGTGTTCACTAACTGCTGAATGTTTGGAGTTGTCTCTTGTACAGCTCCCACCAGAGCAACTCCGCCTACTGATGGGGCCTGTCTTTTACCCATGATGAATTCTTAGGCTTCTTTGGACACTCCTTAACAAAATGGCCCGCACCGCCACAATACATGCACAACTTCCCTTGACGTCTTTTTTCTCGTTCCTCTTTACTCAAGGGCCCACGTACCGTACCTATTTGCATAGGTTCTTCTGTAGCGCCGTGTTCACTGGTCTTTGGTGCTTCGGATTTCATCCTGTCAAATCTGGGTGGAATTTGTCGGATTTCTTTCCGCCGCTCACTCCTTCTTTCAAATTGACGCTGATCTATCTGCAGAACCAGATCAATTAATTCTGATACATTGGTGGGCCTCTTCGGAATCTGAGCAAGGCCATCCTTCAACTCATCTCTTAGACCTCTGTAAAAAATTGCAGCTCGTTTTGACTCGGGCCAATTTGTTTCTACAATTAGTTTATTAAACTGAGCCAAATAGGCCACCAACTCACGATTTCCTTGTTTCAGGTCTAACAGCTCATTGTCTGTGGCTGAGAGATGGTTCTGCGATCAAAAATCCGTAGAAACTCAGCCTTGAAACCTTCAAAATTGTAAAGAACTGGATCATTCGTATTCACCAAAGGCATGGACCAGGCAGCAGCATCTCCGCTCAAGTAAGACAGCATGAAAGCAACCTTAGATTGATCCTCTTTAAAGATGATGGGCTTACACATAAAGTGTAATGAGCACTGTGTGAGGTAAATTTGAGCCCTATGAGGATCTCCCTGAAATCTCTCTGGAGGAGCTAGCGGAATTGTGGGAGACATGGCATGGATTACCTGAGTAGTTAACTCAGAGGTCGAGGAAGAAGGGGTAAATGTTGCGGGTTTCTGCTCACTGAAATTTGGACTTGGGCTAATAGCTAGTTCATCAATTCTTTGTCTTAAATAACTAGCCTCTTGATTAGATTTTCTAACCTCCTCCCTAGTTTCACTCAATTGCTTTTGTAAGACTTCCAATATTGATGCCAATGTCTTGACATCAAAACCTTCAGCCATTCTGTTCGGGTGGAGTGAATAGGTAGGGCACTTCAATCTGTCAAGCCCAATACCTGAATCTAGATTCTTCCACAGGAACCGAACGGCTGAAGTTCCTCGATGATTTTTTCCCAACTCCCCAATGCCCCTAAACCAGAATCTCTCTGATATCAAAAGCAGGGGGGAAAGGGGAATGGGACAGAAAGAGAGACTGCCACACTGGTGTCTTCGCTGGATACTACCCAAGTAGGGACTATCTGCACCTGCAACATTTAGCACAAAATTATTACAGCTCAGAACGCCTAACGTACCTTCTAACGCTTGCAATTCTAAACTTCTAGTACAGTATGTTTACCTTGTCTTGTGTGGAACCTTGCCTCTCTCTGGTAATATGTGCTTTCCAATGTAATATTTTAATATAAAAAATGTCTTTAAATGGTGAGTGACGCAGTATAATTAAAGTGTCTTTTTCACTTTCATTCAGCAGGAGACAATGTTCCAGAGCCGGCACTGCAGAGTTGGTGAAGTCGGTAAGTATATTATATATATATATATATTCCTGCTTACTTGTAGAGTTGAGTGCTGGAAAAACCCCAACTGCAAGAGATGAGGAGTGCGCCGGAGATTTTAAGTAAAAGGTCGTCTTTAAGAATCTCAGTGACTGCTAATGAATAGTATCTTCTCATAAACAAATGTCTCTAGTGAGTTTCCAAAAGAATTGTCTTTAATTTTGAGTGAAAAAATTACAAGCTCCCAAAAGGAAATAGGAACACTGGAACGATAATTCTGGAACACTGATAGTCTTACTGGAAGAAAAAACTCAAGTGACTGACTATCGTTTGCCCACTGAAGGTTTTATCTGACCAAACTATAATGCACTAACGAGTGCTCCCTCACATAAAAGGATACATTCTCTGGAAACTGGAGCGTTGAGGGAAGCGGATACTCTCTCTCAGGAATTACAGAAAAAATACCTCACCAAGGCGTCACTGTATGATACGAGCGTTAGAACCTCGCAGAAATGCAGTTGGGAGATTCAAATGAGTCTGGAATCAAACAGGACAAAAACGGCGCGTTCTGAGGAGAAAGAGAACGCGTAGCAGCCGGCGAAGGTCTTCAGTTGAAGTGCGCCGGTAATCAGGTGAGCGCGCTTGATACAGCTGAGCTGTAAAAACAAGGGTGCAACACTAGAGCGCTAACCCAATAACAAGGGCCGCCATGTTGGAACAGTGTGAGGTGCTTAATGTTCTCTAACTATAATTTTGCAATTAGCCTCGCCACTAACTGAGACCAATTAATGGGGGAGTGCAACAGTGAATAACCTTGTTTAAGTTTGAATGTAGGACCCAATTGCTTAGGTTCTAAACAACCTTGACCTATCCTGACAGAAACCCTCGATGTCGGGCGGAAAGCCTCTGATGGATTGTCGAAGGCTTTCTGCCCGACATTGAAATCAGACCCACAGTAACTCCCCCCTTCATCCCCCCTCAATGGCACATCAACTGACATACAGACAGAACCCTACATCTACTACCCAATGTCCATCCATAGTGTGCTATAAAAAAGTTAAAACCACCACTCTCTGCTCTTGTGACCCTTCTTCACGCCTTAGTCATCCCTTCGGGCTCTTCTTCCGAGAAACCCTCTTCCATCCCCTTCGATGATCCCCACACTTTAAGAAAGTTTTTTTGGCATCCTCCTGTTCTTCCACTCTCATATATGAGTTCATATTATCCATTGTTGCCTCATTGGGCCCCGTTTGCTACTCCCCTTTTGTATCACATCTCTCTGTGCCTCCATCAGAGCCACATTGCAGAAAAGGAGCATGTCTCTATTGAGCATTTGTTCCCCCCAAACCCCCAACATCACACCATTGGTATTTAGTGCCAAAGATTCCCCTAGGGCCTGTGAGATTCTACTACGTACCTCCTCCCAGAACCTGTGAATTTCCAGACAGTTCCACACAGTGTGTACAAGCATGCCTCTCTGTGTGCATCTCCACAAACATCTATTCAATGCTGTTCTGCCCATTGCGGATAACCTAGTTCTGGTGTAATGGGCTTGTGCAAAACCTTGAACTGTTTCAGCCGAAAACCCGCTTGAAGCGCCACTTCCCCCTGGGTACCTGCAAGCCTCTCCCACTCATCATTCTCCAGTCTAACCAGATCCTATTTCCATCTCTCGCACAGCCGCTGTAGTGGGTGAGCACCGTTTGACCAAAGCGTATTGTAGATGACAGAACTCACGTGGTGGCGAAGGGGGCTCCAATTATTCTATACTCCAGTGAGATCTCCTCCGGTATCTCTGTCGCTTGGTTAATAGGAGCCCAAAGTCGGTGCCTCACCTGAAGATATCTCAAGTATTGTCCCCCTGCAGCATATTTTGATGGAAGGTCGTGAAAGGTCAGCATGACCCTGTTTGTTCGCCAATACATCTCCCAGTTTTGATATTTCTATCAAATCCCACTGCCTATGGCCCTCAATTCACATTGGCACCAAACCGTCTGCCTGTGGAGTCGCCAGGGTGAGCAGTACCCACCATCCCAGTTATGTGGTCACTTTGCTCCTGCAGTCTACGACCATGGAGGTAGGAGCTGGTAGCCCCTTTGGGGGCTTCTTCCCAAAGTTCCGCCTCAAATACACCTGTGGCTCAAGGGACCTCCTGTCTGCCTAAAGGAAGGGTTCGGTCTGGTCCGCAAAAGATCACTTCTTCAGTACTCCCTCTTGTGTTGCCCAATAGAACAGGCGGAGGTTTGGCAGGACGATTCCCCCATCATGTTTCTTGTTAGTGTCTCCATCACTATGCGTGGCGTGCCCAAATCCCTGAGCAGAGCCTCGTCTCGGCATCCACCAATTTGAACAATTGTACAGGGACCTCAAACATGAACTCTTGCAGTGCGTATAGAAATTTCAGCAAATAGATAATTCTATAGAGAGCTGCCCTGCCCAGCAAGGACAGCGGGAGATGCATCCACTGGCTCACATTCCTTTTATATTCCCCAATCAGCCTGCCTAAGTTGCAGGAAAAGAAGAAGCTCCTATACCGTGTGATGTAGTTGCCTAAGTATCAAAACCTGACCCTTTATGGGGCAGCCCAAACTCTCTCAGGGGTCCATCCGCTAAGGGGTAGAGACAGGATTTAGTCCAGGTTATCTAGAGGCCTGGATAGCATCTGAACAACTCAAAGATCTCCAGAACCCTGTCAACTGAACCCTCTGGGTCTGCCAAATATATAGGACATTATCTGCATAAAGCGACACCACATCTTCCCAGTCGTAGACCCATCACAACCCCTGAAGCAGAGCATCATTTCTAATCCAATTGGCCAATGGCTATTGTGGGAAGGAGAGGGGACAGCTGACATCCCTGCCTAGTCCCTATTCCCAGGGAAAATTCTGCTGAGAGCACCCCATAAACATGCAGTCGGGCCATGGGATTGGTATAGAGCAGTTTCACCCAGGCCAATACCACCTGTTGGTATGGCCATCCCACAGAGATGAATGCATCTTCTGCCTCCAAGGCCACAAGTGCTACTGGCTCTCCCAGTCCCCCCGCCCATGCAAGACATTTAAAAAGGCACCTGAGTTTGGGCCTGGTGGACCTATGCAGCATAAAGCCCTATTAGTCCTGTGTCACCGCCTGGTGTATAACCGTCATCAAGCGGGTTGCCAACACCATTGCCAATAGTTTTACCTCCACATTCAGGTTCAAAATTGGATGGTAAGAGGAACACTGGGCAGGGAAGGCCTTCTTATGAATAAGGACCACAATTGCTTGTCTCTGATCCCTCAGCATTTTCCCCTTCTGTTTGGACTCACTGAGCATTGCCCGTATTGGCTTTATTACTTGGCTCCTAATACATTAAAAACTTTTAGGGGGGAAGCCATTTGGTCCAGGAGGTTTCCCATTATTCATTTGAGACAAGGTCTCTGTGAACTCATCTTCCTGGAGTTCCTCAAGAAGCATCACATCCTCCCTCCTAGAGTGGGCTTTGGGATATCTGCCAGAAAACCCCTCAATTCACGCTTGTAGGAGGTGTGCGGATGTGGGGCGTAGAGGTACTATAGGAAGTCTTCAAATGCCTGTGCCATTTCTACTGCTGATTCCACCTCTTGCCCAGTGGGTGTGGTAGTCTTTGCACCCACCTCTGTCCCTTCTCCCATCACTCAAGCTATGCTAGCAATTTTCCTGCCTTATTTCCCACCTTGTACAAGTTATACTGCTTAGCTCTAAAGGGTTCTCTCTCCCACTCCTGTCTTTGCCCTGCCACATGTGCTATCATCTGAACCCTTATCACTGGCTTATCGGCTTCCCATACAGTGACAGCAGAGGACATATTTTCCTTATTCTCCTCAAAGTATAATTTTGTTGCGTATTGTATTAAGTGTTTCGTAGCCCAGTCGGACCCAGTGATCAAGGGACCAACCCCTTTCAGTACTCGGATGGGATTGGAACAGTTTAATCCCAAGTGTGGAGCGGTCCTAGATTTCTCTCTGCAGGTATCGTAAGTCTAGAGAGATAGAGACGTCACGCTTTTCATCAAGAATGAGTACTGCCGTTCATTTGGGTGTGTAGATCACCTCTGGTCTGCCAGTCCCAAATCCTCCTCAAATCTGGTATCCGTCTTGGGGCATGACTCGCCTCTAACCACTCCAGCTAGGTCAACCCTTAGTGTGAGATTGATATCCCCGCCTTTCACAAGGGTGTCTGGCACTTGCAGGATCCAATCCCCCATTGCTGCTAATCCAGTTGACTTCATCCCTGGTAGAAGATACCATGAGGACATTCACACTTTCTCTCCCTGCCAGGTGTCTCACACAATCGGCAAGCATCCCTGGGGGTCTGCCCAAATGCCCAAAATCTGAAAGGTCACCAATTTGCGAGTCATGATACATGTACCACGGGCACTCCTCAAGAATCCTGCATGCGCAAGGACTGGATACTTTCCTCTCCCTAAAAACAACAATTGTTCCCCAGCAGGTGGGTCTCTTGTAAGAAAAGGAGTCTGGGGCATGTTGTGTCACAAAATTCCAGACAACCCCTCTCTTCAATTTATTGCCCAACCTATTTACATTCCACAACAGGAAGGTCAGTGGGTGTCGTTGTTCCTATGCAGAGTGTGTTATAAGTGCATGCTCTCCTCGCAGGCCTGATCATTCATTGGAGTTGTGGTTCCTGGCTGACACCCCCTCCAGTAGGACCCCAAGGGATGTCTCTCCGGCTGGGGTGCTCGCACCTCTGGTGTAGGCGGCGGATGCCTTTGTGCCTTCAAATAGTCTCAAACATCTCCCGCCAGCATGAAGAACCAAGATTTCTCATGCGTGGAGATTCAAAGTTTTGCCAAGGAAATTAGTGCGTACTTGAGACCCAGGGTATGGAAGTGGCGTTTCACTGGCAAAAATGTTCCCCCTGCGATTGGACTGTATTGGTTTTGTCCGGGTTAATATTCACTGAATTATCCTCCGTCGACCATGGGCCATGCATGCATGCCACCTGCAGAATGCGGTCTTGGTCCCTGAAATTCAACAGTCTGGCTATATTCGAGCTTGGGGGGCCACCAGAACTGCAGGGGCACCCTAGTACTCTGTGAGCACTTTCTAACGAGTAGAGTGCTGATGCCCAGCCACCCAGCACCACATCCAAGAGCCACTTCTCCACAAAGAGGTAGGCACTTGGGCCTTCAGTCTTCTCAGGGACCCCAATTATGTGCACATTATTACGTCTTGAGTGCCCCCCGCATTGTCCAGGTGTACCGTGCGGGTCTTTACCTGTGTTTGGAGCTTATACAACTGGGCCACATTCTCTTAGACTACAAGCGCGCTGTGAGCCTGCACCCTCTCCATTTCTGTCACTTTCCCAGCCAGCTTTTTTTGGTCAGCGCAAAGTAGGCCCAAGTCAAGTGCCACCATTTCGCTGCTTTGTGAATTTAGTAACAACTGGAACTCCTGAAGGAGCCGCCATATGAAGCCTGCTTCCCTCGGCTTCCACCCCTGCTCTAGTGACACACTGTGTGGCTGCCTGCCACATGGAGGCTCCTGTTGTCAGTGAGATCTCACTGCCTAATTCAGCACCACGCATCTACTACGAACTTGGTGAGAGACTGAACAGGCGTAGGCTGAGAGACAGTGAGATAGTGCTAAGACTACATCAAAGGGCGGGAAGTATGAGCTGCACCCAATGATCTACCTTGATCCCTGAACCTGCGGGGGAGGGTAGAGACAGGAAGACCCATGACGGATAGTAGTGGGTAAGTCAACAAAGAGAAGCACTAAGATGGACATTTTATTGCACTTCAGGGGATGGTTTGATTCTTGAGTCCTATTATCTCCCACATTTTCCTCCCTGAGAAGCCTGTGACTGCTCGCCGTATCCTTCCTGGGAAGCCTGTGATTGCTCATCCTCATTACTAGTGGGAGTAAAGTGCGGTACTTGGCCCAGTTTACACATCCATAGTAGTGCAGGCCCCAGGACAGGAGTGGTAAAAGGCCTAAAACCCCAGGTTCATGGCCCAGTAAACCTAGAGTGCCTGCGAGATAAGTAATGGCAGAAGAGAAGAAGTTGCAAAACAGAATTTAAAATCGATTTACAGGTGTGGATGGTAGCATAGAAGGGCAGAGTTGCAGAAGAATGGAAAGTAGGCTATGGGAAAAGATAGGGAGAATCCTGAAGATAAAATGAACATTGGCAAAGCAAAATGGTTTGTGCAAAAGCATTGAAAAAAAACAATAAAAAAGCCTGCTACAGTGGAAAACAAATAAAAAATGGTTGTTTTGTGTATGTAATGCATGTTTGAGATGAAGAATCAAATATGTTGTAGCAAAGTGTTCTTTTCAGATGTAAAATAGTCCCTCTTCCATTCCACTGAAGATGTAACTGTATATCCAAACAGGAGTGAGACAAAATACTCTGCTGGACTTATCCAAGATTTAATTGACAATAGCTCAAGCTAGTGTGTCTGAGCCAAAGGATCCAATGGGTGAAGGAGGTTGAACCATAGCCCCTTAGTGTATGTATAAAATACGTTTGCCATGAGTGTTGCAAGCAGGCATTACACGTCAAACCTGAAAACAGAAGAGGAGGACGAGGAGAAAACCAATAACATTGAGAAATAAAGAATGAAAGGATGAAATGGGCTGTCAGTATATGAAGACGAGAGAAATAAGAGTGGCAGTTTAGTGTGGCAGTCTAATGAGGGGGAACATTGAAAAAAGGAGCATGGATTTCTGAGGTCATATGGGGTGGAGCTTAACATTTTCCTTTTGAGGTGATTTTATAATAATAATTCTCTTACTTATATGCCTTTGATCGATTTGAATCTTATATTGATTAATGCATTCATACATGTATTATTGATTGACACTAATTTTATGACTTAGAACCTGTAAATATTCAACCTATTAATAAACTTTTATGGTTTGAAAACGTAATCCCTCTGTGTGGGGCCGATTCACAGAACTAACTTAAGACAAAATCCTAAACTTACTACTTTTGGTATTCACAGAAGTTAGGATTTTGTCTTAAGTTTGTCCTAAGACAAACTTAAGACAGACCTAAGACAGACTTAAGACAAACTTAAGACAAACTTAAGACAGACTTAAGACAGACTTAAGACAAACTTAAGACAGACTTAAGACAGACTTAAGACAGACTTAAGACAGACTTAAGGCAAACTTAAGACAAAATCCTAACTCAAGTCTGTCTTAAGTCTGTCTTAAGTCTGTCTTAAGTCTGTTTTAAGTCAAAATCCCAACTTCTGTGAATACCAAAAGTAGTAAGTTTAGGATTTTGTGTCAAGTTATTTCTGTGAATCGGGCCCTGTCTTCCTTGTGAAGCATATGTGCTTCATGTTATTTAAGTGCATTGATTTGAATGCTAGCCTCAGTTGTGGATTTTGATTAATCAGATAGCACTTTCTGTGCCCCATATTTGTACGAAGAAAATCGCTAACGTTGAAAGTTTAGTGGAATTAGGCTCATCAAGGATAGTTGGTTAGTACTGCTAGCCTCAAGATTTCTTTTGTGCAATTGACATACAAAGGTATTTAAATCCTGTCCATAGCAGGAAGACTCTTATTCCCTACTTACGAGAGGTGGAAATTCATCAGGAGTGATAAAACTAGGTGGAATGTTGCCACCCACAATTCAAAAGGTCTCCAGATCAGGAATTATTAGGGAGGCAAACTCCAGACCTGATACTGCTGGTCCTGAAGACATCAGAACCTTTTCCCAGGCTCCAGGGGTGGGGTCTGTGAACATCAATACAGCCTGACCTCTGTCAAGTCCCTGCAGCTGCACAAAGAGAGTATAGAATGAGCTTCCCTTGAACAGGCTGTAACCCTATACCCCTCAACCTCTGATTCCTCACCAGTCCTTTTGCTGACACTTCCCACCTGCAAAGAGCTGGCAGAAAAGTTCAGTCGTTTTCTCCTCTTAATCGGGACAAACAAACTGGAAATTAACCCAGCGTCTTCATAGCAGATGCTGATTATGCTGTTACTATAGATACGGTATCCAAACCTGGCCAGGTACAAGGAAGGGATACGACTGCACTCTCAGGGGCATATGTACAACGAGTTAACGCCGCGTTAGTGGTACTTTTCTGCCGGTAATGTGGCGATATTTGTATCGCCCTATTAACACGCTGTCACAAAAAGCCGTTAGCGACAGCTTTCTGGTGAAACCTGCAGCTTTCCGCCTCACCACCCATGTTAGCGATAACTATCGCTAATGACATGCAAGGTAGGCGTTCCCGTGCAAAAACGTACGCCAACCCCACTTCGCGATACTTACAACGATCGTCCAGACCTGCGATACGTAAAAAAAACAGCCGCTAAAGGCCTTTTTTGCGGCTGAGACTTAAGACCAGAAAATAGCTGGTCTTAAAAATGAATATAACACATGGGCCCTCATTCCAGCTGGTTATGATGCTGGATGGCACTGCAAGCAATGTTGTTGTGCTGTCCTGTGACAAAACTACAGGGCAGGAATGCGCACCATCAATAAGATAGTGCGCATTTCTGGGCCTCAGTCATGAAAAGTGTTGCAGCGCTGCGACAAGACAGCGTTGCAATACTTCTCACTATGTCGTTCTTGCGACACCATGGATGCACTGTATTCACTGGACAGCGCTCCATGACACAAGTAATGACAGATACGTCAGAAATCCTGACGTATCTGTCTGCGCAAAAGTCACGCATTGCTGCAGTCGTGTCACAACCATGATGCAACTCCAGCAATGCATGGGGCCAGCTCATCCCTGTGGCACTGCGTCACCCTCATGCCTGCCATCAGGCAGGTGGAAGGTACTGACGCAGTGCCGTTCTTGAGGGGCGCCTGGATGTCGGCGCAGTTGGAGGTCCATCTGAGGCGGTCGCATGCTGCAGTGTCAATGTTTCCAAGCATTGGCAGAGTGGTGGTGTGGAGGGAGTTGACGAGACGTTATTCTGTGGCCTTGATCCAGCTGCGAGGGGGGGCAATGATGGCGGTGGCGTCCTGTGGGCAAGGTGAAGACGTGATGTATGCAATGATGGTCAGTCCAGGAGAGTCCGGTGTTGTGGCTGTAGTTGAAGCACCCGCTGGCGGAGGTCACATGCTCGACCATGTGTCCTGCTATGTGGCTTGTTGCAGTGACTTGCTGATTGGGTCTGATGTTGGGGACCTTCCCCAGGAGGGGGTGGTGTTTTGGTCACTGGGGTTGTCCTGGTGGAACTTGAGTAGGATCTCATCGGTGGATGGGAGAGCCTGGGGTGCAATGAGGTATACAATGGTATCGGAGAATGGGGGGCCATGGCCTGGGTGCCTGCGCATGAGGGTGCCGCAGAAGATGTGCTTGGTCCGGATCTGGGAGTTGAGGTGGTCTATGGTCGCCGTTGGGTCAATAGAGTGCGTGGTCAGTCGGAGTTGCTTCTGTAGGTGATGGCAATGCCTCCTCCTGGACGGTTGGGGTAGTCCTTGCGGGTGATACTGCAGCTGTCGGTGATGGCGATGTCCGGTCCAGAGCAGAGGTTGTTCCTGGCAGGCGAGGTGGCGTCCAGGGTTGATGGCGAGGAGGGTGCTTGCGTCGTAGCAGTGAACTGTCCAAGAGGAAGGGTTCTTGGTGCTGAGCAACTCTGACAATGCAGGTGCCTTTACATCGCATTCGATCACAACGCATTATGAAGTCAGTAATGGGGTAATTTTAAGTGTCTCGCGTGGGTTTGGGTTTTGTATGTCAGATCTGAACTTTGGGGTGTATTCTGGGGTAAAATTCGAAAATTGGGGTGTGTTTTGGGGTCAATAATGAAAATGCGGGTGTGCATTTGGGTCAAATGTGATTTTTAGGGTGTGTTTTGGGGGCTCAAAAAGGAATTGTAGGGTTTCTGGTTTGGTTTGGGGTACAAAGGTTAGTTTTCGGGTTGCACTCACTGAAGTGGGAATAGTAATTGTTATGTTCAAGCTATGCAACACCTTCCTTACTGTTGCAATATGCCTAGTATTAGTATGCATTGGAATGGAATGCGATGTAATGGCATGTGTCGTAACTACGTATGTACCTGTGGCACATGAGTGGTATGCCCGCTGCTCATGGGCGCACAGCGTCCGCCATTGAGAAGTGCTGGGGGGGGGGCTGGACAGCTGGGAGGTGGTAAACGCCGCAAAGAACACTGGACGGGGCATGGACATGGGGGGGGGGGGTGTGAGCGGGTGTTGTAAATATTTGAATAAGGGAAGTGTTACCTCGAAGTTGTGTCCCGTGTCTTTGTTGCTCCTGCTCTCCTGCGTCTGCTTCCAGGAACAGGAAGTAGGCAGCCAGGCTCCCTCCCCTGAGCCAATCACAACGGTGCGGTGCAGCGTTGGGATTGGTAATTGGCAACGGGACAAAGCATGCAGCCAGTGGCTGGAGGGGTGAGCATGTTCTCCATGCAGGCTGTAATGCAGCCTGCATTGCGAACAGGGAAGTGTGCATGACTGCTTTGGGCGACATGAGTGGGCCGACCAAACAGTCATTGCGCACTTGAGTGGGCATGCCAATCCGCCCATGCCCTGCTCCGTGCTTGGAGCAGTCCTACCCACCCTACCACCCGCAAAGGAAACATAGCACGATTACATCAGTAAGTTATCGTCATGTGATGATTGTTCCTCTTCTGCACTGCTTCAAAGCAGTGGGGCAACTCTCTTCTGCCATAGCGGATGAGCCGCTACTGGGGGTGCTTCATCTACGTGTGCTAGGCCTGGGTAACTTGACCCCCAGGCGTCCTGCTCTATGCGTACCACCTTCTCCTTACCTGGACATTGACACCATGGCGCAATATGCTGCACTCTCTCCAAATCTGTGACTTAGCCAGCAGGAACCTCTGCCAGGTCGCCGCCAAGTCCGCTGGTGAACCTCCCGATGCAGTTGATGCAGCAGGGTCCCCTTAGGTGTGAAGTTGCAGCACTCTCGCCACACAAGTTCGGCGCAGCTCAGGGGCCTCACCCTCCACAGCATCCGGCCAGCCCAACATTATCCGGCCTGTGATGCAGAGAGATGGCACCCACCATTGGTAATCCCCTCCGTGCACCCCGGTGTCGTGGTGGATCATAGTATGCGATGTAGACCTCCCTACGTTGTAGCGCAGGAGCGCCTATACTACTAACAGCTCCAAAGTGCGCAAAGCGGTCTTCTCACACAGGTCAGCAACGTGTCTCAATGCGACCTGCCAGACTTCACCACCAGGTACGGGTGATCGGCGCGCCTCAATGTCTACCGCCAAGGCTCATCAACTCCACAGGTCCAGCAAGGCATCCAGACTCCAGACGCAAGTCCAGCGAGGCATCCTGGCTCTGAATGCAGGTCAAGCGAGGCATGTAGGCTCCAGACGCAGGTCTAGCGAGGCATCCAGGATCCAGATGCAGGTCCAGCAAGGCATCCTGGCTCTCATCCTGGTCATCCTGGATGTTGGGTGGCTTGCAGGGGTTGTTGATGTGTGCTGCACTTGGCCCTGGCTGCTCCATTCTGCATTTTTTGGGAGGTTTTTATGCTTATTGTCTATTGGATGTTGACTGATAGGCTATTTTTTGCATTAGTGGCAAACAAAATTCAAGTTGAGCAGACTAATGTGAGTTTTTTTGCCGCTAATGGGTCTATCCGTAGATTTTGACCGCTAACGCCGGAATTCCTATCGCCATTGCGCTAATGTTAGCAACAGTTTTCACCGCGATCTCTGATACTATCGCCATGTAGCGACGGCTTGTTAATATACCGCTAACATGGCAATAGTTTTCAGCGGTAAGCGGTGATAAAAGTACTGCCGATAACTGGCGTTAGCAATAGTTATTGCCAGTGCTTGTACATATGCCCCTCAATATGGGTGTCCAGGATTCAGTTCCAGAGCCCTTGTTTGGCCGGCTGTGATTATTTCCTCCATTATTTCGAATGCTGGTGATTTCTACTATTCGAGGATCATTTTTAACTTAAGATATGAGGGTTGCGGAGTCAATATTGAAAACAAATATCTTATCAGTGAAGTTTTGGTGCCGTTTGGCTCTGCACTGGCTTACCCGCAAGCCTACACCTATTCCTGTGAAATATAGTAACTTCACACTGTGTTGGTGGTTACATACTTGTGTATATTTTTCCATTTATCTTTCGACCTAGCGAAATTTGAAACATAGGTACGTACACCTTTCTTTTGTCATGGTGGCTTTCCTGATGAAGGTGCTGATTTGCCGAAACGCATGTAGATAGGAAACATAGGACGATCGATAACATAAGCCACTATTGCTATAACCACAGAGAGCATCAGTTGACATAAATGAACCATAAAGATACAGAAAGAAGATGTTGTAATGTATCATGTAAATAATTTTCCTGTTAGTTATCATGCACTACTAGTGTACAAAATGTATATTCATTGTTGAAATTCTATGGGTGTGAGGAATGAATGAATGTGTGAATGTTGCAATAAATTCAGGATGAATATGCACCTTTTAGCTGGCTGTTGATTTCATGTCCAAAATGACGATACTTGATCAAATTGTATGTTCTTAATGAACCATTTATAAATGTTAATTGATAATAAAAAAATTGACTTCACCCTAGTCTCATTTTCTCTTGTGCTCACAATTCAGAAAGGAAACTAGTTAGTAATTTAAGAGTTGCCGTGGTTGTTGTACAATATTCCCGGTGCCTTCTGGTCCATGCAGTTATTCCCCATTCGAGGGAGAAATGTCTTAATCATCATGAGGCATGGACAACTGACCTTGAATCACATTTTAATAAAGAACAGATTCTCCAAACCTGCTCAACTAACCCCTCGCCTACCCTGGAAACTCAATCACCCCAGTTAAACTTCAACGCAATAGGATTTTATAATCATGTTTACACAAATCTGCAAAATAATCCTTAAAGACAGGTATGAGGGAGCTCCTGGCCCAAACTGGATCCTGCCCATACTATTTAAACAAGATCCAGAATTCTGGACTTCAGTTCTAAAAACGATCTTCGAATCAGTTTTGCAAACATCAACAGTACCATCATCATGGAGGGGCTCGACTATTTCACCCATCTACAAAAAAGACAATAGGAGTGATCCAAAGAGCTATCGGCTGGTAGCTCTTCTGGACAATGAAGCCAAATTTTATGCAGGTGTACTTCTCCAAGAATTAACGACATGGGCCACAAAAATTGCAGCAATACCTTACAACCAAACCGGTTTCTGCAGGAACATGGGCACTGCTACCAACATTTCAGCCCTTTCACTAATGATAGATGCTGCACTTGTAATAAAACAGCCCCTGTACCTGTGCTTGATCAATTATAGCTCGGCGTTTGACCATATAAACAGAAATATATTGTGGCAAAAATTAAAAAGGCTAAGACTTCCATCACTGCTACTAAAACAACTAATTCTTTTGCATAGTAACACCTGGGTGCAAGTAAAGCTGGGGGTAGGAGACCATTTAACGAGAAAGATAAACACAACCTCAGGATTAAAACAAGGCTGCGTGCTTGCCCCAACACTCTTCAATCTTTTTATGGCTGAGCTATCAGTCCAACTCAACGAAAGTAATTCATATGCCCCCAAGCTAGGAGGCCATCAGTTATCCAACATTCTATATGCAGACGACCTGGTGCTTATCAGCCGGACACCTACAGGTCTACAATGCTTGCTTGACATCACATCCCAATACTCTGAGACAAATAGATTAATCAAGAAAAAACAAAAGTCATGTGTGTAAACTTCCGGAAGACAAAAACAAAACACAACTGATTACTGGCAAAATTCAAGCTAGAAGTCGTACCAGCCTATAAATACCTGGGGGGTAACATCGATAACAAAGGTAACTACAAAGCGCAATGTGAGGCAATAAAAAAGAGGGAATTAATGACGGCAGTGGCATTAAGAAATATGAAAATAAGACCGCTGGACCAAGCTTTCTCCCCCTGACCAGAGTAATACAGACTAAACTAATTCCATCAATCACCTATGGAAGCGAAGCCATGAGAGGGAGAGATGCTGAAACACTGAACGGCACCATTGCAAGAGCCTTGAGAATGATGTACGGGTTGCCAGGATATACATCTCCGGCACAAATGAGGCTCGAATTCGGGATGCAAAGACAAGAACTGGCCCGCAAAGGAGCTTTCGTTAAAACCTGATACAAAATCAAAAAAGGGCAGCCTGAAACGCTAAACTCCTACTTGTGGAAGGAACTAGAAGCTTCAGAGACCTTCCCAGCTAGACATTTCTTGGACACTGCACTGGACCAGCTGGGGTTACGGCAACTTTGGGAATCATCAGGGTCCCTGGCAAGCTTAAAAAAAATAGTAAATAAACACTGTCAAAAATGAATCTATCATACAAGACAAAGCAGTCTTGTCAGAACGCACACACGGCTGGCTCACTTTACAGTCCTACAGCAAAGCGACCCCCCAAGCATACCTCCAAACTAACTTCTCTAAAATCACAAAAGAGAAGTTCCTGAGATTCCGGTTAGGCATATTGCCATCTGCATATCACTTGCCTCTGTGGTTACGCCCTCCGAAGCCTGCAATTTGTGGTCTCTGTGGGGAAGGAGAGGAGGACATAGTGCACGTCATAACCATATGCAGGGAATTAATGCAGGAGCGCCGGTCACTTCTTAGACCATTCTTCAACAAGAAACAAATACGGTCCTGTAGGCAAGCGGTGCTAGCAAGTTTCTCTGGCAAAGATATTCAGCTAAGCTGTTGCCTGGTAAAATTCTTAACTGCTGCTATTCTCAGACTAAAAAAAGATACAACCAGATTACCTGAGAAGTGGCATTGGAGCCGGTTTGGAACCGGCCCGCTGACGCACTTCACAAAAGTCTCCGACAGCGCCTTTAATACACCAAGTACTAAGCACTCTTGCACATTCAAGCCTTGAAGAAAAACATTATGGGGCTAATCTCGGCCACTTTGTACTGAGCCATAAAAGTAGTTGCTGCACTACGCACTTTAACCTGTATTCAATCGTCTCCCTCATTTTGCTGCTAAGACTCTGACCAGGGAGGACATTCTGAACTGCTGCTAAATCTCCGCTTACAAAAAATGAAGAATCTGGACTGTGGCACACCAAGGCTGGGGGACTCGCTCTCTTTGCAATTTTTCGTGTGTTCTTAATTGTGGCTACTAGCCTTTTCAATTGAAGTTTTACAGTTTTATAAGAGATGGTCATTTTTTTTTAAAGGTTTTTAACTAACTGTACAATAAATATATTACTTAATCATCATTTTTTTGGTGCGGAGGTCTGAATTGTGGCCCTGCAGTAGCCTTGCACCAAAAACTGGCACATTGGTAATGAGATTGAAAAATATTTTGGACCTTCCGATGCTATAGTTTAATTCTTTGCCATGACACGACACTATTAAAGGCTTATATTTCTTAAAAAGGCATTATGTGTCATATTGCGCATCTGATTTGCCTAGTCATTACAGGAGCATAACCGACATTATTAAGCAGATTATCCTTTATTAAAAAAGCATTACAAGTGTGAACAGTAAAAACGCGGCATCCAATTTGGCTGTTCCACTGGTCTACCTGGCTCTGATCGTGCTTTAGTTTTATTGAAAATAGAATAATAATGTCATCCAATTTCAATCATATGTTAATTTATTTCGGGTTTCTGACCACACTCAGTATTAGTCATGAGTCTGGAACGCTTGTGTGATCTTCTAAAAGTTTTAGCAATATTGGGAGTGAGGCAAGGTTAGCTGAAGTAAAGAAAAAAGGATTTAAAAATGTAAGCATTTGAGCAGGGTGTAAATTGATGCAGTTAGCAACTCCAGAGGCTATGAAAGGTCACCCTCTCTTAAGGGCAGTATTTGTGCCAAATGTAGGCTTTTTTAACTAAATGTTTGCAAGGCTATGGGAAAGGAGATGCAAAGACCCTCAAGGATGCAAGGTCGTGCATGGTATGCTATGTTATGTTATGTTAATTTTGTTTTGTAGGGCGCACAGCTACCCAAAAAGGGTTTCCCGGTGCCAGCCTAAGACTTGTTCCTTGAGATCAACTTCTAAAGAAGACAGCACCCACTCAGTCAACAAGGGGGCAGAGTTTTCGTATATCCATTAATACCTCCCTGTCAGTTTAATCAATCATTACTTGTAAGTTTTATTCTTTCTTGCTTTTATTTATTATAAAATAATATCACAAAATCGTTTGCTCATATTCAATATTTAAAATAAAAACGATATACTTCATTGTCACTCAGATTTCAGTATTTTACATACAACACTCTTACGCAAAATTACTAAGATGCCTGAAATACCAAAAAACTATCTTAAAACACATTTTAAAAAACTGTTGACGCAGTGTTTCAGTGGATTCTTAGGTCTACCACACCTTCTTCAGGATCATTGTGTAGCAAATAATTGTGAAAAAAAGATAGAGAAGATGCTCTTCATTGTAATACACAGTGCATAATTAGGAATTGTTTAAATTGATTTGCACATCATTTTTAAAGGCTTAGACCTTTTCTTGCATCCATCACCAATTTCCTCCCAATTTCCTATTCAGTTCCCTCAAATCAGATTGGTCACTGATCAGCATATTCACTGACAAAAATTCCATTTACATAATCACATTTCAACTAGAAGTGAATTATACTCTTTCTGATGAGAAAAATAAATGCCTGTTAGCATCTTTTATGCTACATCCTCGCTCCACTTCCAGTGTGTTTCCCCAAAACAGATTCACCATAGTCCTCTTCCACTGGAGTCAAGCTACCTGGCTGATGAGGGGTGAAACCCTGAAACCGGTAATAGGATGCTTGTTTCCAGTCCAGGGAGGACCTGGCAGTTCGGGCTGGATTGTTCCTATTGGGCACAGGACTGCAATCAAGACTGATTTGCATATGGCTGGATTCAATCTTGAATGTCATGGGTAGCAAAAAAGCAATGGATTTAGGCCCACATCTCTGTACTGGGGTGAATGTATGACATTGTTGCGCATTCTATCCATCAATTGTTCTTTTTGCATCTTTCTATATCTGGTATTTTAGGATTAGACAATGTTATTTTTTGCAATTCTATAGTACCCATGTTGTAAGTTTCTCATTAATCTATTCTATATGTTGTATTTGCACCACCATGTCACTATAAGTGCTATTCCCAAAGTAAATATTCTATGTCCATATTTTCTGACAGTTTACACCGTACATTTGATCATTGGTATACTTGATCTTTAGGACAGACCATCTATACCTATAACTGGTCGGTCCAGGCGGGCGTTGATTCAACAAACCTTACAGCGCCCATTCCTGATGCTCCTTGAGCGGCCTGATGACTGCACTCAAAAGACCTTTTAAACTATAGGCTCTCAAAGCTAAGGTTTGCATCTTTCAGACAAGCAGATTCACCATCATATATCTAAAGGGAGGACCCTTAAAATGGCCAAAGAAAAATGTGAGTCTCTTGCGAGGTTGCCCTTCACACATGTCCTGATCGCGACCTGCACAGATGGTTTGAAGTAACCGCGATATCTTGGTTCGAAATGTCGACCATCTGATTGGTGATGTGTACTGATTCAATATTCCTCATAGGCATATAAAAAGAATCACCTGTTGCCCTGGAAACATGGGGTCCTTAATCACACCTTTCAAGACAGGTGTTATGCAGACAATTGATGCCCTGCATTTTTTAACTTGTATCTTAAGTTCCCAATTACAACGTTTTCACTGGTCACACTGCAGAAGCACTTTTTAATTCTGCACTAATGGAGTAGCCTTCATTATTTTGTGCATGAATGTTCTAATATATACTATTGCTTCAATACATGCAAGTAATTGAATTCAAATTCTGGTTGTGTATTCTTCTATATATTTACTATGATTCCATTTGGTTTTCATTAAAATTCTTTATAATGCACTTCTGATCGAAAGGCGATTCTTACCCCAAAACATTAAGGGCCTGATTACGAGTTTGGCGGTGCGGCACTGGTTCCATCCCACTGCTGCACTGCCAAACTCATGGTAATTCCACCCGCCAGATTACGAGTTTTTCTCATGTCTGACGGGCTTTTTTTTGTTGAAACATCAGTTTATTGGATTTTCTGTTACATTTATGATGCACAATGCGTACTTTTGTCACCACATTATCACATAACATAGATTATTTCCCACAACAAAGATATTGATTCATGCATCTATGTCTCCAAGAAGCATGTGTTCGGCTGTTTCCCACTATTTTCTTGTCTTTGGGTTTCTGTATATAGCGTCTGTTGCTTGTTAGTTTGACAGCAATATCCATATTGCATTTGTCAAAGTCTGAACGACCTTTTATGCATGTATAAGCCAGTAAACAGATAAGTCCATCAACAGTTTTAAACATTAACAAGAGTAACAGTTTAGCGATGCAACGTTTGTTTGCCCTTGGATATCAACCCATCTCTCCACGCCGCTAGCCCCGCCTCCAGTGTTTGATGATTGCAATGATTATTTATTTATTCATTTGTTTATTTATTTATGTATGTATTTATTTATTTAAGCCCCCATAAATACAGTTCTTGAGGAAGCTAAGCAGCCATTCCTGCAGATGACTGGTAATCTGTCACCGCATGCTTTCCCCCACCCCCATCAGTCAGGTGGCTGCATTTCTGTGCTTCAGCTGCATATAGCGAGGGGCAATCAATGGCAAGTTGTGACCACTGGGAGCTTGCTAACTTGGTGCGGTAACCTCATGTGCATGCAGAGGGGGGGTTCTGTATGTGCCAGTCATTGTGAAGTAAAGAGTGTCTCTGAACGTGTATTGTAGGGTAATGCGATAGGTAGTAGAGAATGGAGGAACTGCTGAAGGGGGCTAATCACTGGGGAGCACACAAACTAGCGTTAACATTAATGGCTTCGATTCACTTGGGTATGCCCACAATCCCCTGTGTTCAGAGGTGGAGAGTAAGAAGGGGGACAGTCGTGTGAGAGGACTCCCTAAGCCGCACTACTCCTAGCCTCTCAATGCCCCCGAGTATTATTTGTGATGTCAACTGTTAGTTCTGCCAGGAAAGGTATGAGGAGTTATCTGCTCATCATCAATTTGTGTGAAAATCGTGCATGATGGCCTTCCATTGTGCTGCAATAGGTTACTTGCGAAGCCCCTGGGCATCCTTAGTTTGCAGGGTCACTCCCTTCGCTCTGGCCGACACCAGGTCTGCTGTCTCCTGGATGTTAGGGCAGGGGTCTCACACCTCTTCCACCTCCTTGTGATCAGGCATTTGGCCGTCAGCATGACCAGGCACTTCAGCCTTTTGTCTCTAGGATAGAGGTGCAGTATGGTATAGCCAGGACATTGCTGACCAGCCACCAGTAATTGCCAAGCAATGTGCAGGCCCAAAGCATGTGTAGGAGGTCAACATCTGTGTTTATATTCGCTGGGGTGAGGTATGCTCTCTGAATCATGTAATGTTGAATGAGTTTGAATTACACATTGCGTAGGACATAGGTAGAGCTGCTCAATATCTCAAACCACTCCCTGTCATCAAACAGGTGCCCTCTGTCTGCTTTCCACTTCTGTCTAAGTGATGTGAGTGACACCTCCGTGTGATGACGTAATGAGTCAGCAAGCCATTTAGTGAGGTGTTTGCCCCTTCCCATGACATGTAAGTATTGGATGGTCAGGTGTGTAGGCATTTCCCGGCAAAAGTAATCGAGAAGTTCATCAACAGGCAACTGACCTCATTCCTCGCAAAGAACAACATCCTGGACCCGTCCCAATCCGGATTTCGCAGCAACCACCGCACCGAAACAGCCCTCATCGCCGCAACCGACGACCTCCGGGCCATGATGGACAACGGAGAAACTGCAGCCCTCATCCTCCTGGACCGCTCGGCCGCCTTCGACACCGTCTGCCACCACACAATCCGCACACGCCTCCAAAAAGCAGAGATCCGCGACAAAGCACTGGACTGGGCCACCTCCTTCCTCACTGGCAGAACCCAGAGTGTCCGCCTCCCCCATTCCGCTCCAAAGACACCAAGATCATCTGCAGCGTACCCCAAGGATCATCTCTCAGCCCGACACTCTTCAACATCTACATGGCACCGCTCGCCAACATCGCTAGATCACACGACCTCAAAATCGTCTCATACGCCAACGACACCCAGCTGATCCTCTCCCTCACCAAGGCCCCCACCACCCCCAAATCCAACCTCCACGAAGGAATGAAGGCCATCGCCGAATGGATGACGATCAGCCGCCTGAAACTGAACTCGCACAAGACGGAGGTCCTCATCATCGGCTCCACCCCCTCCGCCTGGGACGACTCATGGTGGCCGCACTAGGGGCTGCACCGACGCCCACTAGCCACTCACGCAACCTGGGAGTCATCCTGGACTGCGCACTGTCAATGACTGAGCAAGTGAACGCCGTCTCCTCCTCCTGCTTCAACACCCTCCGCATGCTCCGCAAGATCTACAGATGGATCCCCACCGGTACCAAAAGGACTGCCACCCAGGCCCTCGTCAGCAGCAGACTGGACTACGGCAACGCTCTCTATGCAGGAACATCAGCCAAACTCCAGAAACGACTACAACGCTTACAGAACGCCTCGGCAGGCCTCATCCTCGACATACCCCGCCACAGCCACATCTCAGCCCACCTGAAAGACCTTCACTGGCTCCCTGTCAACAAAAGGATAACCTTCAAGCTCCTCACCCATGCTCACAAAGCTCTCCACAACACCGGACCAGCGTACCTCAACGAACGACTCACCTTCTACACCCCAAACCGCCAGCTTACCTCTGCTGACCTTGCCACCATCCCCCGCATCAGTCGAGCGACCGCCGGTGGCAGATCGTTCTCCCACCTCGCCACTAAAACCTGGAACACCCTCCCCATCTGCCTATGACAGACCCAGGCCCTGTTGGCCTTCAGGAGACTCCTCAAGACCTGGCTGCTCGAGCAGTAGCAGGACCCCTGCCCCCCCCACCCCCCCCAGTGCCTTGAGACCCTCACGGGTGAGTCTGTGGCAGATCTGGCACTCTCTCCCCCCGGAGTGCCCTGCAGTGGCAGCGCCAATGCCTAGTTCGGCACTGTGTGTGTGATGTATAGACTTCTAGGAAAGCATTGATGTGAAACTTTGAGCAGTAGTTGCTCAGGTGTTCTGCACTTAGCACAAGAATAGAATAATCGAAGGACTTATCCCAGTGACTGAGGTGGGTCATAAGCGGCAGTGTCATATAGCTGTAGCCCTGCTAGCCATCTTGCCACCCATTGCAGCTGCGAAGCCAGGTAGTATAGCTCCATGTTGGGGACTGCTATTCCTTCTCTGCTCGTTGGGAGGTAAAGCTTGGTGAGGGCTGCTCTGCATCAGGAGTTATTCCAAATGAATTCTCTCGACATTCGCTCAAACACCCTGAAGAAGTAAGGTGTATTGTATAGGGGTAAATTAGTAAAATAATATAGCAGCCTAGGGAGTACTACCATTTCTAGTAAAGCTATCTGGCCCGCAAATGACAGAGGAAGTGTGCGCCAGAAAGTCATCTGCGATCACGGTGCAGTGATCGCCCTCCCCTGGTCGCCATCCAGGAGATCTTCCTTTCGGTGGTAAATCCTGATACCTAGATTGCGGAATGTGTCAGTCTGCCACCTAATGCGGTGCCCGCTGAGAGTGGGCGTTGGGTCTCGGTGTCCATGTGTGAAGGAGTAGAGGCAGGACTTGTTCCAGTTTACCCGCAGACCAGAGAGGTTTGCAAACTCCAGTAGCATTTGGGTTAGCACAGGCGGGATCAGGCACACATCTTTGAGTTATACTAAGATATCATCTGCATACAGCAAAACTGTAAGCATGCTATTCCGTCGGGGAATCCCCCACTCCGCCTCCTGCTCATGGAGTACTGCCACCAGTGGCTCTACTGCTAACGCAAATAGCTGTGAGGATAATGGGCATCCTTGGTGGGTGCCTCAACATATGGGTATGGGTGCAGAGTTGTGACAGCCCGTCTTTACTTGCACTGATTGTTTTGTGTATACTCGTCGGATCAGGCTGAGAAAACGACATGTGAGTCCATATTTGGTGAGAAACGTGAAAAGGTACTCCCATTACAAGAAGCAGAAGGCCTTCTCTAGATCTAGTTCAAGCACCCCGACTGTGGCCACTGCCGGGGAGAGTAGGTGGACACTCTAAAGAAGCATCTAAGATTTAGTGACATGTTGTGGGCTGGGACAAATCGGTTCTGGTCGTGATGGACCAGACCTGGCACTAGCGAAGCCAGTCTATCAGCCAGGATTTTGGCTAAGATTTTATAGTTCGTATTCAGTAAGGCCAGCGGATGGAATGATCCAGGGTCGACCGTGTCTGTGTCGGGCTTGGGTAGGGAAACGAGCAGCGCCTCCCACAAATAGGCAAGAAGTAGTCCTGTCTCAAGTTCTTCGGCATATAGCAAATGCAGATGCGGAATGACTGTGTGTGCATAGGTTTTGTAGTACTTAGAAGGAAGATCATCAGTACCTGGGGTCATACTCGAGGCCAGTGCCCTAATGGCCTCTCAGATTACGACTAGTGAGATGGGCTCTTCTAGGTCCATTTGCTGCAACCGATCCAGTGTAGGAAGCCTTATTTGGTAGAGAAAGGCAGTGAGAGGTAGTTTTTGATGTATACAGGGCCCTATAATAGTGGGTCAGTTCCGTATGTATTTCAATTTGCGTGTGCAGTAGATGACCTACTTCATTTCTGAGCGTGTGAATGGGGTGTGATACCTGTTCTCTGTGTATGAGCCATTCCAAGAGTTGTCCTGGGCAGTCTGAATTTGCGTGCATGCGGGCAGCGTGTACTGCATAAGTGACATATCTGAGGCGTTCCAGTAGTTCTGCCAACTCTCCTCTCTTTGCCTCTAGTCACAGCGCACTGTCTGGCTGTGTCACCAGTTTTGCCTCCAAGTGTAATAGGTCCTGCTCTATCTTCCCTGTGGCTTCACTAAGGCGCGTGCAAATGTTCCAGTTAATTCCCAAGCATTTGCCCCTAATGGTCACCTTGAACACATCCCACTCAATCGGCCGTCTCCTCGTTAAGTTTGAAAATATTCAGCCGAAGTACACCCCACCGCCTCATGAAATGGCCCGTCCTCCAGGTATAGTGCCAGAGACCTGACTTTGTGGACAATACTGACATGCAATCCGTGTGGTGCTGAATAGTGGGAATATATTCTTGCACTGGGATTCCGAGTTTGCCATAGGTCTACCAAGGACCAGCGCTTCATCCATTCTCCCAATGCGCGAGCATTAGATATAGAGTGCGTGCTTGACAAAGGGGAAAAAGAATAGTCCAGGTATGTGTCCATGACCACACTAAAGTCTCCACCCACGTGCAATGGGAGTCCGCTCCTCTCCGGTAGAGAGTGAAGGAATGGCATCTGCTCTGAGTTGGGGGCTTGAATCAGTCCAGCACTAATTGTAAGCCATTGAGGCGGAATTTTATGAACCTGAATCTTCCACTAGGGTCTATTGTTACCTCCTCTGCAACAAAGGGAGTCCCCGCCCGCACCCAAAATAGCACCCCTCTATCATAGGATGAGTACCCAGTGCCAGCCTGCGGTGCAGCCGGTCAACCTGGGGGGGACAGGGGGGATCAGGTGCGTTTCCTGCAGGAGAGCTATATGGGTGGACCTGTGCTTTAGGTAGGCGTAGATAGAGTAACAATGTGCATGTGCGTGCATTCCCTTCACGTTCAACCTTAATATGTTTGTGTAGGCCATCTCTGATGCATTGTTTTGTGCTGTGCGTGTTGCAGCGCAGCTTTTTGATGGGGGCCTATTCTATGTTGTGCGCATGGTGTGGGCAAGAGAACACGGGTGGTAGGGTAGCATCGCTCAGTGGGGACTAAATTATGAAAACAACAATTCAAGCAAAACTTATAAAACATTGATAGAGCAGATATGTGACAGGGATCCACTCAAATTGATGTGCCAAATGCTGGCAACGAATTTGAACCCTTGATCGTAGTAGGGAAGGCGCGTACCATCTATAGGATGGAAGGCCAGATCCCATGCTCCCCTGTGCCCTTATGAATGTGCATGTGATGTGCCGGGTGCAGAGTGGGTTTGTGTGGTATACAGGTCAAAACCGGTGTGATTCTTTGACCCAACCCCCAAGCTCAACAGTTATGCGAGCCACTGGGTGCATGCTGGCCATGCCACGATTGATTACTGCAGTAGTATATTATATGAGTTTTCAGTGGCTCAGGAGTGGACATTGGTGACATTGCGTCCTGAGCAAATGATGTTGTCTGTGGTCTGTAGCATTACATCTGGCAGTGGAAGTTTTTCCATCTCCGATGTGCACCCAATTAAGGAGTCAACTTTGCTAGTAGACTTGTCAGACTCATTATCCAGGTCCATGGTGTGGGTTTGGGCATGTAGTGCATCCACTGTCTGCAGAGCACTTCTCCTTTCTGAAACATCTGCGCCAGATTGGGCACCGCTCCAGGTGGTCCAGACCAATCAGTCTGTCAACCAGTCAGTTGCCTCCATCCACGCCGGCGACCTCCAGCATTTTTGATCTTTTTCTCAGTTTCTGTGGAGTGAGATAACGCCATCGCATAGACCCAGCTTCCATCCAGTCCCTCGCATCTCCGGGTTGTCAAAAAAATGGGTGACAGCATGATCTACCACTTATAGGCACGCCGGGAAGAGTGGAAAACTTCCTATGTTCATTTCACGTAGATGACGTTTGACAGCTAGTAAGGAGTGCCGAGGCTTCTACACAGCTAGTGTATACTCCCGGAACAGAATAATTACAGCTATGTTCACTTTGCTCTCTTTTAGCTGGCGGCCTTCATGAATAATGCTGTCTCAGTCTCTGTAGTTCAGGAGTCTAGAAAGGAATGGCCTGGGGTTGTGTCCAAGCAGGAGTCTCCGCGATGGAATGCGCTGCGCCTGCTCAACTGCGAATTGAGGGGACAACTCCCCTGAAGGCCTCAGCACCTGTATCCAGCCCTCTGTATAATCCAGGCCTCTGTGTATGCCACCACATCACAGCACTCCACACCTTCTGGGAGTCTGATCACTCAGATTTTATTATGTTGCGACCTTCCCTCAGTGTCCTCAACTCAATCCTCTAAGGCAGTTACACATCCCAGCAACGCTTGCATTGAAGTTGTGTTTTCTTGGGTGACTGGCTGCAGTTTCTCCAGCTGTAGATCAGTGTTGAACTGCTTGTCTGTGAGTTTGCGCTGGTTTGCTCGCAGCAGGTTTAAATCCGTAGTGATCTTGTCTATTTTGCCTTCAAGGGAGGTCCTCGTATTTTCAGGTGCTTGTCGTCGCTGGCCGTGTGTCTTTTGCAAACTGTTCCATTGTACCTGGAGCTGATCGTGCCGGGGTGGTTGAGGTGGTCAAGCACAAGCGTCCCATTACTATTTGTTGGGCAGTGGGCATCTGTTAATCTATAACTTTTAACTTGTAATGCATTCACTCGCCAGGAAAGGGTGGCACAAGCAGTCCCCGTGTGACCAGCGGCCCGTCACGTCAAGGTATGTAGTCTGGGCGAGTCTCTGACCTGGTGGGATCGTGCGCTAAGCCCATCATTGTTGTACGTGCTTGTGGATTCTCCCAGGATGCGTTTCCCATGCCACTCTCCAACATCTCTGCACCTCCCTAGTGTCCACTGATAGTAGTATTGTGTAGGGGAGGGCTACAGAATAGCATAAAGGAAGGCAGTTAGAGATCACTGGAAAGACAAACCCTCTGAGCAGTATCAGCACGGGCACCCCACCACCTGTACTCAATAGTGCCAGTTCACACAATTGCTTCCACCCTGGCCGTGTTGGGTGTTTTCCATCTCTATGCCTCCAATAAGCCCTGGTCCTGTCTATGACGGGACATCACATCAGTATTTTGTAACGCTTTGTGGCAGGCATTTAGGGTCAATAATGAATGATAGCACACAGCAGCCCAAAGTGATCCATCCCCTCAGCACTCCTCCGCCTCCAACTGACAATCTATCTGATGTTGCTACTGTACTCCTCTGTTTATCTCGTTTCTAGGTGACCATGGATCAGCAGATGACCGGCCACCCAGCCACCTGTGCGCACCCTGGAGGCAATTTTTTATGTCCCCACCAATGAGGCCTTGGCCTGGTCCAGCTTCTGGAACAGTATCAGGTGGTTTGAAAATGAGAGGGGGAAAGCCTGTGTCTCCACAGCTAGTACACCAATCAAGACCACCCTTACTACATAGGCAGTCCTCTCGTCTTGCTGCAGAAGTCCTTACCATTGACTGACAAAGCTCCCTTGTAATAAAACAGAAGGTGCATTTTTTCCCTCGCGCCAGGACTCGATTCCATTTCAGTGCAGCGGGACTTAAGGCAGGCCGCCCTCGCACACATGAGAGTGTGTAAACAAGTCTCACAGACGCACGCAGGTCCATGGTAGTGCTGGTGGACAGCAAGGTATTGAAAGAGTAGGCCCCAAACAGGCACCAGGCACCTCATCGTGCCCGTAGAGCCAGTAGAGCCAAGGCGGCGCAGCATTCAAAATTGGCCGATGAGGTTTCTACGTTCTCTGTGCCCAAGATTGACACGCTTAATGGGTTCGGCAAGAGCTGCTCAAACCCTCCATCTGCAGGGAGGTGGCTGTGCCCCTCCCCCTACCCCTGCAATCCGTGGTCCAGGCCGGATTCGGCCCCCGGGTTCCACCCGGCGTTAGTCCCATAATTGGGGGAGGAAGAAAAGAGGGGGGAGAAAGCGCCCACTCACCTTACAGTGGCTGTCTGTTCGGGCTCACCGCACACCATCCGGCATTCAGGCAGTCAGAGCCACCTTCTCTGTCATGTGCAAGTGAGTAATCCAAGGGCCAGCCCACCTGTGTTGAGGGCTCCACATTCAGGTCTGAGCAGACCACTGCTCACCCACCAGACGCCTCGCCTCATCCAAGGGAGTAGGAACAGGCGGGTGCCGCATACCCATCCAAAGCTCCATTCACCATGCCTCACCGCTCACACCCCAGTGGCCCAGACTCGGGTACAATCCAATACAGTTTTACTTCTCCTTCACCCGCCTGCCAGGGTTTCTGTGGCCCATGCACCTGCATGGAACCTTGCCACCTGCTGCTAGCTGGTGGCTCCCACAGCACGTTGCGGTCTGGTCCGCTGTATTCACCAGATCACCATGTGGTGGTATTTCATTTTGGGGTAGGCCCAAGGCGACAAGTTTCCATCGCCCTCCCTTAGTTTTTCGGGCAGCTCTTCTTTCCAAATGAATGGGTAGGCCCCCCATGCTATCAGGGGGGCTACAGATGGGTGGGATAGGGCAAAGGAACTGCAGTCTGGCAGGATTATTGCCGGATTAAGAGCTGGCCACACCCCCTGTCTGGCTGGCTTTTTTTCGTCGAATCTCCGAAAATGGCCATCGCAATGGGTACACCAAAAACTGTTCCTGCATGGAATGAACTACTAAGTCCATGCAGTGCAGGAACTGTGCACAGAGGGGGTCACATTATGTGACTCCCTGTGTGCATGCACATGGCATGAGGCACCAGGGGACACAGTAGGGCCCCTTTGTTTCTTCTCTGCCACGGTTTTCATGGCGGTGGAACGCCTTGAACTCTGTGGCTAAGAGGACATTTGTAATATGCTTGGCAGGACCGTGGCGGTACCACCAAAGATAGTGCAGTCAGGAAACTGCCAACTCCGCTCCCCCATGAGTCTGACGGTCAGTGGACTGGTGGACTCATAATCAAGCCCTAAATTACTAAAGAACTGTTATTCTGGGATTCGTTCTGCTCCGCACGACCATATGCTTTTTTGTGCTTGTCTATAACTGCTACATACTGGTCACTTAAATTGTTTCTGTGATGCCGCACCATATAATACTAATCTGCAAATATAGAAAAAAATAAAAAAGATAGTCTCTTTATTCTCCACCTTATTTCAGTGACAAATCAATTTACAGGGCTGCAGTATATATTTTACATCTGTATCTTTTTTCATCTTCTTCCCCAATTCTACACTTCAATGCTTGATAGACCCAGTACTATTTCCGCAGGATACTAGTGAGAATAAAATTAAAAACAACAATCTCAATTTTATTTTATCATTTCCAATTCACTTAAATACCACTCCACTCTCCTGGACTATATGATAACAACCTGACTGCTGTTCGGTTATTTTGTTTTTTGTCATGCAGCCTCTGTTATAATTTTGCCTTTTACTTTCTTAAATCTGTAAACATAATATGTCTTCATTATTCGTCCTTTCACCTATTATCAGTATTGATTATGTTAAACTTTTCCACGCCCTGCTTTCCAGACGCCATGCTTAATTAATCCATAATGGCGCCGTCCATTGTTATGATATCTTTTGTTTGAAAAACCTGCATTTTCCTTCATATGTTTTCATAGCCCCCTTTCGCTATTCCTGTTGGGCAGTGTCTGCATGCTTCACCCATTACCAGGAATCAGCCATAATGTCTATGTTGTCGGCCATCTTATAATCAGGACCAATTAGATTTTTAACAATCCTTCATTCCTTTTTTGCATCAAATTACATTCATATAAGAACATCTAGTCTGGGGTCATTATTCAAATGAGATTCAATGCACTGGCCTAGATTGTATAATGGCGTCCAGACTAAGGTTCCTTTGTTGTCATTTTTGTCACACAGCCTCTACTACCAATTAAACTTTGTTTTTAATCTGAAAAATATAATGTACTTCATTTTTACTACCCTCTAAAGTTGACAGTATAAAGTATATCAATCTCCACCCATACCTCTCTCATGTTGATCTCAGTGCTTGAATAATCACCGCTCTGTTCATCACCCAACTCGCACTTGTTTGAAAAACCAGCATTCACCTTCCTAACTCTACACAACCTCCTTTCTCCTGTCTCATTGGACTGAATCATGCCTATGCCTGTATGCCCCACCTCTTACCACGCGTTAGCCATATTGTCTATATCATTGGTCATCTCATAATGAGGCCTAATACTGATAATAATGGTTCCTTTTTCCGTTTCTGTTTATTCCTCAAGTTAATATCATATTACAACATAACATCAGGGGTCACGGGATGTAATTCATTTAGATTACTATTTTTCGTATCATAATATCTTATCTCAGATTTTTCCAGAAGCGATCACATTTGATGTTCTCCCCATTTTCATTATTGTCCTTTAATAAATCATGTTTCCATTGTACTCGTTATATACGCTTTGAGTTTATCAAGAAATCATTTTATTTATTGTTTCCCATTCCACCCTATCATTCAGGCCCTACACGTATGTGCCAAATTGAGACACATACAACTATTCTCTCTATTTTCTCAATATTTCCTCTCATAGTGCCCTAAATTGTTTTCTAAGATGAACCAAGCAATGTCATCTTCTGAATGTTTCATCTCAATAAGATGGTCAACTTGGGGTGCATTTCTCTTTTAAAATCTTATGGCAGATCTATATTCATTCAATTGGACTCTCACTCTTGGCTTGTTTTCCTCACATATACATTTTTACATAGACATGCAATAGACATCCAACACTACTTGTCATACAATTTACCATTGATTTAATGTAATGTGTTACCCCTTTGTTATTCACTCTGCGTTCCTTATTATACAGTTACACTGACTGCAATGTTCCGCATGGGAAATTCTTCAACATTGGTGTCCCATCCAGAATGCCCCTCTATTGATATTTATTTGTATGTCAGTACATATGTACCAGACGATTCCTGTTTCTATTATTCCATCTGTATGCAAACAAGGGTCACTCAAGTTTCCAAGGCCTTCTACTTCTAATAGAGAACAATTCTTATTTATCAAAGTGTTTTTGTTTAACTTATTATTCACAGTTGAGAAATTAGTAACACAAGTTAGCCTGCCATTATCCACCTTCTGATCTCTTTTTCGGGAGATACTTTCCCTGTTGTAATATTTTCCTCTTTTGTAGACATTCCTTACAAGCCTGTTAGGATAACATCATTCTCTTAATTTATCCTTCAACTGGGTTGCAATGTTTTTCAGAATCATATAGGTCAGTAAAATTATTTCTTCTTTATGTGAAGGAACTGCCAAATCAAATTACATTTTTTAATTTATGTGGTACTTTTTTATTTTTGTTAAAAAAAATATATTTATTTCTGTATACCGTAACTTTATAATGTTTTATATTAGGTGTTCAAATTATTTACTAAATTATTAGGACTTGTATTCATATATGTAATTCTTTGAAGTGAAACACTGTCCCTACTGTTGCTTAGAGTGGGAATAGTGAATCTAATCCCGGCAAAGTCCAACATGGTCCCTACTGTTGCTTAAAATGGAGTGTGAATATTAAATGTAACCTCTTAGAGGTCCAACACTTTCCCTACGGTCACTTAGACTGGAGTTGGGATAGTACATTTACCCCCTCTGAAAACTAAACACTTTCCCTTCTGTTGCTTAGATTGGAGTAGGAATAGTAAAAATAACCCCTCAGAGATCCTACATTTTCCCTATTATTGTTTAGATTAGAGTGGGAATAGTTAATCTAACTCCTCCGTAGTCCAACACTTTCTCTTCGGTTGTTGAAACTGGAATGGGTATGGCAACTCTAAACCCTCCGAAATCCAACACTTTCCCTACTATTGCTTAGACTGTATTGGGAATACTAAATGTAACCCCTCCGAAGTCCAACACTTTCCATACTGTTATTTAGATTGGAGTGGAAATAATAATTGACACCCCTCCGAAGTCCAGCACTTTTCCTACTGGGGCATAAACTGTAGTGGTAATAGTATACATAATATTGCCAGACTCCAACACTTTTCCTAATATTGGTGAAATAGAATTTATAACATTATTTGTGTATTTTTTATATTTAAAATGATTTGTTTTCATTTTTTAATGTTCATATTATTTTGAGTAAATGTGTTTTGGGGGTTTTAATATTTTACTATTTTATGCATTGGTGAAATTAATATTTTTGTAACTGAATTGTTTGCATTGTTTATTTTGTTTTTTGTTTGAATATGTATTTTGCATATCTATCTAGCTATCTATCTATCTGTGTATATCTGTCTATGTGTCCATCTATCTATCTATCTATCTATCTATCTATCTATCTATCTATCTATCTATCTATCTATCTATCTATCTATCTATCTATCTATCTATCTATCTATCTATCTATCTATCTATCTATCTATCTATCTATCTATCTATCTATCTATCTATCTATCTATCTATCTATCTATCTATCTATCTATCTATCTCTCTATCTATCTATCTATCTCTCTATCTATCTCTCTATCTATCTCTCTATCTATCTCTCTATCTATCTCTCTATCTCTCTATCTCTCTATCTATCTATCTATCTATCTATCTATCTATCTATCTATCTATCTATCTATCTATCTATCTTTGTTTGTGAATTAATTTGTCTGTATTTTATACTACTACATTTAAAAAAATCAAAATAAAACTTTACGTTTACATTACAAAAATTATAATTTCGAATACTATTGGATGATATTAGTATCCACAATATTTTCTTTCGATACTTTTATCATTTCCACTGTAAGTGAGAAACACAATATTGTGGTGAACGATATTTTTGACACAGTTTTTTGTCAATAATATTGTTTACCTCTGAATATATAATTTCAGTATCTCCCTTAATCTTGGCACTCTCCTAAGAGAGGAATACATTGTTCCCTTGAACAGAAGAAGAGGAAAGGAAGAGGCATATTTACAACAGACTGGTGAAGTGTGGCGTTCAGCAAAAATTGCTAATGCCATGCTCCACCATTCTGAAAATGCAAGGTGTGTCATATTCACGAGAATGCGGTGCACCCCTGCGTTTTCCCTAGCGCTGGTGCTAAATCTATCTGCCCGGCGCCAACACAGGCACCCTTGCACGATAGTGCAAGTGTGTCTGCGTTGGGGGAATGATTATGTATGTGCAGGAAGGTGTCCTTTCCTCACATACGCTCACAGTGAGCCCAGGACCCACGTCTGGGCATACTTGGAACACTTAGGGCGAGAAAGCCCAGACGTGGGTCCCTTGCTCACTTTGCCACTGGATTCAAGATAGCCTTGCTGATGACGGCTGATTAGCCAGAAACCGGTCCCAGGAAGCTTGTTTCCGGTCCAGGGAAGACATGGCTTGGCAGTTCGGGCTGGACTGTTCCCATGAGGCACAGGGTCCGACTGATTTGCATATGGCCAAGTCTGAACTGGGGTGGTGGAGTGAGCTAAAGAATGATGATGGATTAAACCCAGATCAGTTGACTGGGGGTGAGTGCTTCCAATGTTCAACACTCCGTCCATCATCCCCTTTGGTTTAGCTTTGTTCACCCTAAGTTGGCAGGGTATGCCCAGACGTGGGTCGCTTTCTCACTTTGCCACTGGATTCAAGCTAGCCTGGCTGATGACGGCTGATTAGCCAGAAACCGGTCCCAGGATGCTTGTTTCCGGTCCAGGGAAGACAAGGCTTGGCAGTTCGGCTGGACTGTTCCTATGAGGCACAGGGTCAGACTGATTTGCATATGGCCATGTCTGAACTGGGGTGGCAGAGGGAGCTAAAGAATGATGTTGGATTAAACCCAGATCAGTTGACTGGGGGTGAATGCTTGCAATGTTCAACACTCCGTCTATCATCCCCTTTGGTTTTGCTTTTTTCGCCCTGGGTTCGTTGCTCACTTTACCACTGGATTCAAGCTAGCCTGGCTGATGACGGCTAATTAGCCAGAAACCGGTCCCAGGATGCTTGTTTCCGGTCCAGGGAAGACATGGCTTGGCAGTTCGGGCTGGACTGTTCCCATGAGGAACAATAATATTTTTCTCAGTTCAAAGTGATTTCTGTCTAAGAGGGTCTGGAAAGAACCATTGCTTTTTTCAAAAATAGTAAGCCTTCCTACTCTAGTAGATAGAGAACTCTAGTCACTCTGTTGCGATAAAAAAGATACATCTCACAACCCACTAGTAAAATAGAAAACACTTCACATCTCATTATGACACTTGCTCTAAATCTAACCAACACATTGTACTATGCCTTACACAGAAACCAATACCTCATCAAAAAATATCAATAGTGCCTCCATTTGTCTGAAAGAAGAGGAAATCAATTATATACAACTGTAAATCCACCCTCTCCAGGAACATTGGGAAAAGAAAATATTACATATTATAATATTATGTTACAGAACAAGCACAACCATTGAGCCAGATGAATTTCCTATTCCTATTTAAAAAAACAAGTTAGTGACAGGCACAGCATTTTGCATACATTATGTGTACTTTTCTAAACACAAGTAGGCGAAGGCACACTAATGTTAAGATAAACAGTCTTGTTATATTAAACATGGCAAGAATATTGTATTTGCAACACTCTAGGATTAACTAAAAGTGTAGAACTATTTATCGTGGAATCTGCCTCTACAACTTTCTCCCTGATGATAAATCATCACATTCCAACACTATAAATCCATTTCAAAATTTACCTGCTGCTTTTTCCTTCTTGAATTCTCCACTGCACACAACTCATTGAATACTCCAGCCTTGATTTCTTCCATAGTCTATTCAGTAATTGTTCTCTTCTTATCATCTCTACTTTCTCACAATTAAATCTTAGAACTTAAAAAGTTAGCTTACTATGCACAAAATAGTTATGATTACTGGAGTTAAATTCTTTCTCATCTTAATTCCTGATCACCAATCTTTTCAGGGAACTTTGCCTCACACAAAAACTTTAGTAATGTTTACAATATATATTGATGTATAAGCTTACTAATATCAGGGACTTATGCACAACACTGACTTTCTCTCAACATTTGACAGGCAGCACCCTCCTTTGCAAGAGGACTATCCAATGCTATTCTACAAAAGCATAGTATGCAAAGCAATCATCTACTAATTCATCTTGGTTAGTGCGTCAGGAGTATTAGTTTCTGGTCTATCAGCCAAAGTTGACAACTTTCTAATCTTCACTTCTAATAAAGTATTTGCCTTTTCTACAAAGAGAAGTGCTGGGCTGGACATTGATTTTATTTTGCTGCAGGGACTGGTATTGGTTCTTGACTCTTAGAGTGCCCCGCACTAAGTTCCCTGAGAATCTTGCTACTGCTTGCCGAATAGGACACGTTACAACGCAAACATTTACAATGCATGCCTGTACAACGCGGTTTTTACATCGCAACATCCATTACAACGTATGATTTTACAACGCATGCCATCACAACGCATTTTTAGAAACTACATTTACAACGCATTCCATTACAACGCATACCATTACATACCATTACAATGCATAATACTTTTAGAGCAACAGTAGGGTAAGTGTTGGATAGTGTAGGGGTAAAAAATTACTATTCCCACTCCAGTGAGTGCAACAGTAGGGTAGGTGTTGGATAGTGTAGGGTTAAAAATTACACTTCCCCATTACTTACCTTATAATGCGTTGTAATGGCATGTGTTGTAGTGACATGCGTTGTAATGGCATGTGTTGTAGTGACATGCGTTGCAATGGCTACGTTGTAATGGCATGCGATATAAAGGCAGTTGCATTGCAATGACTGCATTGTAAATGTAGTACGTTGTAATGACTGTGTTGTAATGGTTGTTTCCCCTGCTTGCCCTTGCTGCTAGTGAGGCTTAAGTTCAGAAAGGTTTGTACTTGTCTCAGTTTGCAGGGTCATAGTAGAGCAGGCCCCAAAGTAACAGTGAAGAAAGGCCTTAAACCCCACGGCTGTGGCCTAGTAGGCCCTGCTTTCCCCATGGCCTCTGGAATGGGGTCTGACAGTTGTCCACATTTATAATACTTTTTCTTTCCCTTGTAATTGGATTTCTTGCTCATGGATGTTTTATTGTGGTCTTGTAAGAGACAGTCCCAGAATTTTGATCATCTTCTGTATTGTTTGTTTGGCTTTCCAAATTCTCGTTCATGTAAGCGGAATGTTTGCTCTCTTTTTTGAGCCTTCCTGAGTTCAATCACCTTCATTTTAGTCTCAGCCTGATCATGGATTTGCGTTATCTCTTGAATTTGCTACAGGGTGTAGCTTTTTTTCAATGGCATCACCGTATGAATCCAATAGGTGCCCTCCATGATTTACAATTGAATAGCATCTTCACTTGTGAATTTGTAAAATTCACTGCACCACACTAGTCATCTAAGACGTGAGATGTGGTCATCCAGTGATCCCCCCTTTCTTGTGAGGCAAGGTAAAAGGTTTTTCTTTCATAGTTTATATTCTTTTTAGAAAGATTCATTTCATTTACCGCATCACACACACTGTTGTAGTTTGCTGCTTTTGATGCTCCTTGATTAACTTGCAGATATCTCTGCCTACAAGATTCTTCATGGTGAGTAACATCTGTGCTTTGTACTTTTCTCCTGTTGCTTCTACAAATGTGTCCAGGTCATCTAGCCATTCCTTTTACCTTGGTTCAAGGTTACTGCTGGATGGTATTACAGCGCAGAGATATATCATGGAGCCTTTTGTTGGTTGGTCATCAGTAATTATGCTTGTTGCCTTCTGTACTCTATGAGTGGGATTCCTTCTTTTGTAAGTGTAGCCTATAGAGGGTAAGGGCCTGGGCCTGGTATTCTGTCTGCTGACCATGCCTGCTGCATAAGTGGGGCTCAAGGAGAACAAGCTCAGTTCAAACTGTTTTTTGGGGGCATTTCTGAAATACCTTCATTGCCAGTTGGCAACGCTTCATACACAGACAAGCAGGGCAGGGGCACAGGAGATTGGATGGGTGAACACAGCTCTTTGTTAGCTGCATGTATGTGATACAGCAATAGGCAGTATGCATGTATGGCTTTCTTCTTTGCCAGTGATCAGCTTCTGTAATGCTCACTTCCTCACCTGCCTCGGCCAACTTCTGGTCTCTGAATATGGAGGTGATGGTCATAGGTATCCCCAGGATCTTAGTGCCGAGCTTTACAATTATGAGAACAGTACTTAGGAGCAATAAGTGATTCTTATAACTACTAATACAATCCATTCCCCAGGCTCTGTCTGAGTCTATGGGCCTGATTTTGAATGTCTGAATGAATGAATGATTTTCAAAGTTATAAAGTGCACTGTCACTCACAATGGAGCATCCTGGCACTAGACATTAAATCAGAGTACTCAGCTGAGAAAGAGGGAATTATAGACCCTGGCTACATAAGGGAGTGGCAGAGAGCATCAGGGCCAGGAAGAGACAGGTCTTAAATATTCTCTGTTGGTTCGATAAATATCACATTGCAGCACTCAGAATTTATTAGGTACGATAATTAATGTCTCTTTTGAGTTTTTCCTTGCAAATGTGGCATTGTATGTAGATTTTGTTGCACCAAAATGCCCATGTCCTGGTGTTTACCAGACGTGTTTCACCCATTAAATTCTGGAACGATTGAACAGCTAAGTGTTAACAATATTTTAAATTCTTTTTAATAATCAGTTACTTATGACACATTGCAATAGTTCGACAATGCAACTTACAATAGTGCGTTATGATGACTTCTATAACAATACCCAATAGCACAATACGGAGCTTTCTCTTTTCCCACCCACAATGCCCACGCAGTATTCCCCCCCTGGTTGACAAGTTTCTACCACCCATGCTCAGTAATACCTATATTTATCCCACATGTTCAAGATTTTCTCCCATTTTTTGGGACAGCCTCAACTCTCAAAGACCACTTTTACGGCCTGTTGACACCAGTCCAGGTCCGACTTCCACGCCCCCACTGTTGGTGGCTCCACTGCCCCATTCTCTCGCTATGTATCATTTTGCCAGTATTTTTATGTATTTAGGCCAAACAATCTCCCCCGTTACACTCAACAGGTGCCATCTTGTCTCAACAGGGACCTGTAAACCCACCACTGCTGCCATCACCCGGAAAACCCCTTTGCAATATCTCTGAATCATGGGGCAAGTCCGAAGAATGTGAAAAAAGGTACCCGCCTCCCTGCATCCCCTAGTGCATTGACTAGAGTCATCTGCCCAGTTTTCGCTGCAAATTCGAGCCATATAAGATCTATGCAGAATCCAAAGTTGGACTAACCAAAATCTGGCATGTATAGCTATTTCCCTAGGGCTTTGTATGGCTTCCGCCCAATCATCATCTTCCAGCAATCCCACCTCTGTCTCCCACGCTTCTCTTAGGGGTCCCAGCGAGTCCGCTAGATTGTTCATAACCTTAAGGTATATAAGCGATATGGCCTTACCCACCATCGGGTCCATCATCAGTCTATCCTCCATCGGAGAGTATTTAGCACTTGCACTCCCGCCCTCACACGGCATGTCAGAGCATGTCTCAGCTGTAGGTAGCAGAGCCTTTCACCCTCCGCTAATTTATATTCTAACTGAAGATTTTCAAATGTGCATATTTCACCACTGAGTGTTAACAATGATGTGAATTTTACCACACCTGTAATTACTGGGTACAATAAACATTGCACAACTTATAATTGTGATACCTGCCAAGGGATTGCAATTTTCCGAAACAATCCTATTCCGGTCCTCGGCTGGCTTGGTTGTTTTTTATGTGAATCTAGCTGGTATGGACACAATATGAGTACCAAATTATAGACCTATTTAACTTTTAGATAATACTTTGAAAATTTTGGGACGAGTCTTATACAATAGAGTAAACACTTGGGCAGAGGAATCAGGTAGTTTGGACCCGTGCCAAATGGGTTTTCGAAGTAGGGTTGGGACGACAGAGCAGTGCCTGAATTTAAATTTAGTAATTGGCAAATATAACATCGCCAGGTCCTCACCAATTTATCTAGCTTTCATGGACTTATCGTCCGCATTTGATTTTTTAAATAGGTCTAAACTGTGGTCTATTCTTTTAAATTACGGTCTAGATGCGCCCCTTGTACATTTTTTGGCCTATTTGCATACTGATACAAAAGCCCAAGTAAGTATTGGGATGGCGAGGGAAACCTCTGGGGCCATAAGAGTGGAAAGAGGAGTTAGGCAGGGGTGCGTTCTAGCACCCCTGTTGTTTATTATTTACATTAACGGGTTAAGTAACTCCCTAAAATCGGCAACTACGGATGTTCCAAAAATAAGGGGGGGGCCGTTACCAACATTGCTTTACGCGGGTGATGCGGTCCTTATGGGTCTCACACCGAATGCCCTACGTATTCTGGTTAAAAGTTTTGCACAGTATATGGATAACTTAGATCTTAAAGTAAATTTAAAAAAATCTTTCATTATGTCCTGTGGGCCAGGGAAAAGACAGCTTAGTGCTACTTCGGTGGGAACTGGTAAGTTATATTCCACAAATACTTTTCCCTATTTAGGAATGGTTTTTGCTGCGAACGGCTCGTGGAGTGGACATTTGGCCCACGCCACGGGCAAGTTCTCAAAAGCCATTAATTCTATTCTCAGTCTCCCACGGCCTGAGAAAATAGGAGCTACTAAAGCAATTACATTTTTTTTTAAAATTGCAGTGTGTACCGGTAGCAACATATGGGGACGAATATGGGGTTTGGCCAAGACACATAGGTGCCGATTACGATCCGTTAAAAACCGCGTACGAACCGTCGGTCGGAGCGAATTCCCCGTCCGACTCGTACCCGGTTGTAAAACTTTACAAACATGGAATTACGATTCGCACGGAAACACTATTTCCGTACGAATCGTAAAAAACACCGACCGACGAAAATATACATACGAATGTGATCCGGGAATGCTGCGACGTGACGTCGGGACGCTTTCAGGCAGCGTTTCACGAACCAGGAATTACGATTCGAACCGACAGCAGTCCGGACGGCAATATTTTCACGGCACCCAAAAAGTGCCGCAAAAGCGAAGTACGGCGCGAATCGACCAGAGTAGGTGGCCCGGTACGCGCCGACCCCCCCCCCCAGCCCCCGTAGGTACGCGCCGACCCCCCCCCCAGCCCCCGTAGGTACGCGCCGACCCCCCCGTGTGTACACCCGTGTACGGTGCGTACCCCCCCGTGTACGCTCGAGTCAGACCCCCCCGTGTACGCTCGAGTCGGACCCCCCCGTGTACGCTCGAGTCGTACCCCCACCCGTGTATGTACGGTGCGTACCCCCCCGTGTACGCTCGAGTCGGACCCCCCGTGTACGCTCGAGTCGGACCCCCCCGTGTACGCTCGAGTCGTACCCCCACCCGTGTATGTACGGTGCGTACCCCCAGCGCTGGGGGTACGCACCGTACATACACGGGTGGGGGTACGACTCGAGCGTACACGGGGGGGTCCGACTCGAGCGTACACGGGGGGGTCCGACTCGAGCGTACACGGGGGGGGTCCGACTCGAGCGTACACGGGGGGGTCCGACTCGAGCGTACACGGGGGGGTCCGACTCGAGCGTACACGGGGGGGTCCAACTCGAGCGTACACGGGGGGGTACGCACCGTACACGGGTGTACACACGGGGGGGTCGGCGCGTACCTACGGGGGCTGGGGGGGGTCGGCGCGTACCTACGGTGGCTGGGGGGGGGTCGGCGCGTACCTACGGGGGCTGGGGGGGGGGGTCGGCGCGTACCTACGGGGGCTGGGGGGGGGGGGTCGGCGCGTACCTACGGGGGCTGGGGGGGGGTCGGCGCGTACCTACAGGGGCTGGGGGGGGTACGGCACGTACCGGGCACCTGTTTGGACGTCTCCATGGTTGTTATGGGAGTTCGGTGCGGACGGTCTTTTCACCATACGGTTGTACATTCGGACGCCCGGGATGGATCGTGATTCCCCGGTCGGAGTTCACCTTTCACGTTTGTACGGTGAATCGTACGAGGACGTGTCGGACACATTTTCCGACCCGAGGACGTGTGGGGAAATATTCCCAGTGCGGTTCGTATGGACTTTTTACCATGCGAATCGTGATTGCCAGTTCGTACGGCACTTGTACGATTCGTACGGTAAAAAGACCCGATACGAGTCGTACGGGGACATTTTTTACCGGATCGTGATCGGCACCATAGTATCCAAACCGAGGAAAATCGTTTTTGTAGGAAATTCTTTGGAGCCCCTATTGCTACATCGGAGTATATTTGTCGTTGCAAATTAAATTTGCATTACATATCAGATTTTATAGCAACAAGACGGCCCTGTTCTGGCTGGCAATTTGGAGGAATACAGCGGCCCCTTTAACCCATGAAATTATAAGAGATTGTTTAAATTGCGAGAAAGGGATGAGAATCCCGTGGCTTGCTGGTGTTTTCAAGAAATTATGCAGTGTGGGTAAAGGCCACTTATTTATCGATCCTACTAAGATTGAGCCCACAGATAAAAATGAAACTAAGTTTGCACTGTATGCACTTTATAGTAAAGTGAGACTGGAAGTGGAATTAACTAAATCAACTGTCCAGGCTTATGTGAACAAAGACCTGTATAGACAACCAATTCCTTTGTATCTCACGCTACCAATGGCAAATCGGGAAAGATCACTACTGTTCCATCTAAGGGCAGGTACTGTTAGATTTTAATTATGTTTTCCATTAGGTTATTTTTCATCGAAATCCGAAAGTATGTTATGCCCCTGCGATGGAGTGAGTTTACAAAATGATTTACATTTCTTCATTTGTTGTAAATTTTATCTTAAATATATCAAATGGTTTTTACTCCCATATTTTAAGAAACAAAGACCACTTTCCTTGGAGCAATCTTATGTGATGTTGCTCACCCTGCATACTGATGAATTGATTTTTCGTGTTAGCACTTTTCTGAGAGTTATAACCCATGTACGCAAAACAATGGAAAACCCTTGAAATAATCTTGTTGCCAAATAATATGTAACCCTGCAATGTGTGTTGTTTAAATATATATTTAGAATTATAATTACTTTTTGGGATTGTATATATGTGATTGCTTTTATGGATTTGAAAAATTCGAATAAAGATTATGAAATCGAAATCGAGTACCACTCGTACCAGTATTTGGTTTTCATTTCACCCATCTTCATTTCCCTTTCTGAAAGTCCTTTGTTTGATTTGGTGCATTTTTCCAAGCAAAATTATCTTCCCCATATTGCAATCATCCCTCTTTGGTTGTTTTCCATGACCCCCCATTCCGATTCTGTGTTTTTTTCACTTTACTAAGGCACCTTGATATTTCTAGCCTGCGTTTCTTGGTTCTCACAGTGTCTCTCTGAATATGGGGAATATCTAAATGCAATGCAGCATTTGAGGCCTTTGGGACATTTTCTTATGCCCTCACAATCTAGGAAAATTTTCATACGACAGACAGTTCACAAGGAGGGTTTGACCATGAGTCCCTTTCTGATATTAAGGTGTCTCTATAGGTTCCTCAAGGAGAATGACTGAAGAAAGTTCCATTAATAGTATCAGATGGGCTGACATTCCCCTTTCCCTTTCTTGAGACTGGGGACAAATATAAGCTTCTCCTGAGAAGAACTAAGCAAGCGAGATGGAGAAGCTCCCTTTGATACCATCATAAAGAGTAGCCAGTGCAGTGGAAACTAGCCTTGTGTGCAAAGATAGGAGACGATGTGGTCTACATTGAAGTCAGACGATCTGATCTGAATTTCTAAATACATGTAGTCTTCTAAATCATTATTGTAAAGCTCTCTATGGATGCTTCAATGCACTGGTATTCTTGTGCAAACTTAGTCACCACAGTAGCATTAGTGCAACTCACACTTCTGTCATCACTAGTGTTACCTTACCATCTTTTGGTCTATCAATCGATATAAACCACATTTTTATGCCACAGAAGATGTCCTTTCTCCTCTTTTTTTATGTTTGAAAAGCTTTATTGGAAATTTGAAATAGATAAATACAACAGCAATAAATATAGAAATTCAAATACAACCATGTCACAATAAAATTAGCTACTGACTGAAAGGAAAGAGTAAAAGCAATTTATGGGATTTATAGAAGGAAGAAAGGGGGAGAAGGGAGAAGGGGAGGTAGGAGGGAGAAAAGGAGAAAAAACTAATACTACAAAATAAAGAGATAAAATAGAGAAAAATATGCTAAATAAAGATACTGTAAATGTCTTAAGTAAACTATAAATACATCAAGGAGTACAACAATATAGATTAATAATAACTTAACAGGGTAAATAAAAGAGAAGAGAGACAAAATCTGTTCATGGAGGCTTGAAATTTTCATAAGATATATGCGAAAATTTTGTTAAAACAATTCGGTCCAAATAAGTGGTAAGGGGCAACCAAAATAGATCCCTGTTCATGAGTGGTTTGCAAGAACAAGCAAAAGCAACATCAAGTCTATGGAAATGACAAAGAGTGTTCCACCAATGTTGTATAGACAGCTTGTCGAGATTTTTCCAATTGAAGGAAATATGTTGAAAAGCCAAAGCAAGCATGAGGTCAAAAAGACCACGGTCATGTGGAGGGAGATCTAAAGAATCGGAGAGAGTTCCAGCAAAGAGAATAGGTATAGAATAAGGAATGGAGATCGTAAACAAACGAAGAATGTAGGTCCAAACGTTCTCCAAAAATTTAGAGACTGGAGGACAGAGAAAGAGGAGGTGAAAAAGATCCGCATTAGAAGAGCCACAGGTCCAACAGTTAGAGTCAGCAGTAGAAGAAAAGCGAGCAAGGGAGACAGGGGAAAAATAAAGTCTATGATAAAGGAAAAACAAAGATTGGGAAAGAGAAGCAGAGCGAGAAATTTTTAAGGATCTGGACCAGAGTTTATCCCAAAAAGTAGTAGACCACTCACAACCAAGATCCGAATCCCAAGAAAGTTTCAATTTGGACTTAGTGCGATCAGGATTAGGGGCAGAGTAAAATTTGTATATAAGAGAGCATTTAGGGAGCGTAAGAAGTATAGTTAGCAGAGGATTTGGGGGATCAGATAAAGAAGAATGAGGAAGGGAATAATAGATGTCAAGAATAAGTGCCATAATAGTAGAAAATCTTTGTAAAAAGGAACGAGGACAGTGAAACAAGGATTGAAACTGAGGAAAAGATCAAGGAGAAACGCCATCAAAAAGCTGATTGACCCATAAAATGCCTTTTGACCTCCAAGCGTTCCAGAAAATGGGCCTGTTATTAATAGGGGTGGGCGGAATTTGCGAAAGTGACTTTCGCAAATTATCGCGAAAATGTTAAAAATCTCCGCAAACACGTGGAAATATCGCGAAGATGCGGAAGTTTTTTTTCCGCCCGTTCGCGGTATTTTCTGCTTGGTCGCGGCTCGCCAACTTACCCATGCGGTTGCTCGCGGGCGCAGCCATCTTCTTTTCACTCTTCTCGCGGTGCATGATCGCGAGAAGAAAGACGTGATCACGCGACCAATGACATTACTGCGGGCGCGAACTGTCGCGTGACAGCGCAAATGGCTACCAACAATCCAACATCTCGTGGAGAACGCGACCGGATCGGGAAAACTTGTCGGCGAACGCGCGGATTCAGGTAAGGCGATCGCGCGCGAGAATGTATTATTTTACAGCGCAAGCAAGAAACATATTATCTCTAAGCTGCGGAATGCGGAAATTTTGACATTTTCGCGCTCTCCGCGGAACGTGAAAATGTCAAATTATCGCAATTTCCGCGAGCGGAACGGAAATTTAGCCCATGCCTAGTTATTAAGCAGAATGAGGGAATTATGCCAGATAGGAGAGTTTAGGAAAGATGCACGGGAAACTTTAGAGGGCTGAACTAAAGGCTTCAGGAGAAGACAAGTATGACGAAACAACAGCAGAAAAACGTATAACTTCTTTGAAGGAAAAAGGTGATAATAGGGATTGTTCAATGTAGAGCCAAAGAGGGGAAGAGGAAGGAAGATCCGAAGCGAGCCAACATGAGGCCTGACGTAAAGAGAAAGATTTATGATAAAGACGAAAATCTGGGAAATTCACACCACCATTAGATTTTGATTTTCGAAGGGAAGATAGAGCTATTCTAGATTTTTTGTTATTCCAAAGCAATCTAGAGACACATAAATCAATACGTATAAAGTAAGTTGAGGGAATATGAACAGGAAGCATGGAAAGGATATAAATTAAAATAGGAGCAATCATCATTTTAATCGAATCCAGCCGACCCCACCAGGAAAGAAAAAGGGGATTCCTAGAAGTAAGTAAATTCTCAATTCGAGAAAGAGCAGCAGACATGTTTAGTTTAATAGAAGAATAAATATTGTTGGAGAACCAGATGCCTAGGTATTTTATTTTTGAACTATTCCAGGCAAAACCAGTGGAAGAGAAGAGATGAGGAAGACAGAATTTCGTAAGAGGGAGGATTTCAGTTTTGTCAGAATTAATCTTGTAGCCAGAGACCCGCGAAAAAGAATTAAATTCGAGAAGTAGAGGTGGAATAGAAGTCTCGGGAGAAGAAATGAATAAAAGGATGTCGTCAGCATAAGCAGAAAGTTTCAATTGATGAGCACCATAAGGAAAACCGGTGATAGCATCATTGTTACGAATAGAAGTCAAAAAGGGTTCAAGAGCCAAAATAAAGAGAAGAGGGGATAAGGGACAACCTTGACGAACACCACGTGGGAGAGGAAAGGAAGATGACACGCGACCATTAACAAGGACCGAGGCTTTGGGAGCAGAATATAATAATGAAATAAGTGATACAAATTTAGGACCAAAGCCATGCCAGCGTAAAGACGCGAACAGAAAGGACCAATCAACTCTATCAAAAGCCTTCTCAGCATCAACAGAAATAGTGGCTAGGGGAATAGAGAGGGAAGAGACTTTATTTAGGACATTGAGAAAAAGACGAGAATTGTCAGAAGTTAGTCTACCCTTGACAAAACCACATTACTCCTTCCCAATAAGATGGGGCATGATAGGATCTAAACGTAAAGCAAGCAGTTTAGCAAATAATTTATAATCAACGTTCACTAAAGAAATTGGGCGATAATCTTTACAGAATTTAGGATCTCGACCATCTTTGGGGATAAGACAGATAGTTGCTTCTTGAAAAGTACCATCTGTCGTACCAGATGAACAAAATGAGTTAAAAAGCGTCAAAAGTTTAGGAAGTAACAAATCAGAAAAGTGCAAATAAAATTTGACTGAGAAACCACCCGGACCAGGTGATTTACCCTTAGCAAGGGTATATAAAGCTTTGGAGAGTTCATTAAGGGAAAGGTCATTTTCGAGATCAAGGAAGTTAAGATGAGAGGAAGAAGGAGAAGGGATCCTGTCAAGATAAGTCTGAATAAGAGAAGGAGTAGGGGGAGATTCTGGTGTGTAAAGGTGTTGATAAAAAAGCTTAAATTCATCGAGTATTGCTTGATCAGTATGAAGAAGAGAGTTATCAGAGGAATAAATTGAGTCAATAAAAGTACGTTCTTTGCGCATTTTAAGGTAATTAGTAAGAAGCTTCCCTGCCCTATTTCGACCGCCATAAAAACGAGCACTACTGCGAAGGAGTATTGAAGAAGCATTATCAGTCGAAGATTTATTAAACTACAGTTTAGCGCGTATCAATTCTGGTGAGATAGAAGCTTGTGAAGAAGTGTAAAATTTGTGTTCTAAAAGTTTAATTTGGGCTAATGCAGCTTTACTCTTCTGAAGAAAGTGTTTCTTTTTCTTAGAAACAAAATCTATAATAAAACCGCGTGCGGTAGCTTTAAACGAGTCCCAGATAATATGAGGAGAAGTACTAGAATCACAATTTAGAAGAAAGAACTCATTAGCAAAGGAGCGAAAAGAGGAGGAAAATAGGGGGTCAGAAAGAAGGGAATTATTGAAACGCCATCGGGAAGACCTTGGTTGTGGAGAAAGTAAATCAAGGTCTGTCACAATTGGAGCGTGGTCCTAGAGAACTATAGGCTCAATAGAGGAAGACAGTAAGTTTTGAGACAAAGATTGAGAAAGAAAGATGTAGTCCAAACGAGAAAGGGAAGAATGAGGGGGAGAGAAAAAGGAGTAGTCGAGAATATCAGGATGAGAGATTCGCCAAGAATCAATGAGGTGTGACTGAGAAATAGTATCGAGGAAATGCTTGTAAGTCTTGCTTGGAGTAAAACGAACAGTAGATTTACGATCCAAAAAAGGGTCAACTATTTGATTGCAGTCACCACCCAGGATAAACAAATCATCTCGAAATTGAATGCATTTTTGAGTAATCAAAGGCCAAAAAGAACAATCAGGATGTGTAGGACCATAAACATTAAAAACAGTTAAAGGAACAGAATTAATTGACAATTTAGCTAAAATCCATCTACCATCAACATCATTTTCTTGCGATAACACTTTACATTTTAATTTCTTATGACATAAAATAACCACTCCATTTTTTTTGTTAGTAGACGGAGAGAATAAGACCGTACCCACCCAGCTTCTTCTTAGTTTAAGTGACTCAGATTCTGTAAGGTGGGTCTCCTGCAAAAGGACTATATCAGGGTTATAAGAAGCAAGGTGGGAAAGGACTCTCTGTCTTTAAATAGGATGAATAAAACCCTTTACGTTCCAGGAGATAACTCTGAATACAAAAACGTGAAAATTCTGATAAAAACAAGAGTTACAGTAATAAAAACATCATGGGAAATGAAGATGGATATAAGAAAAAAAGGGTTATAAAAGAAAAGAGCAAAGGGAAAAGAAGAGGGAAAAAATGGAAAGGAACAGATGATGGGGCCATACATAAAAGATGGTAAGGCAAACAAAGGGAAGAAAAAGGAGAAAGGAACAATTACAGCTCAAAGAAAAAGGAGGGAAAAGGGGAAGAGGAAAGAGAAACAAGAAAAAAGAAGAGACAGTACATATCCAAAAAGGATGACTGAAAATAACATACCTGAGGGGAAAAAGAACAGACAATGGATCGGGGACAACGCAGGACAAAATGAACCACCCGACGTGGGAAATCCAGTCGCACCAGGACTTGAGGGAAGTAGAAAAGGGGATCATACGGAATGAAGAAACATAGACACATCTGAATGAATAAAACAGAGAGAACCATAAAGTTAACATAATGTAGAGATATATATATAAAACTAATTAGTGTATAACCAACAACATGATAAACATGAGAAAGAAAAGAAGAGAAAGAGCAAGAAAGAGCTAAACAACCACTTAACTAACAGGGCCAATGGAGAGACATCAAGAAGAGACAAAGACAATGGAAAAAGCAATCACAGAAAGTCACGTAAGAAAGGAATTAAACACTCAACCATGCGAAGAACCACTTGAAGATTTAGTAGTAGTGTCCATAACATTAGTGGTGTGAATATGAATAAAATTCTTAAGTTATGCAGGATCTTGAAAAGTCCAAGTTTGGTTTTGGAATGTCACTTTGAAGATACAAGGATGAAACAAACCATATCTAGCACCAAGAGCTCGTAGAGGTGGACGAAGATTCAGAAATTCTTTCCTTCTGGAAGCGGTGGCATTGGAAACATCCTGAGACAAAAACACCTTCTGGCCCAGCCAAGTGATTTGCTTTTTAGATCTAGCTGCAGAAATAACTGAGAGGAGATCAGAGAATTTCAAAAAGAGGATAATGACACCACGTGGTTTAACTGGAGCTGATGCTGTTGAGAGAGGCGGACGGGGACCGAGCCTGTGAGCCCTTTGGATGCTGAGTGAAGTAGTAGGAGGCATATCCGGGAGCTTCGGCAAAAAGGAGGCGAAGAAAGAGACGGGGTCGTCCCCTTCGAGAGATTCAGGCAAACCATAAAGGCAAAGGTTGTTCCTCCTATTTCTATTTTCTAAATCCTCAGTGTGTTGCTGAAGGCTGTGGACTGTTTTCTCTAAGGACGAAATTCGCTGAGAATTGTCCTGAACCTGAGGAAGTAGGGATTCCAATGAGGACACTCTGTTCTCCATTGTCGACCATTTGTCTTCCAACAATTGCATCTTATTATTGGTCTCCTCCACAAACTGATGTAAAGCACGTATCTCCTCCAAAAGAAGCTTCATTGATATGGGGGATGAAGGTTTATCAGGAGATGGAGGGTCGTGATTCAAACGCTTAGTTGAGGAGGTAGAGGGAGATGCTTTGTTTGAGGCAGCCTGTGAGGATGCAGAACTACGAGTAGGGTTTACCCCAGCCATCTGCAATGTAGTAGAAGAGGATATTGGCGATGGCACAGCTGGAGAAGCTACCAAAGGCCTTTGTCGTGATGGTACAAAAATAAATGTCGGCTTGCGCAATTTACCCATAAAGAGCTAACGGTCAATGGGTAGAGTGGACGATGCACAGCCGCAAAAGGAGCGTGGTGTGACCAGCCATGAGTCAAAAAGAGAAGAAGCACAATGGCACATGAAGTCCAAGAACTGATAGAGTCACAGACCTTGAAAAAGGTAATATGCTGGCCAAATGGTAGAAAAACAAAAATGACAACAGTTGTGAAGGTGCAGATTAGGTAATGAGGCACATTAGATCAGGCAATAGCTGCAACTAGGAGAGAAATGCGCACTTGAGAAAATAAATGTGGCCTCACTGTGAAAAAATTCAGGCTAAAAAAATGAAGCACGTGATGTAAAAATATAGAGCAGAAATTCCCTGGGATGAAGAGTATTCACAACATGAGGAAATAATATGAGAATGCCTCATGAATGGCAGTACGTAAGGAAAAAAGTTCCAAGTCCATAAGCAGAATAAAGCAGCAAAGACATACACTCCAGAAAGAAGAAAATATGTGTATGTCTCTTTAAGAGGCCTTCAGGGAGCCATGAGGGGGTTAATAGATGTTCCAGTGTGTGAGCCGAGAGATTTCACCAGAACTTGGAGCGCTTCTGAGGAGACGTGCGCATCACAAATATGGCGGGCACTCGAGAGCTGAGGAAAGCTGCAGAATAGAAACACAGGTGAGCGCGATGCGCGTTAGGCAATACGCGCTAAAAAGAGCTCACCAGACTCCTCATGCGTTCCGATCAATGAACAAAGCCATCGCCATAAAAAACCGGCACCGGGGATGCGCCGGTAAACTTGATAACGTCCCGGTGTGGCGGAGCCCAACTCTTAGGCGGCCATTTCGTCCGGCGTCGAAGCCACGCCCCCGTCCTTTCTCCTCTTTAATCTCCTTTTCACTCTTCTTTCTCATACTTATATATACATATATTCTCTGTATTACAATCTCTACATACATATTGTTACAGCTTTGATAAAGTCATATTGATGAAACACGTGTCAGCTGTTTCTCTCTTCATCATGAGTACCTTCCATACCTTGGGCATTGCCACCTGTTTGTGAACTTTGGACTGCTGACCTTCTTGCCATAAGAACTGCAAAGATATGCATTTTGCACTCTAAGGGTCATATTTGTATGATAATGGAACAACGTGGCACTGCAAGCCATATTGCTGAGCCGAGCTGCATCAATAGGAAAGACCAGGAATACAACAATACAACGCATCCCTGTGCTGGCACACAATAGGCAGCCCGGAGCCAATACAGGTACATTTGTACCATGGTGCAAGAGTAACTGCGTTGCAGGGATGATTCTTTTTGTGATGGACGGGACACCTTCCTGCACAAATCAATCGTTGATGGAGTTTTCCTCCATCTCTCTGTGCTGCAGAATTCAGCACACATGGAAAGAGGAAAAACGAAGAGAAATAAAGATATTTGTCCTTGTTGCGCTACTTTTAGGCATCCCCTGGGGAGGTGTTAGAATCTGACGCATTCCCAGGTTTACTAAACCTTGTAAATCTAGGAATGTGTCAGAATCCATGGGTGTTGCTCCTTTTTCACGCAGAGTAATGCATGAAAGGGGGCCATATTTACAAGGCCATGAAAAGCCATGCAGGGTGGCTTTGTGTCGCCTTGTAAATATGAGCCAGCACAATGTGCCACAGGAGCTTAAAAAAAAAGTGATGCTCAGGTAGCGCAATGGTCTTGTAAATATGCCCCTAAATGTCTCATCACAACATGCTCAGATAGTTGTTATTTCTCCTATCATTACTTTTATTTAAACTTATGACATTACTTTTTGGCTGTTAGCTTTACTTGGAACATAAGCAAGTAACTGGATAAAAAAGATTCACTTTGTCACTTTATGGCTGTTAATAAGACAGTATAACGACCTTCCATTTTTATGTTTATGTACTTTTTTGTTTATTGTTACTATTTAGGTGTGCTACAGACCTAACTGATAAAGAAAAAAGGGTTGTTTTGTCTATGAAATGCATGGATAAAATAAGGAATTTCATTTTTTCCGGTAAAGTGTACTTTTTCAATGTAAAATAGTCCCTCGTACAGTCCACTAGAGGTGGAATGTTACACCGAAAGAGCCAATAGAAAGAAAGTGAGACAGGCATCCTCCCTTGGGCATATGAAATAACTCATTGACAATGACTCGAGTCAGTGGTTTAAGGATGATGAATCTTCAATCCCTGGCTTAAGTCATTGCTACTGAAATTGTGCCAATGGCTGAAGGAGGCAAAGAGGGCATTGGTAGAAGGAGGCTGAGCTACAGTGTGGAATACATTTTCAATGAGTGGAGCACGCAGGCATTGCACGTCAAACCCATGGTCGGACTGCACTAAAGGGCAATCTATCAGTCTCTGAAGGGATGGTGTGACGGGTCAGTGTGTGGGGCGTTTTTTGGCTGTGGGTAGGTCCATTTTATGGTCTAGTGGACCAGTTTCTGCCGTTTATCCCAATGGTATGACCACAAACAGCAAGCACAGATGAAGGCACTCCCCCTTACCCTGAAAAACACCTAAACATTGTGCCTTTAGGGATGTTGGTCAACATTGTGCATACCTAAAAAGGAAGGAAGGTAAAGGAGGATGAGGAGAAAACCTAGAGAAGGGAAAGAGTCAGAGGCGGAAAAGTACAGTTAGCATGTGAAGGGGAGAAACAAGAGTGTAGGTCCAGTACAAGGGAAGCAGGGGTGGGGACAGAAGTGTACCATGGGTTTCTGAGGTGATATGGGGTGGAGTAAAGTGAGATTAAATAAAAGCCCAGTGGCTATCGCACTGAAAAACAGAAACAAGAAGAATATTAAAGATGAGGGTCAATGTGGTTCCAAGTAAAACAAAACTTTCACAAATAGCATTTACTGGTTGCACCATTTTAGTAATAGTAATAAAAAAGATTGTCCTATTCTAAAGTACTGTTTTTTGTCTGTTCGTCTTCTCTGATCATATTGTCTTTGTGTGAAGGTGTTGTTTGCAGGTAAACAAGAAATACAAGGCCCTTCACCAGGTTGGAATCATCAACTTGGGGAATTTTATTCACTTTGAAAATGTTGTAAAATCATGCTCATCAATGACAGGTCGTCAGTACAGCTAGCTTTTAGTTTGTGTTTTTGTAGCATTCACATATGGGGGTATTTAAGACCCATCTTTAGCAGGAAGGCACTTAAGCCCTCCTTAAGAGTGGTGGAATTTCATCCTGGTAGATTTCTGACGCCCACAATTCATAAGATTCCTGTTGAAGAAACTCCTTCAGTAATTGGGCTAACCCCTGAGCCCGTTGACATTGTTCTTTCTTCCTTGTCGTTACACTGTACTGTGCTTAACATTTCTTCCATGTGATGTCTCGTGCACTTTATGATTCTTTTGTGTAGTTTACTTGTGATTGTTACGTTATTAGCCTTCCAGTTCTAATGTGATTGTTAAGCGCTCTGATATCCCTTGGGATCTTGTTCGCGCTATATAAAACTTTATATAAATAAATAAATAAGTCTGGGCCTGAAGTTACCAGAATCTTTTCCGTTCTCCACGGGTGGGGGCTGTGGGAAGAAATGCAACCTGGCCTCTATTCAACCCCTGCAGCAGGCATTTTTGCCCTTGGGTATATGGAAGCCCTTGATCCCTCACCATCTGATTCCCCACAAACCCTTCTGCTGGCACTTTTCGCCTACAATGAGCAGGTGGAAAATATCAGTGGTTGTCTCGGAATTCGGGAACAGCACGCGGAGAAGACCCAGGTATCTCTTGGTCCATGTGGGTATTCTCAGTTCAGGAGAGAAAAGTCTTCATCACCAGTTTTTAGTGGGGTATACTGTTTTCTGGCCCTATGGAAGCCCTGCGCCAAAAGCAGGTACACGCATAATGAGGGCCTTACTTTGAGAATTGCAAATATTTTTGACTTTCAGATGCTCTTGTACAATTTTTTGACATGGCGAGGCTCTATTAAAGGCTTATAATTTTTCTGAAGACCTTCAGGGCCTCCTTTAGAAAAAATGACACAGCACGGCGCTACAAGCCATTTTTCTGCGCTGAGCTTCGTCATTTACAAAGCACAGGGATGCACAATATTAACAACAATACGACGCATCTGTGTGCTTTCCCCTGCCCTGGTGCATGATTGGCTGCCATGCGGCAGCACAGGCACCCTAGCATCATGTTGGAAAGAGTGCCTGCCTTGTGGAAATGATTGTTTTTGTGCAGAAGAAACATCTTCCTGCACATGGCATTTTCCTCTTTCTATGCATGCTGCAGAAAGCAGCACACATAGAAAGGGAAAAACGAGGGGAAATAAAAGCATTTCTCCTCGTTGCGCCACTTTCTGATGCATTCCCAGCTTTCCAAAACATTTGTAAATCTGGGAATGCACCAGGTTCCATGGATGCTGCGTGGGAACACCCCCTGCAACATCCATGGAAAGCCCCTTTCATGCAGAGTAATGCACGAAAAGGTCCCATATTAAGTAGGCCCTGAAAGGTCCAGCAGAGTGACTTTATGTGGCCTTGTAAATATGGGTAGGCACACTGCGCCAAAGGTGTGTCAAAAAAAGTGATGCACCAGCGGCACAATGAGCTTGTAAATGAGGCCCACAGTGTCATGTTTGGCATGTGACTTGCTCAGTCATTACAGGAGCATAACTGACATTATTAAGCAGATTATCCGTTACTGAAAAAGCATCACAATTGTGCAAAGGTAAATGGGTGTGACCCAATTTTGCTGTTCCACCGGTCTCCCTGGCAAGCACTAATAACGTCATCCAAACAGAAATTTAATTAATTTAGGATTTCTGAACAACGTCAAATATCAGTCATAGGTTTAGAACGCATGTGTGATCCGATTAAAGGTTATAACTATATTGTGGGTGTGGCAATGTTTGCTAACAAAAGAAAAGGATATTTGAAGATGTAATCACTTGAGAAGGCTCTAAAAGGTCACCCCCTCTCATGTGATAAACACACTAGTAGGAGCTCCCAGGGGCAGTATTTGTGCCCCAGGTTTGCTAGTTTAATCAGATGTATGCAGGGCCATGAAGTATGAGGTGCAGAAACCCTAAAGGATGCAGAAATGTTCTACATGGATAAGGCTTTATCCTTGTGATCACAATGCCCCTGCTTAGCAATCACTACACAGGCTTCCAATGGAGCAGATACATTCGTTTTAGGTCCTCTGGCCTACTCACAAAAGTATGCGCACTTTGGACCTGCATATGGGTGTACTACACTTGTAGACTAATCAAAATGATGGGGGCTCCCAGCAGAATGTGAAGAGGGGTTCCCCTGAATTTCTAATATATCCAATTGCTGTTATTGGACCTTGAGCTGAATGGCAGTCCCTTGGAGGGTTGGGGGGCCCCTGAAGGGTTGGGGCCCACCATGCACCACAGGGGGCTGCGTTACGCCCCTGTGCCTCCCACAACATGCCAATCTGACACCTGAGATTCAGTTGTGCACAGTAGACTTGTAAAAACAAATGCGAGAGAAACAAGCACAGAGGTATAGTCAATAAAGTCCCTTCACCAGGAGTTAAGAGCAGGCAACGGCTGGGAGCAAAACACTTGGTAACATTTTCCAAATCAGTCCAGCTCCCTTTCTCTTCCCTCTCTCTCGCCATCGACAACTTTTTTTCTCTCTCCTTCTCCCGTCTCTCTTCTCTGTTTTTCTCTGTACATCTTGTTTTAGGCAATAGATAAACCATGTAGTTCAATGTACAGGACAAGATGGTTGCCATATGTCTGCCTTAATGAAAATGTTTTATCTAAAGTGTTCAGTAGTTCTTTGACATTAAGTCAGCACTGCATTAAATACCTACAATTGAAGAAAGAAAGGTTATTTTCCCTAGAATTCCATCTACTTGTCATAATATAACCCAACTTTCAGCGGCTATACAAGGTAGCCCCACATTATGTGAGTGCAAAGTTTGATGAGTCACATTGGCAATGTTACTAGAATTTTACCATCCTCTACCACTTCAAATCTTCTTGAAAGCCAATTACAAAGCAAAGATGTATTGAATTCCCATGAACTTCAAACATCAATAATGCAGGTTTTCAGTTTCAAGGGGTCATCTTTGCAAAACATATAGGCTTTACACTTAGTTGCCCCAACGCCTTGAGACCCGCATGGGTGAGTATTTGCGCTATACCAAACCTGATTGATAGATTGCTTTCACAGCATCAAGAGGAGATGTGAGGGACCATCATAGCTGAAGAAACAACTGATAAAAAGAGCTAATATCTTGATTCCACTAATTCCACTCCAGGAAAAAAGTAGTCTCTTCCCAGGATTTCACACGGACATTTTTGCTGGTGGCATTCGCAGTTGATGCGGGTAAATTGTGCAGCTCTAGATGTTAGTATCAAAGTACATCACTTCATGTATTATTTGTTGCTGCTGGTTGCATCTCATTACATAAAGGTTTGCGTAATTGTAAAGTTCAAACGTGACTTTGTGAAAGAGACTTGTATGTGGTTTTGGATTGTTGCAGTCACATTTCAATCTCAAGCCTGAATGGTCTTCACAGGAGTTCCCAGGAGACAGTTTAGACAGTTTACTTAGAAAGAATGCCACGCTCTCTTGCCCATTGACACAAATTTTTATATACACAAGTGCCAGTGCCCAAGGAATTCCTCAGGAGGCCACTGCCATTGCACTACTTACTGCAACTACCACATGCCAATATAAACACTCCCTGCCAAAGTCACACTCCTAGAAATATGAATTGTAATTTGATTTTTTTAGCGATTAACAACGAGTAGAACGCTACTCCAGAACCCAAAAAGGATTAGTGGTGAATTAGTATAGGGAGATATGAAATTAATTTGAGCGGTGGACATGCGAGTTAGTTATTTGTATTGAAAAAAGATAGCGGAGGGATAGAAGATGGAAGGGTTTGCATTTATATGCACTTGCTACCCCTGACGAGGCGTCAAAGTGCTTATCAGCGGTTAGTACGCTACTCCGGAACCCAAAAAAGATTAGTGGTGAATTAGTATAGGGAGATATGAAATTAATTTGAGTGGTGGACATGTGAGTTTGTTATTTGGATTGAAAAAGGATAGTGGAGGGATAGAAGAGGGAAGGGTTTGCCTTTATATGGACTTGCTACCCCTGACGAGGCGCTGAAGTGCTTATCGGCGAGTAGCACGCTACTCCAGAGACCAGAACCCAAATAGTATTAGTGGGGAGTGGATAGGATAAGGTCAATGGTGTAGAAAAGGCGACAAAGGCCTACTAAATATCACACTCCTGGAAATTGTAATTGGATTTATTTAGCGCTTCCTACCCCTGACGAGGATCGAGGCACTTATCGGCGATGAGTACGCTACTCCAGAACCCAAAAAGGATTAGTGGTGAATTAGTATAGGAAGATATGATAATAATTTGAGCGGTGGACATGTGAGTTTATTATTTGGATTGAAAAAGGATAGTGGAGGGATAGAAGAAGGAAGGGTTTGCATTCATATGGCACTTGCTACCCCTGATGAGGCGTCAAAACGCTTATCGGCGAGTAGCACTCTACTCCAGATTCCAAATAGGATTAGTGGGGAATTAGTATGGGGAAATATTAAATAAATTTAAGCAGTGGACATTTGAGTCTGTTATTTCGATTGGAAAGGATAGTGGATGGATAGAAGAGGGAAGGGTCTCGAAAGTGTTTTTTGAAGCAGGAGGAAGAGGGTTGCAAAGAGTAAACGGGAGGTAGAGGAGGGAACGGTCAGAGGGAATGGTTTAGAAAGGCTTGTTTGGGTGATCTGAACAGTAAAATAGGTTTGAGATGATGCAAGGAGGGGTAGAGGAGGGAAGAGAAGAGACTAGTAAGTGGTATTTTGGTGATCCTAGTTGTAGAATGTGGTTTTGGATAAATGAAAGATTGGAGGTAGAGGCTATATTGAGAGAGCTATAGGGCGAGAAACAGGGTAGTGCATTGGCAAGAGTAGTAGAATGAGGTATGGGATGAGTCAGAGAGTGGAGGTAGAGGATATATTGAGAGAGGTATAGGGTGAGATATAGTGCAATGCATTGAAAATTCTGAATTAGAAGTAAAGTATTACATATAAAGATAAATAAGTACATGGAAGGTATATATGTATAAGGTAGATTTACGTTGTAGACTTTGAATTGTTTCTGTACTTTAAGCCAATGTATCTGTTTTTATTATTAATAATATATATATATGTGCATTTAATTGTTAAAGTGATGTGCGTTGTGCAAAAATAGACTGTGGAACCAAGTGGTGGACTGTCAAATGTAAGTGCCTGTTTTAATAATTAAGTACCGGTGCAGAGAACCTGCAACCACTGGCACAAATATAAGCACTGGAGGTACACTCTTGAGACCAAGTTGCATATATAAATGAAAAAGGCCAACACAAAAGGCAAATGGCTGTAAACCTGGAAAAGTCTTGTTTCTATTTAAAGTACTCCCGTGAGTCATTGAGGTGACGAGCTCTTGGATGAAGCACCTGCGCGCCAGTGAGAGGAACCGGACCTGATATAATGTTTGGCAGCCTACTCAGCAAACCCCAAAATACACGGCTGTATTCTCTACTGATGACGGTGAATAAACCAGAAACACCTGTCTAGAGATCAGCACTATCTGCGCCAACCTTTGCGAAACAATCGAAAATATCGGAGCGATCTACAAGAGACTGCATTACCCAGAATGCCAGGGGCGAACCTTGCCTGAGAGGTCAGCGGTGTGCTCCCACATCCTGTTGTCTATTTAAAGTACTCCCATGAGTCACTGAGTTGACGAGCTCATGGAGGAAGCACCTGCGCGCCAGTGAGAGGTACCGGACCTGATATAATGTTTGGCAGCCTACTCAGCAAACCCCAAAATACAAGACTGTATTCTCGACTGATGATGGTTAATAAACCAGAAACATGTGTCAGGAACGCCCACTTTGCATCTCATTAGAGATGCAAAGCTGGGCGTTAGGAATCCCCACGCTAAAGCAAGGTTTCAAGCGTTAGCGTGGCCTTGCTAATTAGGCGATAAAATTATCACTGCTTTTCGGCCGAAAACGGCGATGATTTTTTATCGCCAGATTGTAAGTATGCCCCATAGACTCCTAATATGCAGAGTTCCCACGTGGGCGGCAGGGAGGTGCCAGTGCAGAGTGCCAATGCTGCAGCAACGCTCCACCAATAAAGTCGAAGGGAGGGACAGGACCACAACATGTGGAGTATATCCGCGTCGAGCTGATGACAACGTGGACACTCAGATGTAGCAATGTTGAAATATCTGTAATGTTGTTGGGAGAGAGATACGCCCTCTGTATAATGTATGTTTGTATTAACTTGAATTTAGAACTCCGTGGTATATATGTAGCACCAGCCAGGATAGTGGTCCATTCCTTGTCTGTTCAGGGCCGGCCTCTGTCAGTCTCCCAGCGGGCACGTAGCGTCAGCATTGGCCTCAGCGTGTGCGTGAGTAAGGCCGTCACCAGCCAGTGCACTATGTGGAAGCCCGCCCCCATGACGTGTAGATATTGCAACAACAGGTGTGTCGGCGGTTCGGACATTAAGTCCCCCAGAAGGGCTGAAAGGGCTCTTATGAGAGAGGTATGTAGAAGAAATTGGCCAGCAGGAAAGTCAGTATCCTCTGCTAGCTCCTCAAATGTTAAGAGTATGCCATCTCTGTAAGAGTCACCTAGAGTGTCTATTCCCGCTGTGTGCCAATGCGGGAGGGCGGCTTCAGAGGTACCCATTTCCCCTCTAGGCGTCCCTAAGAGCGGTAGAATCGGGACATATGGGAGTGTCGCACGGGTAAGGTATAAGCCCCTTTTATAGCATCGATGGGCGAGGCCCAGATGGAATTGGAGCGGACGTGGGGTCCGGGCAGCCGGATGGAATAAGTGATATATTTGAGTGTGAGTCCATGGTTGCTGTAAGGTCGCCGTGTGCTCCAGATTAGTGTCATTGAGCCACTTCGTTACCCACTGCAGCTGAGCCGCTATGTAATACAACTCCAGGTTGGGAACAGCCAGCCCTCCCTGAGAGGTGGGGGCGTATAGTTTCCACAACGCGACTCTGGGCCTGCCTTTGTTCCATATGAGGTCTCAGGACATATGCTCCAATTCACAGAAGGTCTTAGTTGGGACATAAACCGGGAGGTTTGAAAAATAATACAATAGTTTGGGAAGAACTATCATTTTCAGCAAGGCAACTCAACTCATGACGTTCAACGGGAGGGCCCTCCAGAAGTGCACCTGTGCTCGTACCGCCAAAATTGCCCTCGTCAAATTACCCTCCAATAAATCATCTGGGGTTTGATATATATGGATCCCTAAGTATCTAAAGGTGGTGGGATACCATGGGAGCCACAAACCGTTAATGAACACATCAGTTTCTGTCATGGCCGCACTGAAGGGATACACTCCAGAGTTGGCCCAATTGACCCGGAGTCCCGACAGTTCCTCAAATATCCTCAGCACATCTGCAATGGACGTGGGTATGCCAGTGACGTCACGCACATACAGTAGTAGGTCATCAGCATACAGAGACACAGCATGCGTTCCATCCCCAAGTTGTATTATGCCCCACTCCTCACCTCCTCTGCAGAGTAGCATTACCACAGGCTCCATGGCGAGAGAGAAAAGTAGCAGGGACAGCGGGCATCCCTGGCGCGTACCCCTCCTCACTATAATAGGAGCAGACACAATCCTACCAGTGGGGACGCAGACAGTGGGGCGTTGATACAAGAGGTGTACCATGTTGAAAAAAAGATCACCTAGTTCATATTTGCGCAACACTGCTGCCAGATAGGGCCATTCCAAAGAGTCGAAGGCCTTCTCCAGGTCCAATATCAGGCATACAGAGTGGGGCCATCTTTGTGTTGCATACTGCTGTATTCTAAAAAATCTACGGAGGTTTAGTGAGGTGTTCCTAGTGGGTACAAAACCGTTCTGATCTGGGTGCACCAATGAGCGCACCAAAGGCGAAAGACGCCTAGCTAGAAGAGACGCAAACATTTTGTAGTCAGTGTTTAGTAGTGCCAGCGGGCGGTAGGACCCCAGCAGTTCAGGGTCTTTGTCAGGCTTGAGGAGGGACACGAGCAGTGCCTCATTTTGTGTGTCAGTGAGCGTGGATTCTTCCAACGCTGACTCATATCCAAAATACAAGACTCTATTCTCTACTGATGATGGTTAATAAACCAGAAACACGTGTCTAGAGATCACCACTATCTGCACCAACCTTGGCGAAACACTCGAAAATATCAGAGCGATCTACAAGAGACTGCATTACCCAGAATGCCAGGGGCGAACCATGCCTGAGAGGTCAGCGGTGTGCTCCCACATCCTGTTGTCTATTTAAAGTACTCCTGTGAGTCATTGAGCTGACGAGCTCGTGGATTAAGCACCTGGGCGCTAGTGAGAGGTACCGGACCTGATATAATGTTTGGCAGCCTACTCAGTAAACCCCAAAATACAAGACTGTATTCTCTACTGATGATGGTTAATAAACCAGATACACGTGTCTAGAGATCAGCACTATGTGCGCCAACCTTGGCAAAACCCTAGAAAATATTGGAGCGATCTACAAGAGACTGCATTACTCAGAATGCTGGGGGAGAACCTTGCCTGAGAGGTCAGCGGTGTGCTCCCACATCCTATTGTCTACTTGCCTTCAGTACCTTGAGGCTAAGCTTCTATCATAGTCCTGCATGAAAAATACTAACACTAAATTGTACAAGCTAAGGAAGACTTTAGATCTAATATCAGACTTTGGTATATGGAGAGCATGGTATTTGTGCATCCGCTTTGACATACTTACAGTTCTCTTAGATCTCTTGCTCTATTAAATGTTGGAGAAGGACGGCACTTACAGTGGTGAACCCTCTGCTGGCTCCTCCTCTGCAAATCTCTAACCTGGCATCCCATCAACCAAGGGGCAACCACATCACAATGAAGTCATCCCACCCTATGGAGGGTGGGGCAACCATCATTAGTTTACCCTGTCCATCTCTGCCATACAAAGCAAAGCATGGTGAATGAGCACAGGGAAAATGTAGAATGGCTCCAATGCATGGGGAGAAAACTCCCTGCTCTTTAGGCCACTTTGGAAGTTTATTTCCTCATCAAAAAAAACGCTTGCAGTGCGAACACTTTAAACACGGCATCCACTTATCAAAGCTTCAGCGCTATGAAGTTAACTACCACGGAGGCAACTCCCTTCACAGAATAAAGTTCTGATAAAACAGAGATCTCTGAATTGGGTAGACGGTCCTCTGCCAGGATGGCAGATCCTGGCACATCCGTGAACCATCAACCAGGCTCAAAACGATCTCCTTATAGGCAAGAAACAAGGTGCAAAGAGAGCAAAGCACTCTTAAGTGGTCAGCCATGCAGAAAGAAAAATCTTGGAAATGGCTGGTAGCCCAAAGACTGATAAAAACAAGATATCACATTCGTAGGGAGAGAAATAATTGCTATGCAGGAAACCGAAAAAAGGCTCCAGCCTTCATGGAGTTGGGACAGTTGAGGAACAGGTAGTACCAGGAACGTATCCCTTATATAGGCTGAGCTCCCATTAAATAGGGCACAACATGCGCTGTGCAAAATGAACTAGAAAGCCTACTATGATGCCGTCTAGTGGGAGACCTTCCGGCGCGTGGGGGGGGTAAAAATGGCCGCCTCATCAGAAAAGTCTCTCTTCAGCCAAAATGTGCAAAAGCATGATCAAGCAACAGTGCAACAGTCTAGCAGCAGTGGGTTAATCCCAACAGCAATTGATTTTTAAATAAAAGTGGACTTCCTCTGTCTCGTAGTTTCAAAGTGCAGATTTTGAGTGCAAAGTGCAGGATTTCTAGCACTTCACTTATCAACGAATTTTTAGGCAGTTTTATTAACACAAGTAAGAAATAGCATACAACGCAATCAGATAAAATGTTAAGGAAACATGATGTGGCTTACTTTGCACTGCGTGTTCACGGCCCATCTCCCATTAAACGGGGTAGATTGCGCAGTGTGCAAAATGAACAGGAACATCTACCAAGATGGCGTCTAGTGGGAATGCTTCTGGTGGGAGGTAAAAAGGGCCGCCTCGTCAGTAAAGCCTCCCTTCAGCCAAATTTGTAAAAACGCGATCAAGTGAAAGTGCAACAGCCTAGCAGCAGTGGGTTATTTCTAACAGCAATTGATTTTTAAATAAAAGTGGACTTGATCTGGCGTGTAGGTTCAAAGCACGTGCGGAAAGCATACAGGGCCATTTTCCATTCATAATTTTCACATTTGAATGGCGAAATGCCAGTATCTTTCCTGATCAAGTTCAATTTATAAGTTAATTAACAGAGGGGGGAGTGGACACCCCTGGCGCGTGCATCTCTGGATCAATATATTATGTAACAAGGATTCATTACCTAAGATTTTTGCCCTTGGTGCCAATTACCAGGTCCGAAGTAGCCTTACCGCCCTATCAGGAAAGCCAAACCTACACAAGCACTTGCTGAGAAATGACCAATTAACCTGGTCAAATGCCCTAGCAGCATCAAAGGTTGTAACTGCCAGTGGTGTCTCGTATGTCTCTGCCAGGTCTATTACACCTATCAGAGAACGTGTCAGATGACTTAGGTGTCTACATCCCATAAAGCCCTTCTTGTCCTCCTGAATAAACCCCTCATTGACTGCAGCTAATCTGGTTGCCATAATTGAGTTCAATATTTTATAATCAATATTTAACAATGATAACACATAGCAACACATTATGTAAAAGGTTTTGGCACTGACATATCGAGCCCTCCACAACAAAGGGCCCATGTACTTAAATGAGAGGATCAAGGAATATAGACCAGGGAGGTCTTTGAACTGCAGTAACACCGGCCTGCACTCAGTCCCCCATTTTATAAAACAGCACAGAGGGGGCTCATCTTTTACAGTCAAGTCGGCCAGGATGTGGCATCAGATGCCTGGGCATCTGAGATCTATCATGGAGGAAACACGATTCAAGAAAGAGTTTAAAACCTATTTATTCAAACTTTAGGGATTGAAGGAATCCTGTTGTACCTTGCTTCTATTGCCGTCTCTGATTGCCTAAGCACCAGGACTCTCTTAGAGTTAGCTGTGCGCTATATAAGAACCTCTCTCATTCATACTCATTCCTATTCATTCACGATATTGGCCTGTATGAGTCAGAAGCTTTTGAGTTTTTGTCAGTCTTGAGGTATAGCAAGATGGTCGCCTTAAACCAGGACGTTGGAATCTTTTCATCTACCCTCAATATTGAATTGATTAGCTTTTTTAACACTTCACCCAAAAATTCCATTTTGATCTTAAGAAAATGTGTGGGCAACCCATCGGGGTCCGGCAGCGTAACCATTATTGAGATTACCTATAGCCTTCTTGATCCCCATGTCACTGATTTCCTCTTACAATTTTTCCATTTGGGTTCTGTACAGAACTGGAATTCCCTTGGCTCCCCATTATTCCTTAACCTCCTTGCTAGTAATCCTCACGTCCTCTTTATGCAAATCGTAAAAAAAATAACTCTGGAAGGTCTTCAGGATTCCCCTACTGTCTGAAGTTCCCCCATCCCTTCAGTGTAACGTATAGATCAGATTAACATGTAGGTTTTATGCAATTTTCTTGCACAATCAGCATTTTATTTACAAATAAGCAGTTTCCCGCATTCTTCACCATACTCAAAATGCTTAAGATTGCTCGCTTCCCATCTACCTCTTTCTTTCACCTCTAGCCTCACCTTAACATCCATCTTGGCTTGCTCTAGTTCTCCCTCTTTTCTTTGATCGTTCCCTGACACTTTTATCACCTCATTTTACATTTTCCTTCTCTGATTTAACAATCTATTAAACTTCTAGAATGTTTACCTGGACTGGTTTCTGGACCATTTGGCTGTTATCCCTCATAAAATGGCCTTACAAGTGTCCCATTAATATCTAATATACAGCTTAGCATATTTTGCTCAAGAAGGAAATTCGCTTCTTTCCCAATCCACTGTACCAAACCCTGGTCCTGAAATAGTCTGAGATCAACTGTCCACTTCTTAGGGGTCTGATCCTGTTGGATTTTTAATTCCAGCCAAACTGCTGCATGGTCCTATAGCTTAGCGGGAATCTGTCTCACATCTAGCACCTAATCCTTTAGAGTGAGATCTACTAACCAAAGATCTATAGGTAAGAAATACCAACAATTATGACTATGTAAATTGTAACCTCTTTGCATCCCTGCCCTCTCTCTCCAGCCATCGTACAAACCCAAATCTAGCATTATCTACTGTAAGGCTCTCAAAACCTTTGGAGATTTTATTTTAGATTTTACTATTGATCTGTCTACCTGGTTAATGATAATTGTAGTGGATAATGCATTAGACTAATTCGGATAGTAATCATCTCTACAGGGCTCGGGTTGTCAAGATTTTACCTGTAGTACCCTGCACAAGCCTTGCATTCATTGCCAATTTTAATCTTAGCTAGTGCCCCTCTTCCCTGCCCATCCTGCACAGAACCCTCTAACTTAATATTTGATCCTTATTTCATGATGATCGACACTACCCTGATTCTACCAGCCTGTTCCGTTACCACCATATCTTGGATCCATCTAGCCTTTTTGAACATCTCTATGCATTCTGGTTTTGTGAGTTGTGTCTCTTGTAAGAATGTTATATGAACTCCACACTCCCTAAGATATCCCATAACACACCTCTGCTTCCTTCACCCATGTAGCACATTAACATGCTACGTGAGGAAGCATATTTTGGAGTTTCTTATGGCCATGCCCATCCTGATTTACTCCATGTAAAAGTTAAGTAATTGAGGACCATTTTTTTGTTTTCTCCCTCAATGATCACCATCCTTTGCCTCTCCCACACCATCCATACTCCCCTGATGAACCGAGTGTTCTTCCAGATCAGCACCTCTTGATGCCCATTCAAGACCCACCAAACCACTGGCTTCATAATATACCCTAGGTAACATCCGCCTTGGTTCTTTGTCTTTTCCCACAATACTTCTTTTCATGTACTCTTTATAATCTTGTGTACTCCTCCTTCTTTTTTTCTCCATCGTCTTTTCCTACAACGCTTCTTTTCCTATATGCTTTATAATCTTGTGTTCTCCCTCGTACTGCCTAGGAGCATCAGGGCATACTAATTCCTCAGCAAGATAAAGTGATGGTAAAATATATTAGTATATACTACTACTTCTTCTTCCATAGTTCCAATACCTCCTCTACCTACCTAAAATTGTACATCTGATTATCTCTCATTACTTGCAAATGAGTAGATAATTTCATTTGGACTTATGCACCTGTTAGACGGTGACCCCAGAGGAGCCCGGAAAGGGGGTCCTGACTTCCCTGAGTCCCACCCGTGTTGTATTGTAGCCGGGCACTGGCGAGAGATTCCCCAGGGGGAGGAATCTCGTAACTAGGATCGTACTTCTGGCACCACACGATACAGAGAGACCACACTGGGTATTCTCAGAAACAAGCTTTATCAAATAGGTATCACTGCAACTATGTACAAGGTGAGCACGGGCTCAAGAGTCTCGGAAAGGTAGGGGGTAGCGGGACAGTCTCTGGGAACGGTTCACAGCAGGGACGTATCCGGCGCACAGCTCACAATCCTCGAGCTGGGGGATACGTGGTCGGAGTCGGGGTCCGGCGGGACCGTGAGAGTCTGGGGGAGCCGCGAGTCACTCAGCAGGGCTCAGGTACAAGTTCGGAGGTCTTACGATCTTCAGGGAGCCGCGAGTCACTCAGCAGGGCTCAGGTACACGTTCGGAGGTCTTACGATCTTCAGGGAGCCGCGAGTCACTCAGCAGGGCTCAGGTACAAGTTCGGAGGTCTTACGATCTTCAGGGAGCCGCGAGTCACTCAGCAGGGCTCAGGCAGGTTTCAGTTCCAGGAGCCGCGACCACGTCAGCAGGCTCTCGTTGTTCCAGCGTCGAATCTGCCGGACAGTCTCAGAGCACCCCTTGTTATAGGTCGACCCCGCTTTGATGTCCGGAGTCTGCGCAGGCAGGGGTCTTGTCACCTGGGGGCCGCTTGTCGGGGTTTCCTGCTATTGTCTTTTGATCCCTTCAGGGCCGGGTCGGGAGGAGTCCCAGACACCCAGCAGGCACGGAGCCAGCCCGCAGGGAGGCCGGAGGGTCGATCGAAACCCATCGTCCCAGGGGAGTTCAGAGGTGCGATAGAAACTGCTCCTCCCTCTCTCATCCCCTGGAAGCGTGATGTCCTCCAGCCGGAGTGGCGCCTCGAGGCCCGGGTCGCGCTGGGGCCGGGTGGCCATCTTGTTGCAGGGAGTGGGCACGCGGGCCCGGGGTGGCCGAAAGGAGGGAGGCCATGGACGGGGATGTCCGGGGTTGGTGCAGGTGTCCTGGTGGGAAAGGTCGGCTGGGCCGCGTGCTTGGGCTGCAGGCACCAGGTTTCGGTGGTGCGGGGGCACGGAGGGCCTTTCTACGAGGCCGGGTCCAACACGCGTCCCCCCCAGCTGAAAGCCGGAGAGAACTGCCCATCACCTTGGGGGGTTCTCTTCGCTGAGGCGGAAGAACCGGGAGAGGCCGTCAGCGTTGGCGTGGTCCGTACCAGGGCGGTGTTCTACGGTGAAGTCCATTCCCTGGAGGGAGATTGACCACCGCAGTAGCTTGGGGTTTTCTCCTCGCATCTGCATGAGCCATCGCAAGGGCCGATGGTCAGTTTGGACCCTGAAATGAGTGCCGAACAGGTAGGGTCGTAGTTTTTTGAGTGCCCAGACCACGGCAAAGGCTTCGCGCTCTATGGTGCTCCACTTCTGTTCTCGGGGTAGCAGCCGCCGACTGAGGAAGGCGACGGGCTGGTCTAGGCCTTGATCATTCACTTGGGACAGGACGGCCCCAATGCCATGCTCGGAGGCATCGGTCTGGACTACGAACTCCTTGGTGTAGTCGGGAGCCTGGAGGACGGGGGCCGTGCACATGGCCTTTTTTAGAGCATCGAAAGCTTCCTGGCAGGCAGCCGTCCATTGCACCTTCTTTGGCTGTTTTTTAGACGTGAGTTCCGTGAGAGGGCTGACCAGGCTGCCATACCCCTGAATGAATCGGCGGTAGTAGCCCGTGAGTCCCAGAAAGGCTCGGACTTCCGTTTGGGTGACGGGTGGGTCCCAGGCCAGGATGGCGTCGATCTTCGGCTGTAGAGGAGCGACCTGGCCACTCCCGACTTGGTGCCCCAGGTAGACTACGGATCCTTGCCCGATCTGGCACTTGCTGGCTTTTATGGTGAGGCCTGCCTGGCGCAGGGCGGTTAGCACTCTCCGGAGGTGCTGGAGGTGCTCACTCCACTCTGAACTGAAGACAGCGATGTCGTCCAGATAGGCCGCGCTGAACTGTTCTAGCCCGGCCAGGACCCTATTTACCAGTCTCTGGAAAGTGGCCGGGGCATTTTTCATCCCGAAGGGCATCACGCGGAAGCGGTAGTGCCCATCGGGGGTGGAGAAAGCAGACCTCTCCTTGGCCCCTTCGGTGAGCGCAATCTGCCAGTAGCCGCAGGTGAGGTCGAAAGTGCTGAGGAACCGGGCGGCCCCTAGTCGGTCAATGAGCTCGTCGGCTCGTGGAATGGGGTGGGCATCGGCTCGGGTAACGTCATTGAGCCCCCGGTAATCCACGCAGAACCGAAGCTCGGGGGCGACACCGGGGGCTGCTGCCTTCGGAACCAGGACCACGGGGCTGGCCCAGGGACTGTCAGAGGGCTCGATCACCCCCAGGGTCAACATCTTCGAGACTTCGGCTTGAATACAGGACCGGACCCGGTCAGGAACCCGGTAGGCTTGGTGTCTCACCGGCGGGCTGTCCCCGGTGTCCACATCGTGAACACACCAGTTGGTGACCCGGGGGGTCAGGGAGAAGAGGTCAGAAAATTGTCTGAGGAGTTGGCGGCAGTCCGCTTGTTGCTGGGCAGTGAGGGCTGGGGAGAGGTTCACTCCCTCCACGGAGCCATCCTGCTCCTTGACACACAGGAGGTCCGGGAGGGGATCCGACTCATCTTCGGCCCCGTCATCGGTGGCCAGCAGGAGGCTCAGTTCTGTCCGCACGAAGTGAGGCTTGAGGCGGTTCACGTGCAGGACCCGGAGGGGATCCCGAGGCGACTGGACGTCCACCAGGTAGGTGACTTGGCTCTTCCTCTCAACCACTTTGTAGGGCCCAGTCCATCGGTCCTGGAGAGCGCCAGGCTTCACGGGGGCCATGACCCACACCTGCTGGCCCGGCTGGAACTCGACCAGAGTAGCATTCTGGTCGTACAAGCGCTTCATTTCTTCTTGACTCGCCTCCAGGTTGGCCTCGGCCAGTTCTCGGAACTTCCTGGTCTGGTTCCGGAGGGCCAGGACGTATTGGAACACATCTCGGGGGGTGGCCTGGGGTGCTGCCTCCCACCCTTCCTTAACCAAACTGAGGGGACCTCGGACGGGGTGCCCATAGAGTAATTCAAACGGGCTGAACCCTAAGGACTTCTGGGGGACCTCCCGGTAAGCGAACAAGAGGCAGGGGAGCAGGACGTCCCACTTACGCCGGAGGGGCTCTTCTAGGCCAGCGATCATCCCTTTCAAAGTCCTATTAAACCTCTCTACTAGGCCGTTCCCTTGGGGATGGTACGGGGTGGTGAACTTATAGGACACCCCACATTGTTGCCACAGGGACGTCATATACCTTGATATAAAATTAGTGCCGCGATCGCTCACGACCTCGCGGGGGAAACCCACCCTGGAAAAGATCCCCATCAGGGCCCGGCCCACCACGGGGGCCGTAATGGTGCGCAGGGGAATAGCCTCTGGATAGCGGGTGGCGTGGTCTACTAGGACCAAGATGAAACGGTGACCTTGGGGGGTGGGGGGGTCCAGTGGCCCCACGATGTCGATTCCGACTCGTTCGAAGGGGGTACTGACGACCGGGAAGGGTTGGAGGGGAGCCTTGCGCTTCCCCCCACTCTTCCCACTGGCTTGGCACGTGGGGCAGGACTTGCAGTGGGCCTCTACCGCTGCTTTCATCTTAGGCCAATAAAAATGGGTCACGAGACGGCTGTAGGTCTTGTCCTGACCCAGGTGACCGGCGAGGGGGACATCGTGGGCTAAGCCCAGGAGGAAATCCCGGAAGCGGAGGGGTACCACCAGTACCCGTCCGGATCCCAGCTCCACTGATTTCTGCTCACTATACAGGATGTTATTTTCCCAATAGATTCGGTGCGTTCCGGTCTGGTCACCTGCGGCTTGGCCCTCGGCCTGGCGCCGCAGCCCGACCAGGGAAGGACAGGTGGCTTGCTCCCGGCAAAATTCTTCCCGGGTGGGCCCGCCCTCGTGGCGCCAATGGGCCAACTCGGGTAGATCCCCCAACTCGGGGACCGGGGCGGGGTCGGATGGTGCGGGTTCGTCGCTGGCGACGGACCCTTCTGATGGGGGAACGGGAGGACCCTCGGCGGGGACGGTATGGGCTTCTTCGGCCGGGGTGCTCTCGACTTCTCTCCGGGGAGTGAGTCGGGCTGTCATAGATCGGGTGGTGGCACACACCCACTCGGGGAGTCCCATCATTCCTAGGTGGGCCTTGCGCTCTACGTGCTTCCAGGGAGAACTCTCCAGGTCGTTCCCTAAGAGGCAGTCGACCGACTGGGAGGTCCTTACGGCCACCTTGAGTTTACCTATCACCCCTCCCCACTCAAATGGCACCAGGGCTACCTGACACATACTTTCCCTATTGTCTGCAGAGATTACGGGGCAAAAGACATTGGGGAGGATCTGCTCCTCGGGAACTAGGTGCCTGAGGACACCGGTGATACTGGCCCCGGTGTCCCGCAGGGCCTCTACCTGGTGGCCATTGATCTTGACGAGCTGTCCATATTTCTGTGTGTTGGACGGTAGGAGGCTACCAGGGATCATTTCCCTATCTCCCAGGGATACTAGGGCCATAGCGGCGGGTTCCCACTCCTCGGCTTCCTCAACCTCCTCCCCCAGGGCTACGTTGGCTATCTGTCTCGCAGGGGTGACTTGGGTGGCCATGGGGCACTCTGGGTCATTGGCGTAGTGCCCGGGTTTCTGGCAACGAAAACATGTAACGGTCACCCGGTGTCCTCGTCTCCCAGGGGGCCCTGTTACTGGTGGGGGGGGCGCCGGGAAAGGTGGAGGTGGTGTCTTCGGGGGGCTAGGCTGGGACTCTCTCGGCCCTCCCTGGTTCCCTCCCCCTCTCTGGCGGGGTGGTCCCTGACTGGTTCGGGGGTACTCTCCTACCATGCCCCGGGAGACCCGGGTGTTGGTCCAGCGGTCGGCCTCCACAGCCAGCTTCCGGGGATCTGTGAGCTTGCTATCCAGCAGATGTTGACGAAGCTCTACGAAGCAGTTCGCAGCCAGATGTTCCCATAACATGAGGTCAGTGAGTTCGGCAAGGGTGGTGACCTTGCTGCCCTTGACCCACCCATCGAAGGCCAGACTAAAAAAGTTTACATACTCCACCCAGGTGGTGCCCGGGATCTTCCGGCAGTCCCGGAACCGTTGGCGGTACATTTCTGGGGTGAGGCCGTATCTTGTGAGGAGAGCCTCTTTCATGTGGCTGTAGGAGGTCTGCAGGGAGAGGGGTAGGTCGAGCAGGGTGTCCCTTCCTTCGCTCAGAAACCGCCCCCACAACCCCGCCCCCCAGTCCTTCTCTGGAATCCGATGGGAGGTCATGGCGACCTCGTAGGCCCGAAACCATTGCTGAATGTCATCGTTTTTATAATATTCTTTGACCACATCCTTGGGGATGTGGACCTTCTGTTCCGCTGGGGGGGCCGTCTCTCGGTTTCCCGGGGGCCTCCCTTCCTCGTTTCTGGCCTTGAGCTCGAGTTCCTTCAAGCTGCGCTCGTGCTCCAGTTGGAGCTTTCTTCCTTCGTGCTCCCGTTGGAGCTTCTTTTCTTCCAGTTCGCCTTGTACGCGCATTTGCTCTACCGCTAGCTTTTTCTCCGCTAACTTCAATTCGCCCTCGATTTTGAGTTTAGCTAACTCGAGTTCATGACTGCGGCGTCTCTCTCTGTCCGCGAGTTCTCCCGGGGATAGGCCCCCGTCTGGTACAATGCCTTGCACCTGATTGTCGTTGCTTTCACTTGGAGGGGGTTCGGCTTCGTCGGGGCGCTCCCCCGTGCCTTCCGGGTGGGATGCCCCGGTCTCCACCCAATTTTTCAGTGCTTTCTGCAAGTCTTCCTTAGTGTTGAGGCCAGTGGTAGCTATTTTAAGTTCTTTGCAAAATTGTTTTAGCTCTTTGTGTGTGTAGTTTTCCAGATGCTCCACCTGGAACACTCTGTTGGCGTTGGTTTCTGCGGAGCTCATGGCGCTTCCTTCTGCCATCTCTGTTGGTCGTGCGTTCGTTGTTCACTGTACGATCTCTAGGTGATGGGCCCGAATCCCGTCGCTTGCCACCAATGTTAGACGGTGACCCCAGAGGAGCCCGGAAAGGGGGTCCTGACTTCCCTGAGTCCCACCCGTGTTGTATTGTAGCCGGGCACTGGCGAGAGATTCCCCAGGGGGAGGAATCTCGTAACTAGGATCGTACTTCTGGCACCACACGATACAGAGAGACCACACTGGGTATTCTCAGAAACAAGCTTTATCAAATAGGTATCACTGCAACTATGTACAAGGTGAGCACGGGCTCAAGAGTCTCGGAAAGGTAGGGGGTAGCGGGACAGTCTCTGGGAACGGTTCACAGCAGGGACGTATCCGGCGCACAGCTCACAATCCTCGAGCTGGGGGATACGTGGTCGGAGTCGGGGTCCGGCGGGACCGTGAGAGTCTGGGGGAGCCGCGAGTCACTCAGCAGGGCTCAGGTACAAGTTCGGAGGTCTTACGATCTTCAGGGAGCTGCGAGTCACTCAGCAGGGCTCAGGTACACGTTCGGAGGTCTTACGATCTTCAGGGAGCCGCGAGTCACTCAGCAGGGCTCAGGTACAAGTTCGGAGGTCTTACGATCTTCAGGGAGCCGCGAGTCACTCAGCAGGGCTCAGGCAGGTTTCAGTTCCAGGAGCCGCGACCACGTCAGCAGGCTCTCATTGTTCCAGCGTCGAATCTGCCGGACAGTCTCAGAGCACCCCTTGTTATAGGTCGACCCCGCTTTGATGTCCGGAGTCTGCGCAGGCAGGGGTCTTGTCACCTGGGGGCCGCTTGTCGGGGTTTCCTGCTATTGTCTTTTGATCCCTTCAGGGCCGGGTCGGGAGGAGTCCCAGACACCCAGCAGGCACGGAGCCAGCCCGCAGGGAGGCCGGAGGGTCGATCGAAACCCATCGTCCCAGGGGAGTTCAGAGGTGCGATAGAAACTGCTCCTCCCTCTCTCATCCCCTGGAAGCGTGATGTCCTCCAGCCGGAGTGGCGCCTCGAGGCCCGGGTCGCGCTGGGGCCGGGTGGCCATCTTGTTGCAGGGAGTGGGCACGCGGGCCCGGGGTGGCCGAAAGGAGGGAGGCCATGGACGGGGATGTCCGGGGTTGGTGCAGGTGTCCTGGTGGGAAAGGTCGGCTGGGCCGCGTGCTTGGGCTGCAGGCACCAGGTTTCGGTGGTGCGGGGGCACGGAGGGCCTTTCTACGAGGCCGGGTCCAACAGCACCCTAACCACTGAGCTCTTCCATCTTCTGTCCATGGGCCCACAACCTCTCCTCAGTCACTCGACAGATATCTGACTGAAACATGAAGGAGTAGCTGTTGTACACCATCTGTTTAGTTTGTAGTGCTTTAGTAAGAATCTTCTCCTGGGCTTCTGTCTGGCAGGGTTTCTCCTAAATGGCTCCCTAAAAATTATTTGAATCTTTGAAGTCTATTTCGCTTATACCCTCGAACAACCCATGTTTGATCAATGAAATGCTTTCATGATGCTAACTTCAGGTACACCAATTATTTTCAGATTATTCCTCCTAAATGGTTCTCTAACCTCTCTAGCATTTTATGAAACTTTTTTATCCTGGGCCTTCAATGACACTATATCAAGTTCAGATTTCTCTACCTGCTGGAAGACAATCTCCAACCCCTGCTCTAACACCAGCTTACCCGCTGTCAAGTCATCTAGTTTTTCTCACATAGTCCTACGAGCCACCTAAATTTCCTTCTGATAATTCTCTGAGGTTAAAAACCTATTCCAAAACTCCATCATTAGCTTCTGTATCAGGGGTATCAAACTTATTTCAGGAGTTTCCTTTCCTAGCCTCTACCCCTCGGATATCTCCACCTCAATGCTAACTTTAGCATTCCTCCCTCCTTGTTCTTCTAAATTAGGGACCTTTTTCTTGTGAACAGAAAATCAGTTTGAGGTGCTAAAGGACACCAATGGATAATTCCACCATGTGGGCTGCGCCGGCCCCTAACATGCCCCCCACTGCTTCTCCATTCTTGAATCAGTCCCTGACTCAAACCCATAGAAGATGGATGTGTGACTTGCTTTGATGGGGTCCCCTAGACGTAACCTCTTCTGACCTCTTGTCTTATTCACTGCATTGGGTTTCACATCCATGGGGACTGTCTCTCCCCTTCATGCTGTCCCCTTCAAGCACAGGAAAGGACTGTGGAATTGAATTCATGGGTTTTCCCTGCTTCTCCATCATGATTTTAAAGTATAAGAGCAGGGAGGGGATAGTTTTAGGTTTATGTTTGGGTCTGGAGTTTGGGTCTGGAAGCTTTGCATATTCTACCGCCACATCTCCTTCCCAAACGTCGACCCCCTCTCCCAATCTGCAACTTACTCTCTCTCTTTAGCTTCAATGGTTTGGTTTTGAGGACCCAATTATAGATCCACAATTAATTGGGCCTCCACTAGCCCCTGAATACGCTAACACAGGAGCCTTTGACGATCTCAGGCTATGCCTGTTTTTCTAACCAGGTGAGATGCTCCTCCGCCGCCTGCTACTCCTCTCCTATAGTGCTCTCAACCAACTCCCCGCCCTTAATGAATCCAATCAGTTGTTTCAAAGATATAGAAGGTATTAACATTTGTCTCTTGCTTAAAGGTACTAAACCCTGCAGCATCTGTGAGTGTAAAGTCATGCAACGGGGTACAAGTTCCTCCTGCCTATTTCCCTTCATACTGCTCTCCTCCTGTTCCTTACTTATGCCATTTTTGCTCACTGTAGCTGTTTATGTGCTTGTGTTACCGCTACCTAACTGCCTGAAAAGCCCAAAATGCCCAAACCACCCAGGCCTACCTGTAATGCTGCCATGCTGCATGTGCAGACCTGCCCTACAACCCACCCACTTCACCATCTCTTTAACCTCCATAACCTCACAGCAAAGCTTACATTCAACCTCCATTTTAGCTTTCCTCTTTAACTCAGTATCTTTTTCTAATGGTGGTTTGCCCATTTTTCTCCTAATATGAGGAAGTGCCATGCACGCATTTATTCCTGGTAGATATTGCCAGTACAATTAATTCCAGGGTCACACAGTTAGAACGTGGTGCCCTTGTTATATTTGTATGCTCCTCGGAAATGACTCTTGCTCTCCAGACTAACTAAAGATGCTGTTTTGCACCTCTGGAGCAGTATGAAAAAGATGGTGTTTATTTAAACAGCATCCATGCTGAATTCAGTTAGAGGCACTTCACACCGAAGTCATTAAAACTGCTCTGAGCTGTGACTGAGATGCAGCCCTGCTTGCCCCAACTTCCATCATGAGATGGAAGATAGCACTGCAAGAGAAGTGTGCAGCCTTCACACTTAGACGGGTGCATTATTAATGCACTGAGTCAGGCTTCCTGACACATAATGCCAAAGTTGGGGTTAGATCATTCCAACAAGCAGGAGGGTACTTACAATATGCACTCGCTAGTGTAGAGGTATTTGTGATAGATAAGAGTAACACTAGGAACAATTAACATGGCTCAATTGTTTGTGTTCTTCAACATTCCAATAATGCTTATAATAATGATGTGTTTCACCTGCTTACTAATCACAGTGCATGTTTTATTCACAAGGATAAGATCTTTTCAATACATAATTCAAAAGGTATTTTTGTATCTTTTCTTTGTGACACCTTGGGTATACAAAAGTGACAAACGAAAGAGGTAGATCTGTTTCCACAAATTCCTTGGGAATCAGGGTGTTCATGTTCGCTGTTACCAACAACATCTATAATCCTGAAAGGTAAAGGGTTTAGATGTGGTATTGTGAGCTAGCCAAAAACCAACATTAACTGATAATATTAGTACACTAAGGGGCCTATTAGCATGGCGGGCGGATCGCCAAAACACCCCGCCTACAGCCTTTTACCCCCGCCACATTAGCATAGCGGGGGTACCGTGGTGGACGGAAAGACCGCACACCGCTTTTCCGCCGGTAGGCAATCGTCACGATTGCCTACCGGGCGGAAAAGGCCCATAATATGGTGGCAGTGCGAGGCACCGCCATCCATATTATGATGGATGCAGAAAAATGCCTTTCCATGGCAGAGACTCCGCCATGGGAAGGCATGCGGAGTTCTCTTTAGGGGCCCATTGCGGGCCCCCCAGGGAGTAGGGGGGCTGCACTTGGGGGGTACCCATGGTACCCCCAACATTGGCATGCACAAGGTGGCAGGCACCGCGCGGTGCCTGTCACGTTGTGCACGCCAATGCACAACATGCATATATTGCATTGAGGCGGGTGCTGCTTACAGCATCGCCCGCCACAATGTAATATATGCGGGATGCGACCGCCACCGTGGCGGTGGCATCCTAATTGCCAGTGCGGGACCGCCGCACCACTGGCGGCCTGTCCAAACACCGCCAGGGTGGCAGGCGGACTGAAGTCCGCCCACCATCCTAATGGGCCCCTAAATCTCTATATTGTGAATTTTTGTTGCCCTAAAACATAGTCCTACTAAATTTGTAGGAACCGTTTAACAAGCCTCCCCACGGGCTGGCTCAGCCTGCCACCATGTTTCTCCACCAACAGGTGCCAACCAAAAACTGTCCCCAATCAGAGTGAGTTGCAATTTGCGATCTACCTACTAGTACATAGGTCAGTTCCCAAAAATATATTCTGGTTCTAAAAATACTGGTCACAATTTGCGACCAGTATTTTATAACCAGATATTCATACTTTTGGCCCAATGTAATTTGTGAAAGCTAAATTAAATTCAGAGAAATCAAAGCACGATTGAACGTTAATGGAAGAAAAACAAAGGCCACCTTACAGTACAGAAATATTGAATATATGCCTTTCAAGACCTATAATTATGGATTATATGATTAGCTGTAACTTCAATGTCTTGATGACCAAAACATTGGTGTAAAATAACACTGGATAAAATACAGTAGTAATACCTTATATGATTGACACTAAAACAGCAATTGCTGTATGTATGTGCATACCTTCAGTTACCTGAAACCCAAGGCTCAGTACAAGTAGAAGACAAACCTCGCTTCAGGAACCATGAGATTTCAGTGTAAATGGAAATAATGTTGCTTTTTAATGTCAGTGTTAGTGACTGTGAGTTTGGCTGCCACGACAGCCAATCCCCATTCTGCACTTTTTTTTAAAAAACACAGTGGAAGCAGACAATGCATCACCCTGCTAGAACAATGCTTCCCCTTCCCTTTCCTACTCGATCCACCCTCCTACTCTCCCTACCCCACCCACAGGCCCGCACATACATTTACCACCTTCTGTAGTTTTTTACGACTAGAATAAGTAGCCCCAGTTGGTTATTCCCTATTCAATGGGATATTGCTCATCATTTCATGGTACCAGTTACAAAACTACTGTGTGGCAGTGGTAAAATCCCATGCAATGTTGCTGTTAAAAACAAAAATAATGAGGCGTAAATAATTATGACATGCCTGAACCTGCATAGGTCATACGTTTGAAGCCAAGAGCAGAATTGGTTCTAACTTTCACTTTAATATTTGCTCCCTGTCCTTCATTTAATGAGAGAAACAAGACCTTGATGTATGTCTTGTCACTTGACTGACAAGACAAGTACTGGTGCTTGCATAGTTAATATGTAATTTTACTAATGCTTCTGAAATGCCAGGGCATAGAAAAACAGGAATAATAGAGCAACACAGAAGATTTTCAAAAGAGCCAAATAAGATATGAAAACATAAAAAATAAAATAAAAAAGTGAATTGTTTTAAAGCAAGACTGATAGCTAACAGATACCCAATCACATTAAGAGACATATGCTTCAGGAAGAAAACATACTGAGAAATGACAACAGGCTTGAGATAGAAGTCGTTGAACATCGCCTACCTGTTGAAGTTAAGGCAGCACTGGGAGGCTCAATGTATGCAATATTGTTGTGTAATCTTCTGTCTACAAATAGCAATCATGAGGATCAGAAAGGAACCGAGAGTACGGGGATCTTTTTATCTCAGCATTTGGGTATTTATAATTAAATAACCCTCACTAATGGTGCTTGGTGTAAATGGATCTTTGTTTGTCAACACAGAGAAATTAAAACGAGCAATCATAAAACACCTTCATAAGCAATGAAACCCATTTAGCCTTTATAATAGTCTATAAAGAGAAGTGGTGTAAGTAAAAGGGTTTTATTACCAATTCTAGTAAGTTTCAATTGGTTTATTCAGTAGATATTAGTGTTTAGTCACCATTATTACAAATTTAAAAAATCCATTAATTGATATTTCAAAACAAGTTAAAATACCAAATTAGTGAAATTTAAAAATAAAATAGAGATAATACAGTAGACATGTCCTATAAAGGAATTTTCCTAATCAAAATGTTGCATATTAATGACAATTTCTCATTTCAGCCAAAGTAAAGGTGTCAGTTCAAAGGCACAATAAGAGTTCTGATGAGAGAATAAGATGCATAAGCATAAAGCTTTCACATTTGAACTAAATAATTTTTTTATTTTTTTTTATTTTAAACAATTTTATTGAGATCAGGACAGGAGACCGGGACAACATATAATAATTAATGTTACAGACAATTATACAAATAGATCGAATCGAACAGACAAAGAAGGACAAATATATACAGATCATCAATTGTAACAGCTTTGTCCAAATCAGCTCAGTGAGAAAAAAAAAAAAAAACCCTTATGTATACATCAATCTTTACTTAGAGTTGAGGCACCCCAAATTCTATTGGTTCTTTGAAGAAATTTGTGGCCTCTGATCTTAGCTAAAGAAGTTTCCATAATGTGGATTTCTTTGACAAGAAGCCACCACTCCATCACATGTGGAGGGTTACATGAGATCCAAGTCCTAGCAATAATGAGTCTGGCACAACCAATCAGAATATTAATAAGATCAGTTTGTGGGGCTAAAGATAAATGACTCAGCACCGGGATGCCAAGCAATACATTAGCCAGACTTAATGTAATTGGTTGTGTCAAAATCTGCGTGATACCCTGGCTAACTTTAGACCAAAATTCAGTGAGTCGGGGACACGTGAACATCATGTGTTCAAGATTGGCAGCCAACAGGTCGCATTTGGGGCATCTTGTCCGTTCACTACTAGAACTATTATTAGACCATTTTGAGATTTTTTCCGGGGTATAATATAACTGAAATATCGTTTTATATTGTTGTAGACGTAAGCTGGAAGACTGGACCGAGCGATTAAAACTACTTAGCGAAGATAATATCTGATTGGCTGAGATATTCAGACCCAAACGGGAACTCCATTTGTCCGCGATATTCCTACAATCATCCAGTTTAAACGATGTAAAAACTTTATAGCCTAAACTAATGAGTGATCTAACCTTAGCAGGATAGAAGCAATTCCATATATCTGAGTCTTCAATTTTAAGTAGCTTTATTTTACGTATTAAGTAGTCATGTATCTGAATGTATTTAAAATGTGCGGCAGAAGGTAGTTTGAAAATTATTCTGAGTGTCTCAAAGGCCAATAGTCCGTCATTACCGTAGATATCTCCAAGTGTTTCAATTCCGGCATCTTTCCACTTGTAAAACATACCATCATGAAATATGTCCGGAAGACCGGGGTTGGCCCATAAAGTTAGTTGAGGATGGAAAAAGGACGTATTGCATTTGGCTAAAATAAGTTGCCAAATTTTAACAGTGTCTCTGATCGTCTTAAATTTTACCCGTTTAAAATAGTTTGGGTCATTAGTTTTGGCTAGAAACATATTGGAGTCCTCGCCGAGGGCGAATTGATAACAATACAGCGCTTGTGAGTTGCGGACAAACAGGCCACGGAGACGGCTCAGGAAAGCAGAAAGATAGTAGACTCTGAAGTCGGGAAAGGTCAGGCCACATTGATTAAGAGGTAGTTTAAGAAGATTAATTGACCTACGAGCCTTCTTGTATCCCCAAATGTACCTGCTAAAAATCCCATCAAGCCGTTTAAAGTATGCATTGTTGACGAGAAGAGGTATGGACCTAAATAAATATAAGAATTTAGGTAGTATGTTCATTTTGATTAAATTGATCCTACCAACCATACTTAAGGGGACCTTGTGCCATTTTTTAAGAGTTGTAGCAGTTTCTTTAAGAAGAGTCTCGTAATTGAGATTAATTATCTCATTAGTATCTGAAGAAATTTTAATGGCAAGGTAAGTGGCTGTTCTGCAAGTCCCTACTATTTGAGTCATCGGTTTGAAGTTCAGAATAACTTGAGTTTTATGTGAGTTGAGTTTATAACCGGAGACTAACCCAAATTTGTTAGCCTCCTCGGTGATTCCCTGTATAGCTAACGGTATATTGGTTGAATAAACCGCAATATCATCGGCATACGCCGTTATTTTTAATTGTTTCTGACCGTGTATAAAAGGAATAATATTAGGATTTGCTTGTAGTGCGACAAGAAAAGGTTTGAGCGACAATGCAAAAAGCAAGGGTGATAATGGACACCCTTGCCGAGTGCCGCGAGAAATTAAGAAGCTGGCAGAGGTTAGCCCATCATGGCAGAGCCTGGCTGTAGGGCGATCATAAAGAGCCTGGAGCCATTTTAGGAATTGACCATGGAAACCCATAGTGATCATTGTTGACCAGAGAAATTCCCACCCCACTCGGTCGAAGGCTTTTTCAGCGTCCAAGAGAATCATACCGAGTGGGGTGGGTCCAAGCCTGGCAACGTCGAATGCAGTAATGGCCATATTAATATGAGCGGTAGTATCTCTTCCCATGACAAAACCATGTTGGTGAGGGGACACCAAATGAGGGATAGGTGGAGCTAGTCGGGAAGCAAGTACCTTGGCAAAGATTTTGGCATCTGTATTGATTAGTGAAATGGGTCGATAGGACCCACATTGATCCCTCGGTTTGCCCTTTTTTAGAAAAAAGACCATCCTGGTTGTATTCCAGGATTTGGGAGCCTCCCCATTTATCCCAACATTACTAATCACATCAGTAAGTAATGGCAACATTTCCTCCGAGCATTTTTGGTAGATGTCTAATGGGATTGTATCCTCTCCAGTAGCTTTACCTAAGGGTAGTGAAGCGATTGCTTTTCTAATCTCTTGCTCCGTAATATTTTCAGAAAGCAGATCCATATTTTCAATCTGCTTACCTTTAGTTATATTAGTGTCTAAATATTCTTGGATCTTGTTCAACTCAGGTAACTCCTCTGGAGTGTATAATGTACTATAAAATGCAACGAATTGCTGGAGAATCTGTTCGGGTTGAGAGTAAACCAAATTGTTTGGACCCTTAATTTCTTTTATAAGTGTTTTAGATTTATCATCGGCAATTTTATATGCCAAAATTTTGCCAACCTTATCCCCGCTCTCATATTGAGAAATATGGAATTTTTGTAGACTGTTTAAGTTTTTCTCCATAAGTCTAGTTTTAATAATGAGCTTAGATGAGGCTAGCTTTTGACATATGTCAGATAAGTTTGGCACGCCCTGTATCAAAGCCTGTGAGAGCTGTTTTTCAAGCGTAGTTATGGTGCTACTCAAGGCCGCCCAACCTCGTCTATATAGGGAGTTTTGATTGAAAGCAAACTGTTGTGTGAACCCGCGGATACTAGCTTTGACCGTATCCCAAACTATGCTTGGAGAGGCAGAGTTAATATTTATAGCAGTAAATTCACGTAAGTGGGCTTTGAGTTGTGTTATGTATTCAGTGTTAGATAGTAAATGTCTGGGAAATGTAAATGTCCTAAGTTTCCGGTTGGTCCGTGATAGACTAAATGATAATATGATTGGATTGTGATCCGAGGCAACTCTTGGACACAACTCGATGGTGCTGTTCTTTATGATATTATCTGATGCCCAGACCATATCAATTCTTGAGCAAAGTTGGTGGGGGGCGGAGTAGTATGTAAAGCCGGCAGAAGAGGGGTATATTGTTCGCCACACATCCTTTAAATTGTGGATACGTCCAAGTTCGATAAGTGCAGCTCGTGAGCGACGCATCCGCTGAGATGCTCGTTGTCGAGTAGTATCAATATTGTAATCCATAATAAGGTTGAAGTCCCCCATTATAATAAGTTCCCCACTGCTGTCCAATAGTTCAATATTTAACCTGTCTAGAATAGATGGGTCATCAATATTCGGCCCATAAAAGACACAGAAGGTGAAAGTATTGTCATCCCAGAGCACTTGAGCGATAGCCCAACGGCCAGCTTTATCAACCTTAGTTTTAGTCAGTTCTATATTTAATCTTTTCTGTGCCAAAATAGCAACACCTCTAGTTGGAATACTGCATTCTGAGCACACATACACGTCGTATCCTAACTGCCCCAAAAGCTTACGGTCAGAGTAAATGATATGTGTTTCAGTGAGCAAGGCGATCTGAGGTTTATACTAATTAAGCTCCTTGGAGACAAGCCGTCTCTTATTCCTGCCATTGAGTCCCGCTACATTCCAGGCCAAACATCTGATTCTGTGTGTCATTTCGATCTGTTAAAGCACCTTGCCTGTTTTTTTTTTTTTTTTTTTTTTTTTTTTTGAAACCGTTTATTGCAGTTTGAAAAAGTTACAGGTATGGGCCTACAACCACTCGGCCGGCCGCTAGAGTGACAAAAGCATATTGCATACATACGGTAAGAGTCTCTTGGCAGTGCAGATTAGCAAAACAGGAGAAATCAATGTTGCAGGCCGCATAGCTCCATGCCCACAGTACGGTTCCCTTTTATCAAAACAAAACAAGACAAAAAAACCACACCCGCAAGGCAACCCGCGATCCAAAGTGACAGCACGTGCTCCATAAGTGGGGGATCCCAACCAGCAGCAGAACTCCGGAGAGGGGAATGGGAATAGATCAGGGACTGGGGGACCGCGTGCCCAAGGCCGAGGGAGGGGGGCCATCTAGGGAGACGGAGCAGGCGAGGCAGCCGGTAGCAGTGGCGGCTCACAAATACCCCCGCGGTAGGCGTTCCAGGGGCCCCAGATTTTCACCCACGCCCCAGGCTTACCCCTCGCCACATACACCACCTTTTCACGAAACATACACCAATCCATATGTTCTTTCCAGGCCAACACCGCAGGGGGCCTCTGGGATCCCCACAATTGAGCAATGTCACGCTTAGCTATCATGTATCCCAGAGTCACCCACCGCGTCTGCGGGACCGAATAGTCATTTGGTTCCCACACATTCAGCAAGCATCTCCTCGCTTCAGGCAACAGCGCGACACGCGTAACCACACGCAGGACCTCATGCACACCATGCCAGAATCGCTCCACCTTTGGGCACTCCCACAGTATATGCATGAAAGTTGCCAACGCGCCACAGCCACGCTTACACATTCCGTCACCAGCAAAGCCCATACGTAGAAGCCTTGGCCCTGTCACGTAAACCCGGTGAAGGATCTTAAGCTGGACGAAACGAAGGCGAGCCGGGATGGCCACCTCTTTTGGAGAGGCCACCGCGGAAATCCAATCCTCGTCGTCCAGCTCTAGCCCGTCGGCAACCCAGGCCTCGCGGAGACTAGTCAGCAGGCACGATCTGTCGTTGATCAGTTTTTTATATATGAGGGAGATCGTGCTGTCTGGGACATGGCCATCCAGCACTCTGTCCTCCAGGGGGGAAGACTCCGGAATGGACGCGACATCCGTGAAGACGGAGCCCAGCGCATGGCGGACCTGTAGGTACCGAAAGTACTCACTGCCCTGCAGCTGAAACTCCGTCTGCAGCGTCGCAAAAGTCTTGAATCCCCCCCTCGTCCAGAGACACCTTGCCTGTTTTTTATTTCGATTTTTCGTACTGCCTTGCATCGACACAAAAAAATTATAACAACAAATAACCTTCCCCTCCAGCCTGATCATTTTTACATTTTTATCCCCCCCAAACCCACCAAACCCACCCCCAAAGAACCACCCTCGGAGGTTCAAGTGAGAACCACTATCCCAAAGAGGAGGGAAACCTCTTATACCCAGCTGCCGGTTGCTGGGCAGCACAAAAGAGATGCAGCAGAGGAGGCCAGCCTACTAGGCAAATATTGGATCTTTCTGTTAATATAGTTTAATTGCAATTAGTATACTATAATTAGTATAATTAGTATACTATAGTTGTGTGAATGTATAGATGTGTGAGTGCACCTATTCCCCCTTTATTTTTTTTTATTGATTTTTTATTTATTAATTATTTTTTTTAAAATTTTTTTAAAAAAAATTTACCCCCTGACTATATATTGAGAAATTGATATATAGTTCTCGCTCAGCTCTAAGAAGTTAAGGTGTTAGTTTCGTTAGAACCTGTTGTGCCTCTTTTTCGTCTATAAATGTATATGTCCGCCCACCATGGATGACTTTTAGACGAGCAGGCTCCTGCAAGAAGGCCTGACCACCCAGAGCCTTAAATGGATCAATGAGTTGGCGGAGCCTCCAACGTCTATCCATAGTAGGTTTGCTAAGATCTGATCTTACAAAAAAGGTGATAGAGTCAATCGTGACAGGCGAGTTAGGCCTAGCTTTGAATGAGACAGCCTGCCTAAGAAGGAAATTCCCAAAATAAATCAGAAAGGGACGAGGAAACCTATTCGCGTTGTTTACTGCAAAAGAGGGGAGTCTGTGTACTCTCTGGAGCTGAGAGTCCCAATCCCAATCTGAAAGGTCCGGGAAAGCTTTCTGAAACAGTGATACCATATATGCCCTAGGGTCAGCCCCTTCTGATCCTTCGGGTATGCCAAAAAGTCTTAGGTTGAGGCGTCTTTGTCTATTTTCCATATCTTCGACCTTGTCTTGTAGCTTTCCAATCTGTTCCTGGTATTGATTGACCGCACTCTGATTACAGGCAGTTATCTCCTCCACATTTGAGACCCTTTGCTGTAAGGATTCTATTTCCTGTACGACCCCTCCCACCTTTTGATTCAAATCCTGGATGGAATGCTGTATCTTGGCATTATCCTCTCTGAGTTGGAGAAACTGTGATTGTGTCTCCTTATGTTGATCAGAGAGAGTCTGTAAAATAATATTGAGGGGAGAACTATGTTTTCCTAGTCTGTCAGAGTCAGGATCGGAAGAGAGCAAAGTGTTTATATGATCAGAGGGGGGATATTCTGGAACAATAAAGGGCAGAGTAAATAATTTTCAAGCTGGAAAGTATTCTCAGCTATAAATCAGCAGGCATTTTTTGAAAGAAAATAAACTAAGAAGGGAGTCTCTCTTGAAGCGAGGTAAACCTATAGATTTCAGTGAAGAGTCCAGAGTTCTCTTGAATGCTAAAAGCCAGAGAGCCAACCTACTCTAGGAACACACGCTAATATAAATTTGTTAAATAGAAGTTGAAACAATTTACACTTTCCCCATATTCAGCCCCCATTCGGATTTCAATAAACCCTGAGAGCAGGTAAACTCCCTAGTTTCTCATGTCTTCACAATAGACCACAGAGCCAAGTACTTGAAAAAATACTTCATCCACATCTTGCGGTTTAGAAAGTTCTTCCCATGAGTCATGCTTCCAGCCATCTCTTCTCGGTGAGACCCTCACTATCAGTTGTCTAATACATAACAAAGGCAAATTCACTAACAGTTACATCATCTGCAGTGGAAGAGAAAAACATCTTATGCAAAAAAAACAGTTCATTGTAAAAACACATCTTTCAAGGTTAGCATTTAAATCACTGTTAATGCGGCATCAGTACTTAGACTAACTTAAGTCAGTTCATTATATTATTTCATTTTGTATGCTTGCAACACCTAAGTATGATTACCTACTACAAATTTGCATTCACAATGAGTTATTTTGCATAACCTTTTGCACAATCAATTTAAATGCACTTTTAGATACCATGTCCAGTAAGCTTGTTCTTTTCAATCTCATTTATAACAAAACCAAAACAACGAACGGACAGTGGACCTCAACAGAGTGCCACACCCACACCCTTATCTCCCCAGAGAGAAGTACATTAGAACAATATATATCAAGTGGTGTGCACTACCATGTACACACCCTCTGTCCAAAGAATGCTACCCTCACAAAGGGAATAAAGTATGAATACTCTTTTGATTTATGAAATTCATCATGGCTAATGGCTATTCTTTATAAATGATTATGAATATGTTGAATGTGGTGCTCACTTGGTTGTGTTGATTTTTAATTTATAACAAAGGCAATTGCATCCTTACAATTCACCGCAATAAGCACACAAAAGTGTATTCCACACCCAAACATATTTATAATAACAATAAATGCCCTGTATGCTAGAGATCCACTGAGGCACTGATGTATAATCTGATTAACCAAAACAATTTATTTATAATTGTTTGTGTATTTCTAAGCATCTCCATGTCACCTTTTGGACTCTTTTCATCTCAGTGGTCTCACTACAAACACTATGATATGTTGCTCTGCAGCTGTGTATAACATGCTCACAAAGAAACCCAAAATAAGCAATACATTCATTACAACACCTAACACCATTTTTCATGCCTCTCAATGCTTATGGTTAACATAGACATCTATAGAAGTGTGCCATAATAGCAGTGAAAAAGGTGCCATTACAGTTAGTTTAGTTTTTACACCTACAAAACACACCAGCAACAGAAGCAGGGTACCTGGTCAATGACGAGGCCACTGCTGGCGAATTCCATACCCAGTCAATAAACAGCGGCATAACAGAACGAGCAGGCCACCAGTAAGAGCAATGAAGGCGGGCCACAACACTGGAACTAAATAGTGGAAGGTGTAGGGCGGGGAACAAAACAGCAGATAGGAGAGCATAAGGGGCCCCTGAACCCTGCACCATAACATTGGCTGATGCAGTAAGGAGTAGCGGGTGGACAACACAGCGCAAGCCGTGGCACCTTGGCCAGCGGGAGGCCCCTCTCTCACCCACTAGGGCGTCCTGCCAAATTCTAAGACAAGAGAGCCCCCCCCATAACGACACCGGTGATGAGAAGGAACCAGACACGAGTACGGTTCTCCAGTGCCCGGCCAGTCCCCGCCTCTGCCGCCTTGTATAGGGTTTTGAGCATGCTTTCCTTTTTGCGGAGTAGCTTGTCCTCCTGGATCTGCCTCCTGAGTGACCGTGCTGTCTCCCCTGCCTTGGATTTCCTGGGAGAGATTGGAGACCTTCAACTGTACCTACTTTCAGACCCCTCTGCTACTTTCCCCATGCAGCTTTACCTTTGGGGTTGGTTGATTCTATATCGGATTTTCTTGATCTGATTTTTTGTTTACCGCTTAATGCCCGCCATCTTGTTTGCCTAGCTCTCTGGGTCCATGTCACTGGATTCTCCATCTTACGGTTTCGACTGTCCCCACGATGCCAGTTGCCATCGAAGCGACCTGCACCTTTCATCGACCCATCGGAGCCTGCTACACTTCTCTCTTCTGGTTGGACTTGGTTAGGCACCCCTTTCCACCCCTACCTTTACCAGTCCCAGCTCAGTAGACCAGATTAGATTGTTACCGATACTTGGATCCTCTCCTGTTTTGTCCAGCTTGCTTACTCTTAGTTTTGGCATCCACTTAAGAATCTCTTTTCCATGCCCGATCTTCCTGGCTTGATACGTATCCTTGCCCTTTTCTTTCCCCTTTCTCCAGATTTGCTCCTTGGTCTTGTATTCCATCTTTTCTGTTGCTCTAGAAACAGAAGTATTTTATCTTGTGCTCTATTTTAACAGATGTATTTTTGCAACATACGGTTGTTTTTTTTTTTGCTCCAGAAACTAATTGTAATCTTTGTAATCACTGTTCTGCTGTATAATTTCCTTATTTTAATGCACTCTGATACCTCTGGTTCTAGTGAGCGCTAGCGTTTAGCGGAGCCCGAGAACCATTGGCCGTTGCCCGGTGGAGCTGTCCTATGCAGCTATACAGGAGTCTGGCTATGGCTCATCCCCTCGGCCATCACCTACCCAGCCGGACTTCGGACATTGTTTCAAACGGTTTCTCACGGCTTTGTCTATCTTTCAAATTAACTGCTTTAAATGCTTTATTCCTCCTGAAGTACGTTCCCCCTTCTGGTCTGCCTTACTCTATCTACATTCCTTTCCCCCCATTTTTCCTCTCCACCTCTTCCTTCCATTCCCCTTAAGACGTTAGTCTTGGCTACGCAGCGCGCTAATAACTTTTTAATTATGTATTCTCATGTCTTTCTCCTATGCCTATACTTGTAATTGTAACTGATGTAATTTATGTAACCTGTAACACACTGATCCTCATGTAAAGCGCTCTGATAACTCCAGGTCTAGCCAGCGCTATATAAAACTCTTCAAATAAATAAATAAATGTAGCTGCCATCAACAATGTGACACACAACAAAACACCACACAAAAATTGGATTTTGCCTTGCCGCTACAAGCAAAGAGAAATGTGTTGACCAGGCAAAAACCCACCAAAATCAAGCCTCGCAACTCCACTCCCTCCTGGCCCTGCCCAAAAATCCAAAATGAGTACAAATGCTTGTCCTATGGCCCTCATTACAAGTGGCCCAATTAATTGCTACGTGCAAAGCAACTGGTTTTTCTGCACATATCAAAGTTATGTGTTTTATCAAAAATACTGGCAGATCATACCTGACCATATTTATCAGGGGAAACGTGTGGCTTTCTGTGTGGTAAGCGCCAAAATCCCCACTTCTTCCCCAAAAACTCATAGTATTTTTCACACTTGATAAATTCCAACACAGCGAAGTTGGATTTTATCACGTGTGGTATACATCACACCATTTACCAGCCATTCTTAATGAGGGTCTATGTGTCACATCAAATCAATTGGGTTGACTCAGCTGATAGACTGCTGTGGCTTCTCTGCTTCTTCTACGAGGGACCAAACTAGGATTGCCAAGGTAATTAGCTCATGTTGGGTATGTGGTCTCTCAGAAGGAGAGCCTTGGGGGGTGGGGTGAGTGGGGGGAAATTACCCTCCCTCACTTGACAAATTTGCGGGAGGACATGAAGCAGGATGCCTATTATGTGATGCAGTAGCTTTAAGGCACGTCCGACTTCTACATAAAATGTCTTCCATGCAAAGCATCATGAGAATTGAAATGGACATATGTCAGGTTTCCGCCATGAGAGCTGAGGGTGATGTCTTGATGGTTCTGCCTGTGGCAAGGAGATGTCCGGCAGAAGGCGATGGACGAGAATAATAAGCAGTGAACAGGATCCACAATAATTGTGGGCCCCTTGCAAACGAGGGCCACATCGAAAAGTTACAGAGGGGGGCTGCAACAACATGTTGCAAGGCACAGATAAGAAATCCTGCAAGCCCCAGATGCAGACCCGTGAGATGATGAATGACAGCAAGGCTATGTCAGCACAGGGAAAGATTTACGCAAGTCATCTAGAGACAGACAGTCACAGCAGAGTTGCCATTTGGATGCAACCGGAGTAGCAGAATACAGGCTTGAGTGCAGCCAGGGTTGGGAGCAAGATGGTTGCAAAAGATGGCACGGACATCTCATGTGTAGAGAGTTACAAGATTACATCTGGGTTTCTGGTAAGATGGGGCACATGGATAGTTGCCTATGTACACAACGCCTAGGAGGAGGAAAGGCTACACTCCCGCAGAAGAATGTTGGAAAAGACAAGGGTTTAAAGGGGATGGTAATGGCACTGTAGTTACTGCTAAAGGGTGAGAACTGATAAATTGTTGCCTATATGAAGGACTTAGCAAAAGGGCATTGAACAAGTTCATTGAACAGGATGGGAACAACCCGCCAGTCTTACAGAGTAGAATGATGGGTAAGTTGTCTGGCTGCAAGGTAACAGATAATAGGGTTATAGAAGAGTTGGGGAAGGACTCCTCAAAGTGCAAGATTAGGAAAGAGAAGAGCTTTTCAGGTTTCTGAGTGAGGAGAAGCCAAGGCTGACACTTTACCAGAGAGAGGCAGGGAAAGATCACAAAGGTGGGTGAGTCGGAGAGGGCAACATGGCTCGGAGGATGAGGACAAGGTTGAGAGAAGAGTGGCAAGCCACAGCCTTAAGATGGGTGCCATCTATCTGGTGAGGGACAAGAGGCAGCTGTCATTGGGTTGAAAATGAAAGATATGGAAGCCCATCAAAAAGAGCAAGATGAATTTATGGAGAGCATGCAGGTAAACACACCAGTAGTAGAGGTGACCAGTAGCAGCAGACATTGTGCAAGTGAGCCGTGGACGTGCGAAGACAGACTCTACTGGGAGACTACAGCCACCAGTTCTTCACCGATGTCTTGAGATGGAGCAGTAAAGGCAGAAGATTGCCTTGTATGTGAAGTGTTTCTATGTTTACACAGGGACTTTGGCAGACATATTTCGGAGGTGTTTGGAAAAGGAAAATGGCAAGCAATGGAATAGGTGAGAGCTAATTACGACCAGTCTGTGGAAAAAAATTATTGTCCTGATGAGTCTTGCGTGACAATTAATATGTCAGTTCTAGTTGATTTGGAACATATTTTCCAGCGCTTTTGGGGCTTTCTGGATTTTGGATGTACTGGGTATGAGGGAGCATGGTGGCTTGCTATGGAAGGACGTTTGCATTGATAAAGACATGATGCATATTTGTGTACAGAAGAGTAAGACTGACCAGAGTAGTGGGAGGGTGGATGATCATGAAATTGCCTGGGGTAAAGCAGGTCTGCCAAATCAAAAACAAGGTAAAGATGTGCAGGAAATTGGTTTGTGTTCCAGCATGGAAATGGGTCAAAAATAACATATAGGCAGGCTCTAGATGAGAACGGAGTTGGTGTCCCCCTGGCAATCTTTCCACACATTCATTCAGGATTACTTCAGCTACAGTAGGCTATGAGCTCGGCTTAGGGAAAAGGCAGGTTAAAGTGAATTGGAAGGTAGAGAATCAAATGCATTTGAGGATTTCTTTGCCCCAGAGAATGGCTGGTGTTACCTATCCAAATAGTCTGCATTTGTTGAGGGTACTAGGAGGGAGCTGAAGAGCTAAGAGCATGGATCTGGAGACACTTGATTGGTAAATGGTCAGTGGAGCAAGCCGGAGGCAGTCACACAGAAAACAATTGCCATTGGAAGATTTGAAGGTGGGAGTTCATTGGTATGGTCAAGGAGGAATGAGAATGGTCAATTAATGCTGATGCTTTGAGAGTACGGGTGCAAGAGAGCCAAGTCAAATATAATGATCATTGTTTTGGGGAAAATGGCCTGCTTCCACTATCTGGGCCACAATTGATCAAGATGGTGCTGCAAGAGCTGAGGTTTGTGCACAACCAATGGAAAAGACAAGGGGTGTTTAGGAGAAAGGTGCTCTCCAGGAGATGTTGATGGAGCTAAGGAAGCCAGCAGCCATTAACAGAGTGACGAAGGAGGCACTGATAGGGAAATATCAAGTTTTTTCAAAGAAAAGAAGTTTGGAGTAGCATGGCACATAGATCTAGTACACAAGTTTCCAGCACTTTTCAAGAATGATTGAGTGCACCTTTCATTATTGGGGAAGAGGTTGCATTTAGCAAAGTTGATGGAAGTGTTCGAAGAATGGTGATGCAGACACAGTTAATGGGGGAAGAGGAAAACACCTCAGGGGAATGTTTTTCTTCTGGCACACAGAGAAAGATCGGAGTATAAGAGTTAGGTTGTTGTATATCAGAATATCGAAAACAAACTATTATCTGACATAAATTTTGGGCCCTAAATATTGTTTACAAAAATGTTGCTTCATTGGGTGTGGAGTTTCTATTAGTCACTACAATGGGGTATTATATTTCTAAACAATGTTTAGGGCGCTGTATTTTTACCAGAGGATATCTAGGCCACACTATTTTGGAATCAAATCAAATTGTGTAGCAAACAAAGTTAAGAGTGGAAGATTAGAGTAGGAAAGAGCTAAATTGGATGAAATCCGAAACCTTTTGTGAGGAGGCTGAACACGTGTGACTCAAAAAATCATTGAGAGACAGGATCCATCGAGGTGGCGATCCCAGAAAGTTAAATTGAATGGATGTACTTTGTAATTTAAGTTTGATGAAAATGTGGGGTGCAACAGAGCTTTAGGGGTTGGAATATGTATTTAAGACAGGGGTATGGGCAAGTTGATCATGCTAGAACATTGTTAGGGCATTGCAAATTGTACAGCTAAATCAAAGGACATTTTATGGGAGCTCAATCATCTTCCAAATAAAAGCAGCCTTGCCCTGAAAGGCAAATGTATTGGTACTTTGTCTTCCCCAATACCAGCCTCGGGAGGTCTCCTCCCCTCGTAATCAAGGAATTTTGGTTTAAGGCAGTGTGGAAGGTGGGTGAACTAATAACTGATCAAACTGAAATTTGCCACTAGAAGAGTAGAAGGAAAAAGAGACTCTTCAAAGGTTTGACACAATGACCTAATCCACAGACACAAGCGTGTTTCGGTTATCATGCAGTGATTATCGGATTGACTTAAATGCATAATATTTACTCTGAAAACACCTTACTTAACACTCTGGATCCTGTTTAAGAGAAAGTTTTTTTTGCCTATATTCTTTCTGGTAGCAAGTGGACCTAATGATGCAACGTGTGTTGCAAAACATGTGTTGACCCTTGATGTCTATCTTGAGTAGATAAAACTCATCTTAAAAAAAAGTCATCCAGCCTCCTCTTTATAGTCAATAATTTACCAAGTTAAGTCAAATTATACAGTTATTGCTTTATTCTAAAACGTTTTTTAAATAGGAAAGGCCAGTTCTTCTGGTCATTCAGGTGCAGACATTTAATTCATTTGGCTAATTTTCTATTATACATTTGCAGGTATCTGAACCTCCTTTCCTTTCCGGACCGGTGTTCTTCAAAAAGAAACAAACATTTCCAGGTATATATATGTGAACCAACATAAAAAATTACACAAAAAATTAACTGCTTCATAGGCCTAACTAAGCCACAGCCCTACTGGACTAGAGAGGATTAGAGGTTACACTAGATCCATGAGGTATATAGCAGTCATTTGACCATGGAAGTTTTCAGACCACCTTCTGCCTTTGTGTTGTCAGGATTTTCCCCGACTGGTTCCATCTAATCCACAACTTCCCTTGTCTTCTCCACTTCTCTCATTGTCCATGGTCTACTCTGTTCTACTCTGTTCTTGACTTCCTTCCTCAGTTGGTGTTTTTGAAAGCACTTCCTATTAGTCCTACTTCTACTCTTATCTTCCCCCTCTTTCCTATTCTTTATCTATGTTTCAGTCTTTCTTCTCTTGCTCCTCTCTTCTCACCTCGTTGTCCTCTTTCCATCTTAAAGGACTCCATCCGAATTTTGGAGGATTTGTCTTGCAGTGAGATCCCCTCAACAGGGGAGTGCAGCCCATTTCATCCTTATGGTAAATTTTAGACCAAAATGCTTGCAGTGAGAGGAGCCACTTTAGCACTCAGGGATTATTGGTTTTGTTTCTAGCTAACCATGTGAAGAGTGCGTGGTCTGTATAAAGAATAGATTTTCCCACTTCTGTATAGTAGCTTGAGGCTTCTGTTGCCCATTTGTTATCATGGCAATCATTGTCAATAATCAAGTATCGGATAGAATTTGTTCACTGATTTCTAAAATGGGGTTCTTATTTTCTGCTTTGTCTTTTTGTGGAAGGACTTCTAATAAGCCTATATATGAGTCATCTGTCTGTAAGCAAAAAGGTTAGAAGAATCTAGTGACTGTAGCACTGGCTTTGAAAAAATAACCTCTTTTAAATATTCAACGGCTAATAGACAAGTTCTTGTCTATTAAAAGTGGTGCCACATACCCCTGCCTGTTTAAAGTTACTCATCAAAATCGCACCTGGTCCTTTCATGATCCTGCTGAACTTAAAAATGTTATTCATATCCAGAATAATAGCGGCATGGATACCTCAGCTACTCCTAATGGTTGACTGTTTACTGCTTTTTTGCCTAACTTTTTCTCCTCACAGGTTTTATGATAAGTGCGTCATAGTGTTTTTTCATCTCTTTTACTGCTTACTGCTTTATGCCTAACTTTTTCTCCTCACAGGTTTTATGATAAGTGCGTCATAGTATTTTTATCTCTTTTTGAAGCTTTTGTTTTTGTTGGTTCTCCATTTCTTGTTGTTAATTTCTTTCTGTACATTCTTTTCTCATTTATGTAGATCAATTCGTTGTATTTCCCTCCGTTATATTTGGCTCTATTCCCTTACTTCTCCCGTCCTGGGGTCGCTGGATTCCCCGGTCTTTGGCTGGCTTGTCTTGTTGCGTGTCGCCATTGCCCCACCGTTCTTCATTCTGTTCCCCTCAGGTATGTTTCCCTCAGTCGTCCTGTTGGACATGTACTGTCTCTTCTTGTTTCTCTATCTTCTGTTTTTCCTCTTCCTTTTTTCCACTTTCCTTTCCTTCCCATTCTCTTCTAGTTCTCCCACCTTTCCGTATTGTTTTTATTTTTCTTCTATCATCCTCCTTATACGATCTTATTTATCTTCTTTCTCTTCATACTTTGTTGATTTTTGTTACTATGCTCTTTTTCTTTATTACCTGCCCTTATTTCTTATCCTTTGTACTTTTCATACGATTTTTGGTATATTTATATTTTTGAGTGTTAATGTGATCCTTGTTCTTATTGATTTATACTGTTTGCAATTTCAGAGTTATTTCCTGGAACGTAAAAGGTTTTGTTAGCCCAGTTAAATGACAGAGAGTCCTATCTCACTTAGCATCTTATAACCCTGATTTAGTTCTTTTGCAAGAAACTCACCTTACAGAAGCTGAGTCACTTAAACTTAAAAGGAACTGGGTGGGTACGGTCTTGTTTTCCCCTGCTGCTCACAAAAAAAACGGGGTTGCTATATTATGTCACAAACGCTTGAAATGTAAAATTCTGTCTCAAGAAAATGATACTGATGGTCGATGGATCCTTGCTAAGTTATTGATTAATTCTGTCTCTTTGACTGTTTTCAATGTTTATGGCCCCACGCAACCTGATTTCCTTTTTTGGCCCTCTATTACAGAAAAATGTATTCAATACCAAGATGAATTTTTTATTTTAGGTGGAGATTGTAATCAGATTGTTGATCCGTTTCTTGACCGTAAATCTGCAGTACGCTTTCTTCCCCACAAATCTCATAAACAATTCCTTGACACTCTTTTCCAATCTCACTTTGTGGACTCTTGGCGGCTATCCCACCCTGACACTCTAGACTATTCCTTTTTCTCTCCGCCTCACTTTTCTTTCTCTCGTCTTGATTACATCTTTCTTTCTCAACCTTTATCTCAATCCTTACTATCTTCTTCTATTGAGCCCATAGTTATCTCGGATCATGCACCTGTTGTGACAGATCTTGAATTACTCTCTCCTTCTCCTAAATCTTCTAGGTGGCGTTTTAATGCTTCCCTTCTTACTGACCCTCTTTTTTCCTCCTCATTCCGTGCCTTTACTCGCGACTTCTTTTTAATTAACTGTGACCCTAGCATCTCCCCTCATATTTTATGGGATTCCTTTAAGGCTACTGCTAGAGGTTTTATAATTGATTTTGTCTCCAAGAAAAAGAAACAACATCTCCAAATAAAAAAGTCTACATTAGTTGCTATCAAGGCATTAGAACATAAATTTTATACATCTTCGGACAAATTGATTCCTCCGGACCTTTTGCGTGCTAAATTGGAGTTCAATAAATGTACCACGGACAATGCCTCATCTATTCTTCTCCGTAGTAGTGCCCATTTCTACGGTGGTCGCAATAAATCAGGGAAACTTTTAGCGAATTATCTTAAGGCGCGGAAGGATCGTACTACTATAGACTCTATTTTTTCTTCAGACAATACTCTTTTACATAAGGATGGTGAAATTCTCGACCAATTTCGTTCCTTTTATCAGCAACTCTATACTCCAGAATCCCCTCCTACCCCTACTCTTATCCAGACTTATTTGGAGGCAATCCCTAGACCCATTACTTCTCACCTCAATTTTCCAGATCTAGAAACTGATCTCTCATTGCTTGAACTCTCCACCGCCTTGAATACTCTCACTAAGGGGAAAACTCCTGGTCCAATTGGTTTTTCGGTTGAGTTTTATTTGCATTTTTCTGACCTTTTGCTTCCTAAACTTCTTGTTCTTTTTCAATCCTTTTATGCTTCTGGTAAGTCAGATGGCACATTTCAGGACGCTACTATTTGCCTTATTCCTAAAGAGGGTCGGGATCCTCAATTTTGCAAAAATAACCGCCCGATCTCGCTAGTTAACGTGGATTATAAGTTACTGGCTAAAGTACTTGCTCTGCGTCTGGAATCCTTTATGCCGCACCTCATTGGCAAAGAGCAATGTGGCTTTGTCAAAGGTAGGCTTACTTCTGATAATTCCCGTCTTTTTCTAAACATTTTAAATAAAGCTTCCTCTCTTTCTATCCCCTTAGCAGCCATCTCTGTTGACGCAGAGAAGGCTTTCGATAGAGTTGACTGGTCTTTTCTGTTTGCTTCTTTACGTTGGCATGGTTTTGGACCCAATTTTATTTCTCTTATTTCCTTACTTTATTCTGCTCCCAAAGCTTCTGTTCTTGTCAATGGTCAGATCTCTTCTTCTTTTATGCTCCATCGAGGGGTTCGTCAGGGATGTCCTTTATCTCCGCTTCTTTTTGTTCTTGCTCTTGAGCCCTTTTTATCTTCTATTCGCAATAATGACTCTATATCCGGTTTCCCATATGGTGATAACCAGTTAAAGCTATCTGCTTATGCTGATGACATTCTCTTATTCATATCTGATCCAACTTCTTCTATTCCTTCTTTACTATCTGAATTCACCTCTTTTTCTTTAGTCTCGGGGTATAAAATCAATGCTGACAAGACTGAGATCCTCCCCCTTACGTCTGTTTGTCTTCCTCATCTCTTCTCTTCTACAGGTTTTGCATGGAATAAATCAAAAATTAAATATTTAGGAATTTGGTTCTCTTCTTCTATTGCCACTTCCGTTAAATTAAATATGTCTGCCGTTCAATCTCGTATTGAAAAACTGTTTACTACTTGGAACCCTCTTTTTCTCTCCTGGTGGGGTCGATTGGATTCCATAAAAATGATGATAGCTCCTGTCTTGATTTACACTTTCTCTATGTTACCTGTTCACATTCCTCTTCTCTATTTTAAACGAATTGACTCATGTCTCTCAAAATTTCTCTGGAAGGGCAAAAAATCTAGAATCTCTTTACTTAACCTTCGAAAGCCTAAGTCTAATGGAGGAGTCAATTTTCCAGACTTCCGTCTATATCATAAATCTTTCTCTCTCCGCCAGGCATCCAGATGGCTTGCATCAGGCTCCTCTCCTTTTACTCCTCTTTGGCTCCTGATCGAACAATCGTTGTTGTTACCCTTCTCTTTTCCCGAAATCCTACGCTTTTCCGCCAACTCACCATATACTCTTGCACCCTTATTTAAACATACTTCTTCTCTTTTGCGTCCCCTATTTCTCCTTTCCAACATGACGCGTGAGTCTTTTTTAAATTCGCCTCTTTGGTATAATTCACTCATTCTTCTCAAAAACAGACCTATCTGTTGGAAGTCTTGGCGTTCAAAAGGTATCATATGGGTTAATCAGCTTTTTGATGGCTTAGTACCTTGCTCTTTCCCTAAATTTCAACTTCTGTTTCATTGTCCCCGTTCCTTTTTACAAAAGTTTTCTATCCTTATGACGATTGTTCTTGACCGTTTCTATTCTCTCCCCTCTTCCATATCCACTTCTACTCCTCCCCCTCTCCTTCCAATTCTTCTTACTTTGCCCAAGGCTTCTCTTATCTATAAATTCTTTTCTTCCCCCAATCCTGCACGTAATAAAACTAAATTAGAACTCTCTTGGGAATTGGATTTGGGTTCTTCCTGGTCTGTTGCTCTTTGGGATAAAATTTGGGCCAGATCTTTAAAAATTTCTCGTTCTGCTTCTCTTACTCAATCCCTATTTTATTTTTATCATCGCCTTTACCGTTCTCCTCTCTCTCTATCTCGTTTTTCTCCATCTATTCCTAATGCTAACTGCTGGACCTGTGCTTCGCCTATGGCTGATACTTTTCATCTCTTTTTTTTATGTCCTTCTGTTTTAAAATTTTGGGATAAAGTTTGGTCATATATCACCCATATTTTTGATCTTTCCTGTCCATATTCTATCCCCCTCCTTTTTCTTGGCAGCCTTTCTGACTTACTTGCTTGATATTCCTCCACACTCTCATGGTCTCTACGACCTCATGATTGCTCTTGCCTTCCAACACATTTCCTCGAACTGGAAATCCCTCACCAGCGTCTCTATTCAAGCTTGGTGGAACGCACTATGCCACACTCATAGACTTGATGTTTCTTTTGCCTCTTCCTGTAAGCCACCTCGTAATGTGGATCTTTTCTGGTTACCTCTCACTTCATATTTAGATCTTTTGGCCACGAAGAAGGTTTCACAAACTAATTCGGAGAACTTTAAACCACCTTGAAATATTTATTTATTTATTTATTTATTTTTCTTTTCTTTTTTTGACTCTCTTCTTTTCTGCCGCCTTTTGCTTACTCCTCTGGTTTATTATTATCTATATTGTATTATATTTTATATTTTATGTACTGATCGTGGATCACTCCTGTTTTGCATTCCTTAATGATTATTGTTGACATGTTTTAGCATTAAGTATTATTTTCCCTTCTTCTTCTTCCCTTTTTTCCCACTTTCTTTCTTTTCCCTCCCTCCCTCTTCCCTCTTTTTCCCCTTAAAAGTTTATAAAAGAAGCCTTTTCGGTTTTTAAAATGATATCAGCTATGTTCATATCTTGTGCTACTTGTTCACTATTTTATGTTTTCTCTTGCTGATATTTTCCTGTATAATATTATTTCAATAAAGCTTTTTCAAACATAAAAAAGTGGTGCCACATGAGAGGGAAAAGGGACTACTTTTATAGCAGTTACTTTTTCTTCTTCTGGTTTATAAGCCCTTGGCCTATAAGATACCCTAAATACTTCTTCCATTTTGATCCTGATCTACTGTTTTTTGGATGGGCTTTCAATTCTGCTTGACCTAGAGAGGTAAAAACTGCTTTCAATGTTTTATATGCTGTGATCACAGAGAGGTACAGATAATACTGTCATCAATGTTTGCTGCAGCATAGTCCCGATGTGGCTTCAATATGGAATATATAAAGTTGTTGGAGCCCCATACAGGCCAAATTGTAGTAGTGTAAAATAGAACAACTCATCAGGTCTGGAAAAGGCAGTTTTTACCTTTGTCTCTAGGATTCAATGGGATCTGTCCGTACCATTTAATAACGTCTAAAGTTGTAATGCACTGGGATTCTCCAATCTGCTCTATTTTCATCTATAGAAGGGAGAGCGTAAATGTTGAATTTGGTGATCTGATTAACTGCCTGAAGTCAATATAGAAGTGTATACACCCATCAGGTTTTCAAGAACAGTACTATTGAAGAATTTCAATAACTGCCAAGAGCCTGAATTACTCCAAATCTAACATTTTCTGTGCCTTTACCTCCTCTCAGATAGCTGAGCTTTGAGCTTCTGGAATTTGATATGATTTTTGTTTGATTATTTTCTTTTGCTCTGTTAATATTGGCTGCTGTAAAACATGGGTAACCTCTGGATTCATAGACAAAAGTTTAAGGAATCTCTCTAACATATTTTCTATTATTTTCTCATTTCCTAACTGTTGATCTGTGCGATTCAACTCTTGTGTTCAGAGGAGTTTGTCAATCTTACATCTACATGGTGGAGCACCTTCTCATTTCTTCAATGCAATCACATGGCAAATGTGGGTCTCTATTTTCTTCTCAAATTACAACAATGGGAAGATCACAAGGGCCACTCTTTTAATGATCTTATAGCCAATTACTCAACATGTTATTGTCATTGGTAGGAAGGAGAAATAGTACCCATTCCCTGTATTGAAATACTCTCATTTTGGCCTTTTTATACTAGTTCAATGTTTTGCCTTTCCTGAGCTCTCTCAGCATTCTCTTTTTCTAATTCTTGCAACTTTCCAGTACACCCTTCCAATTGTCTGACATATTCTAAAATTGGTTTCTGTTGTTAGGTTGGGACTCCCATACCTCTCTGGTCATATCTAATAAAGTGTGTGGTTTAAGACCACATAAAGGCTGAAAAGGAGAAAAGCCTTTAGTTATTTGTTCTTAGCACCTAATAGCAACAAGAGCCAATGGGTGCGTTGTGTCCCCATATTTCCAGTCCTCATCATTGTTTAAGTGTTACTGTCAGGGTAGCCTTCTACTGCTCCACCAACCAATCAGTTTGGGGTTGGTATAGGGGCAGTACAGATTTGCCTGTCACCAGGTAGAATGCATGCTACACCCACCTTTTTGGACATAAAAGCACTACCTTGTTCTTTGAGTGTTTGTAGTGGGAGCCATATTTGAGTAAAATATTCTATGATCACATTGGTTATGTGAATCATAGCAGCCTCTCTTTTGGGTATTGATTCAGAATATTTAGTTGCATAATTGATTTTATTCAGAGTCCTCAACGAATATTCGGAGGATTAGTTTCATCATAGGATCTCCTCAACAGGTAAGTATACACACTGTAGGCAGGAAGGAGGACACCTGAGTGTGATATGGTGGCTATAAGGCTGACACTTCAAGGAAAAATAGATTCACTCATGTATTTGGGGAATCATACATCTGTCATGCTCACTGAAACTCTGCATCCACTCTGGTACAAAATGTAAGGTACTAGTGAAAGCAAGTTGGATAGGATTACAAGGTTGTAAAGTGCTGTATCTAGAAGAAAATGCTGAAAGAGCACAGAGAAAGGGAGCTGGACAGCAACTAAATTAAGATAAACTGCATGAGAAATAGTAAGAAAGAACAAAATAAAAGATAGCCCTAGACCTTAAGTGGGCAGGCTAGACAAGAAAAGGGCAGTGCCTCAAAGAATCATTGAGATGAAGGAATCATGAGGTGCTCGTGCTGGAAGTTTACATTGAATACATATGTTTTGTAGTACTAGTCCAATGAAAAAAGGTGGAAGATGGTTTTACAGACATAATCAATCAATCAATCAGGGAATTGTAAGTGCGCTACTCACCAATGAGGGTCTCAAGGCGCTGAGGAGGGGGGGAGGGGACACAGATCTGTTCAGCTGAAGAGCCAGGTCTTGAGAGCCTTCTTGAAGGTGTCCAGGGAGGGGGTGCATCTGATGTCTTTCGGTAGCTAGTTCCAGGTAAGGGCTACAATGTGAGAGAACGATCTTCCGCCTGCTCTGGTTCTGCGGATGCGAGCGGTTACAGCTAGTCCGAGGTTGGCAGATTGGAGGTTTCTTTTGGGTATGTGGAAATTTATTCTGTCAGTGAGGTATTTGGGTCTGTTGTTGTGTAGGCATTTGTGAGTGTGGATCTTGGAGGTAACTCTCTTCTCCACGGGGAGTCAGTGGAGTCTCCATAGGTGTTGGCTGATGTGTTTGTGCCGGGGGATGCGAAGGACGAGTCTGGCCACGGTGTTCTGTATTGTTTGGAGTTTGCGGAGTAGGGACTTGTTGATGCTGTCATAGAGAGCGTGTCCATAGTCCAGTCTTCTGGTGATTGAGTGCGTGGGTGACTGTCTCCCTTGACTCTGGGGGGATCCATTTGAAGGTCATTCGAAGGATGCGGAGGGTGTTGAAGCAGCTGGAGGTGATGGCGTTGACCTATCAGTTCATGGCGAGTGATGAAACGAGTATGATGCTGAGGTTTGTGGAGTGGTCTGAGGGGGTGGGTGGGCTTCCGAGGGTGGTTGGCCTCCAGGTGTTGTCCCATGCTGAAGGGGTGATTCCAAGTATGAGGACTTCTGTCTTTTCAGCATTGAGTTTTAGGCAGCTGTTGGTCATCCAGACTGTGACGTCCTACAACCCTCTCTGGAAGTTGAGTTTTGTGGTGATGGGGTCTCTGGTGAGGGAGAGGATGAGCTGGGTGTCGTCAGCGTAGGATACGACATTGAGGCCGTGTTGTTGGATGATGGCTGTGAGGGGGGCGATGTAGATGTTGAACATAAGGGTTTGATGAGGTATTACAAAGAGATTGGATGTAATGGTTGTCAATGTTATAAGATTGTTAGAGCATTGTAGTTTGTGTGTCGAAGTCAAGGATGTGTTATGCAAACTTGCTTGCTTTGAAATAAAAGTGGCCTTTCCACAAATGCAAGCATGTCTGTGGTTAGCTGCTCTCCCAAATTTACTCCCACTGCCCTACATGCAACCTCTCCACCAATTGCACTGCTCTACTTGAGAACCTGGTTAGCTTAGTGCGTGTATCCAACATAGGACACATAATAGGCAGGGACATGCAAGGAAAATATCATAAAGTATCAAAGTGATTTCGAAGGGGATCATTATATAAATAGAAGTGTATCTTACAGAAGGGCCTCCAGTTTGTACATTGGTCACAACGAATCATGTGGAATCTGTGCGGGCATGGCCCATACTTTCGGATGTTGAGTACATAGTGGGAGAATGGGACAAGGGACTGAAAAAGGGAGATATGATGAGCTCTTCCATACTTGCCAGCACGTCTGCATATGGACTTTACACTATCTAAACACTGATAAGGATAGGGACCAAATTGTATAACCTGAAGGGTAAAATGTTAACAAACAAGTCTTAGGACACACAAATAGGCAAATCGTCTATTATCTGCTGGCTCATTCAATAGCAGACTGTACAGGAGAAGAGGTGAGTGTTTGTCACTCACCCTGTTTTGAATGACATAGCATTGAGTCCAGATGGTGTTTATCCCAGGTCTTCCACTTTTCAATCAGTTCTTTTGTAGTGTGGTTTACTGCAAATTGCTGATTTATTCTCCCATGTTGGACACTTAACCATTCTTCTAATGCGATGTTTCTTGCAAGAAGAGGCCTCTGTCCAACCACCATGTTTGGCCTGTGCCTCGCTGCCCGTAACTAAAGTGAGTGGGATTCCAGAGTGTTCTCTCCCTGCTTACCACTGAACTACTGGCTCATACCTCCACATACTTGAGACTTGGTGTTGGGGTGTTCATTTAGGGGATTGGGTCCTGACCCTACTCTCCTATGCCAATTTAAGTCTAAAGGCTGAAGATATATTCTGTTACAGCTATGTAAACACAGCTACTCGGAGGGATCAGCAGACTCAACTACAGGCAATACCCAAGTGAGGAGAGAATGGGTGGGCTTAGTGGGATGGCACCTGGGCTATGGATAGGTAATTGAAGTGTTCAGGGGCAAGTGCTTACTAGACCCAATTGGAGAAATTCTGGTAGCAGAATCAGCAGCACACATTTATGGAAACTTTAGCTTATGGGATGCAACACCACCTAAATAGACCACCGCACATTCTCCAAAGAAGTGCATTATAAACAGTCTTTACCATTCACACCAAACCACTTGCATTATCCCATAATCTGCTTTTCATCGAATATCCAAGAGCACTCTTTATTCACCCGTATCACCCCACACCATTGTTCCAGACCCACAGCAAATGGTCATTGTCATACAGCAAATGCTAGATAGAACTTTACTATTGCATGTCCTCAGCACTTTACCCAAAGTCATGTATTCGACAATGCAACAAGCTAACAGCACTGTAGTTCACACACACGGTAAACAGCCCTTATTATGAATCCGTCACCCCGCATGTTGTTACAATGCGGTTGTTAAAATGACCGCGTTGTATCAACACATACCGTTACCCCGCAAGGCGTTACAACGATTTTTAGGGGGTGAGAAGGTGTTGGATTTAAAATCCAACACCTTCCCTACTCTACGCACAGACTAGAGTTGGAATAGTAAATTATACTATTCCAACATCCAGTCCCCCCTCTGCAAGTCGTTGTAGCGACTTGAAGGGTAATGGTATGCGTTGGTACAACGCGGTCATTGTAACGACCAAGGGGCATATCATCAACAGCCAGCGATAATTATCGCTGGCTGTGTGTATCGTGCAAAATCCTGGCGCCGTCTGGCACCGGATTCTATCACCCAGTTAGCGCACTATCAGCAACGCGCATCGCCGAGGGGAGAGAAATCCTGGAAATTGTGGCGATAGGCGTCAATATCGCTGGATTACCTGCGATGAAAACCTGCTCTAAAGAAAAACATTGCTGATAGGGAGATGTGGACTTAGCATAACAGTCCACCTCCCATGATACACATGGCTAACACGGAAAATTAGTAGGTGTTAGAAACCGGCGATGTAGCCGGTTAGCGCTAGTTTTATTGTCACTAGGCCGGTTAGCGATTTGATTGATGATAGGGAGAACGCCTGTTAGCGATTAATATTGCTGTAGTTCACACAGGAACGCCTACCTCGCATTTCATTAGCGATACGAGGCAATAAAATTATGGACGCTAAGGCATGGATTCACGCGTTAGAGTGTCCATGCTGATAGGGCGTTAACATTATCGCCGCTTTTCGCCCGAAAACGGACTCAAAAGCGCCGATAATGCTAACGCCGGCCCTTGATGATATGCCCCCACGTTGTATCAACAGGCTGGGTGACAGCAAGCGGAATAAAGAGGCATATTCCACGCACACATGTATATGTAAATGTATGTATATTATCTACTGGCGGTCGCCAGTAGATAGTTATAGTTAGGACCGTGTTTCCATAGGAAATCTGAAAATTCTATTTTGAATAACTTTGGCGCCGGTTGATGAATCTTCGCGAAATTTTCAAAACTAATGGGGCGCTCCGCTCAGCTCCTACCCTGAAAGTCTCGGGGGGATTCGTCAAGCGGGGGCCGAGAAAAAAGGGGGGTCCCAAAAGGCGTTTTCCCCATGCATTTTCCCGTAGGACCTTTAGTCGAAGGTACAGCCCGAACGGCTGAACAGAATTACTTGATATTTGGCAAAGAGGTAGTCCTCAGGTCAGGGAAGTGCCTTTTGCATATATGGAGTCAATCTGTTCAGTAGTTCCTGAGAAAACTGAGTTAAAAGCGCATAAATATCTATAGCCGCGCACCCTAACGTGCGCGAGCGTAATTCTGATTGGTGGTTACATGTCAGTCAATGTTCGAATCGGTCGAAATCAGGAAGTGTCGGCCGTCATTTTGTTTGTTTTGAGTGCGAGAGTGAAAAAGGAAGGTGGCGAACGTGAAAAGGGGGCAGGGTAGATAGTTCCTGACCCCCTAGCCTTTGTCCCTGAAGGACCCCGAAGGCAGAAAAAAACCTTTTAATTTTTTTTTTTAAATCGCGGGGTGCGCGCACCGTGCGCGCACGGTGAAAAACCATTAAAAAAATATATATATTTTTTTAAGACGTAGTTTATTGTAAAATAAATAAATAAAAAATGTAATAATAAATACATAATAAAACTTAGCATTTAAAAAAACGTACAAATTCACTGAAAAAACCATAGGTTTCACACACGTTATAGTTAGGAATTAGCATTTAAAAAACCTTGCAAATTCACTTAAAAAACCATAGGTTTCACACATGTTATAGTTAGGTGGACATTTCACTCGTAAAAAAACAATGAAATTCCCCCGTTATAGTTAGTTGAGATAACTATAACTCGCGCGACCACCACTCTATCACAAGGATGATGTAATCAGTGATGTCATGAGTGATGCCACTGACCATGTCATGAGTGATGTAATATGTGACGTCATGAGCAGAGGATTGCGGGCGCGCGAGTTATAGTTATCTCAACTAACTATAACGGGGGAATTTCATTGGTTTTTTATGAGTGAAATGTCCACCTAACTATAACATGTGTGAAACCTATGGTTTTTTAAGTGAATATATATATATATATATATATATATATATATATATAATATATATATATATATATATATATATATATATATATATATATATATATATATATATATTACTCCAACTCATGCGATTTGTTCTTATCACAGAAACCGAGCCCAGATCCGTATGCGTGGTTGAAAAGGTTTATTATCGTTACATGGCAAACAAAAGCCCGACGCGTTTCGGAGCAGCCGCTCCTTTGTCACGGGTCAATAAACGATTGTTTGTTTAAAGTATAAATAAAGTGTTTCACATCACATGACATAACATAAACGTAGGACTACTGCGCCACATCGGGATCCTTGTGAAACTGGCGGCCATTTTAGAGTGGTACTTTTAAATCATAGAGTATTCATTACGCTGTTATGTTTATACACTGCACAATAATTAATAAATGTTCAAACAATTAAACATAATTACATTATCAATGCTATTTTCCCAAAATTATAACAACATTACGCTTACACAATTTGTAAATGAAAGTCCTGCCCCAGTGGGCTGTTGCTCAATGTCCCAACACTACATTATTTCTTCATTTGGAACATAACCATAAACGTTAATCAACGCCCCAGTGGGCCAATATTCAGTATTGCAGCGTTTCAATATATAACATACATGTTAAATGCCCTTAACTCATATCCCGCCAAATATCTATTTACATCATGCCCTAGTGGGCCTATATACTTTTGATATCACTAGCTTTTTGCTTTCATCCTCATCATCTGATGATGGCGTCTCCGTCTCCTACAACATAAAAGACAATTCTGATCAAAATCACTTTCTAAATGGTTAAAATACAAACTTATTCAGGATTTACACGGTTCATTTAGCAGGGTTACAGATTGTATGTACAGATTATTGTCTAACCTAAGTGGACAGACAGTTCCTCGTCTTTATTCAGTCCCATTGGATGCATTGTCTCATATCTAATAATCATTTTAGATTCTAATCGTCTTAATTCCTTAATCCTGTTACCTCCTCTTTCTGAAATAGGAATTCTTTCCAGAGCACAGTATTTCAGCAGATTCACATTTTTATTGTGTCTCTCCTTGAAATGCCGGGCTATCGGATATTGTTTATCCTCTGAATGATAGCTCTTCGGTGTTCTAAGATCCGTTTTTTAACTTGATGAATGGTACTGAAATACTGTGCTCTGGAAAGAATTCCTATTTCAGAAAGAGGAGGTAACAGGATTAAGGAATTAAGACGATTAGAATCTAAAATGATTATTAGATATGAGACAATGCATCCAATGGGACTGAATAAAGACGAGGAACTGTCTGTCCACTTAGGTTAGACAATAATCTGTACATACAATCTGTAACCCTGCTAAATGAACCGTGTAAATCCTGAATAAGTTTGTATTTTAACCATTTAGAAAGTGATTTTGATCAGAATTGTCTTTTATGTTGTAGGAGACGGAGACGCCATCATCAGATGATGAGGATGAAAGCAAAAAGCTAGTGATATCAAAAGTATATAGGCCCACTAGGGCATGATGTAAATAGATATTTGGCGGGATATGAGTTAAGGGCATTTAACATGTATGTTATATATTGAAACGCTGCAATACTGAATATTGGCCCACTGGGGCGTTGATTAACGTTTATGGTTATGTTCCAAATGAAGAAATAATGTAGTGTTGGGACATTGAGCAACAGCCCACTGGGGCAGGACTTTCATTTACAAATTGTGTAAGCGTAATGTTGTTATAATTTTGGGAAAATAGCATTGATAATGTAATTATGTTTAATTGTTTGAACATTTATTAATTATTGTGCAGTGTATAAACATAACAGCGTAATGAATACTCTATGATTTAAAAGTACCACTCTAAAATGGCCGCCAGTTTCACAAGGATCCCGATGTGGCGCAGTAGTCCTACGTTTATGTTATGTCATGTGATGTGAAACACTTTATTTATACTTTAAACAAACAATCGTTTATTGACCCGTGACAAAGGAGCGGCTGCTCCGAAACGCGTCGGGCTTTTGTTTGCCATGTAACGATAATAAACCTTTTCAACCACGCATACGGATCTGGGCTCGGTTTCTGTGATAAGAACAAATCGCATGAGTTGGAGTAATATTGAGGTTCGCTACCTCACCGGAGCCCGCCGCCATTAAGAGGCAGAGCAACACGAGTGAAATTGGGGATATATATATATATATATATATATATATATATATATATATATATATATATTAACTGAAAAAACCATAGGTTTCACACACATTATAGTTAGGAATTAGCATTTAAAAAACCTTGCAAATTCACTGAAAAACCATAGGTTTCACACATGTTATAGTTAGCTGGACTTTTCAATCGTAAAAAAACAATGAAATTCCCTCGTTATAGTTAGTTCAGCTAACTATAACTCGCGCGCCCGCAATCCACTGCTGATGACGTCACATATTACATCACTCATGACATGGTCAGTGACATCACTCAAGACATCACTGATGACATCTCAAATGACATCACTGATGACATCACTGATGACATCTTCCATTGAGTATGTGTTTTTTAACAATTTTAATATGTTTAATATATATAGGGAAAGACCTGTTGAAGAATGAGTGGGTGTACAAGTGTGTAAATGGATGATTTTCTGTGGTGTGTAACTAACTCTATAAGTGAGTCATTAAATGTATCTTACTGCAGAGTAGTGACTAAACTGTGTAAATGTCTGTATGTTTCTGTATGTTGGTGTATAAGTGGCTGCATGGTTTTGTGAATACCTATATGAGTGTCTATATGAGTTATTGATTGCTTGTCTCAGTATCTGTATGGGTTCCTGAGTGTTTGTGTGGGTAGGGTGTGTGTGACTGTATGCATAGATGTGTGAGTGGGTGATTCTATGGGTGCATGGTTTTAAGAGTGCATCTGTGATGGACTGTATGGTTGAGTGAGTGTATGCATGGGTGTGTTAGGGATTGAATGTATATCTCAGTGGTACATTTGTGACTAACTACATATGTGAAAGGCAGTATATATGCGTGTAAGAGTATATAAGTGGGTAGATGTGAGAGTGTGTGATTGTCAGAGTGACTGTATGGATGAGTGTGTGCTTGTATCAATGATTCTATAAGAGCGTAAGAATGTGATACTATTTTTATGAGTATGTGAACTTGAGTGTGTATAACCGCATAGGTGAATAAATGGGAGTGTGATTATTTGCATGACTGAGTAGGTGTGAGAGTACCTCTATGGATGATTGGTAGTGTGTGAGTGTCTATATAGGTGTGTAAATGCATATGATAGTTTTGTATGTTGTGACTGTAAGTATGAGTGACTGTACAGGTGAATGAGTGGAGGTGTATGTAGACCTAAGAGTTAATAAGTGGGTATGTAGTTATTGGTATTGCAGTATGTATGGTTTTGAGAATGGAACTCTTAAATTTTGATTCGGTGTATCAAAGGTTATATTAGGATGTGAGAAGATGTGGTAATTTATCACATGGATGACGTCATCAGTGATGTCATTTGAGATGTCATCAGTGATGTCATCAGTGATGTCACTGACCATGTCATGAGTGATGTAATATGTGACGTCATCAGCAGTGGATTGCGGGCGCGCGAGTTATAGTTAGCTGAACTAACTATAACGGGGGAATTTCATTGGTTTTTTACGAGTGAAATGTCCAGCTAAGTATAACATGTGTGAAAGCTATGGTTGTTTCAGTGAATATATATATATATATATACACATATATATATAGTAGACCCAACCTATACCATCAACATAAATATACAACCTTCTCAAGTTCCCTTAGCCCTATTACTGTGTTTTTCCTATTTTGATAATCCCCATAGAGCAACCCCTGGAAACTATTCACCCCCCAAAGTCATTAATCTACTTCGCACAAATGTATAGAAGAACTAAGCACAGTGTAGGAAGCCTTTACCACACACAACCAAAAGACCTGCGATAACCTACCTTTGGGCTTTTATCAGACATCTTACGGCAGTCTTTACCTCACAATAACACTACCCGCCATTGTCAAATCTCACCTACAAATGATTGGTAGCTAGGCACACACAGGACAGTTTTTATTGCTCGTATACGCCACAAAAATAAATTGAAGAAAAAAACGGAAAATATGCTACCAAATTATTTACAGGCCAGATGCTAGGAATAAAAGTAAAAAAAAAACAAGTTATAACATTTTGATAGAACGGTTCTAACTAGCAAGCAGGTATAGTTAGAACACGTAGAGAAACTATTTTAAGTTGTATATATATAAAACAAGAAATATGATGTTATTGAAACAAATTTGCTAGTGACTTTAAAATACTGTAATCTGATGACATAGTATAAATACACAAAGTTGACTAAAAAAGGAAGAAAGAAGGAAGAGAAAAAACAATTGTCATATATGTAGTATTTGTCTACTAGATTTGGTACTGAAGTGAATGTTTTAGGTGGGCACACTCATGTGATCAGGCGAAATGCTGCCACTCACAGTGCGAGAAAGTCATTCACTAAACTGGGCTGATCCTTTATCCCATACTGTATGCTGTGGTGTTCGGAAACAAAATGTGAATTACAGTTAAACAGTCGAATGAATGAAGAGGTCTGGCGAAACTCCCTCTGTGTAAGTATATGTAGATGTGTTTGTGCATTCTGTATTTTTATGGATTATTGACAAAATGAAGAACGTGGATTGCCTTTGAAATTCACATGTGCACACAAATATATTGATATTGCAGTGGAAACAACTGTATTTTTGATATTCTGTAGGGTGCTTCATCTCATGGACACATGACCTCATAAAATTGAGCTTTAAAACCGCCTCGTATTCATCCGCCCATGGGTGCGCTGTTAGTATTAGAATATGATTGCAAGATAAGAGCACCTCCTTTCTGCTTTAGGGATTTTGTTTTTGCCCATTCATTATTTTAGTGGATTTTTTAAATGTGGATTTTCATTCTGGATTTTGCTGATCTCCTGACTTGCGGTGCTGTTCCTGTCTTGTTCTTTACCTCATAGTGTGTTATGTTATGCAGATTTGTAGAGCATCAGCCGTGGCCCGTGCACGTAACAGCAGTGGGGCAGTGGGGTGGTGGGCCGGGTGGGGGTTTGACAGACAACCACAAGGGAAAATTATTTATTTATTTAATTTTCTCTTCTGGTCGTCTGTCGAATACCCCCCCCACGGGCCCACCGCTCTGACCAGCACGGGCCACTGCTCTAGAGCATGCAGTAACCCGCAAGGGTATCCAGGCGCAGAGCATGAGTGAGTCTAGACACACATAAGACCAGAATCAGAATATACTTTATTCGATTTCAAGTCATATTAAAATCATAAAAGCCACAATTGAAACATTCATGAAAATTGACGATACATTATACAAAATTGTCTAAACAACTTCTCTTTAAGAAAGTTTCCATCAATAATTATTATCTCAGTCAACCAACATAAGACCAAGTGGGCTACCGGAAAAGCTAGGCCTTCAGCTTTCTGTGTAATTCAAGAAGTGAGGAGGAGACCCTTATGGGTAGAGTCAGGTCATTCCCTGCTTTAGGAGAGATGTAGGAGGAGGCTCAACCACCAGATCTTGTATTCCATATGCGTGGTATGTGTGCAAGTAGGAGTCCAGATGAACGGCGTTGTGTGGAAGGTTTGCGAAAGCATATGCACAGGTTGAGGTATGCACAGCAAGTGTTATATAGTGCCTTGGAAGGTGTGGGTGAGGATTTGGATTGTACTCTTTTGTAAATGGGGAGCTTGTGGAGTTACTTAAGGTGTTGTATGATGTGAAGGCAATGTGGGAGGTTAAGAGTGATGCCACATGCATGGTGCATTCTGCAATGTGGTCTGGAGTGTATTACATTTATCATGCACTTTGCAGATAGATCACACCATTGGCATTTTCTAGTCTTCCCAATCAGGGTAGTTTGCCATCAGGCCATGCTGCTGCTTCCAGTGAAATATTCCATCGGGATTGCACAAAATGTCTGAACTCAAAACTATTGTGGGTTCCCCCATGGAAAGAATCTCAGGCTCCAATGAAAGAGCAGGGGTGTGCCCAAAACTTTCATCTCAAGAAATCAGGGGTACGACTGCAACTTGTGTTCTCCATTATTGATACGGCTACGGCAACAAACATGGCAATCAACTTTTAGATATAGCCGAGAACTTGCTGAGTTTGTCTCCAATGTGAAGTAGGCAACAACAGCTGCATTCAGAACGGCAGCATGTGTACAGGTCTCGTATAGCTCCCATGGAAGACCAGAATTCTAACATATGGCGGGTATATATAAAATAACCGTTGGTCAGAGTCTTAGCCATGGCTTGACCAGAAGATCCTAAACTTATTAGTGTGACTGACCCTGTGATATCCCTTCAGGTCTTTCAGAGGCACAACTCTGAATGAGTTAGCAGTGCCTCTAAAGTCCATCTGGCTTGCCTGCTTTAGCAGTGGTCAGGAGGATGGCAAATTCATACAAGTAACTGGTTAAAGTAGGGTTGAGGTACTTCACACTCTCTGTACACTTATTTCAAACATATTTTCATTTCAGTCAATTTCCTATTCAAAGGGATATATAGATGGCATGCATCTGAAGTCTTTATGGAGTTTTCCATACTACTTGAAAATATGTTTTGATATTTGATATTTAGTAAAGTTTTTTCGGTCCCTAGTTCAAACCATAACTGCCTTTTTGTACAAAGTTAATAACATAGTATAAAAGTTCAAATGGATTTAAAACAAGACGAAAACGCTATGTGTTCTAAAATCAGGACGTGATAAGGCGGACCTGAAAGGACTAAGGCATAAAGCAGGAGTTCAGGGCTAGCAGGTGGGACTATTCACAGAACGGTAATAAGCAAGATGGGCCCAGAAAATGTTCCCATTGGCCGTTCTAAAGTTTTGTGCAGGTGCCCCAGCTGAGCCTCAGATATAAGCCTGTTGGCCTGGTCACAGGGCTCATAAGGTCACATAATATAACAAATATTTAATCTTCTCTGTTGCCAGGCTGCTCTTTACATCGGATCTTCACTATTGTGTTGGGCACGACCTTGCCATACTGGCTACAAACCAACATAAAGGGGCCGATTCCGATGTCGGACGGACTCAGGTCCGTCCGACATCGGTCAGGAGCCGTAACCGACCAACCTGCTGTCGTTGGTTACGGCCCTGCTAGTACGATGCGACAACTCAGCCCTTCACTCCATGATGCACTTCATAGTACACCCTCAGCTGTAGAACATAAGTTCCAGCCTAGAAGGTGTTAAAGGCTGGCTGAGCCCTTGAGGGGTTATTCTTTCAGACGCCCCGTGAAATTTAGGGGTGGATTGTTCTTCTTTATGCTGGGTGAGACTGCGGTGCTCCTGCAGCCCCTTTGCACCCCTTTTCACACATGAGGGTGACCCCCTCTTCTGGGGGCCACCAGGCACCAAAATGGCAGATTTCTTCGTGCTGGGGGGGGGGAGACTGCGCTCCTCCAGCAGCTCCTCCAGCACCTTTTCACAAGTGAGGGTGACCCACCTCCTCTGGGGGCCACAAAGCACCAAAACGGCAGATTTCCAAATGCCTGGTGAGGCATTATGGGGCGCTTCATGCTCCTCTTTACCAGCCCCAGCCACTGGGAACACCCTCCTCCGCCCTCAGGGTCTCTGATTCAGCAGGGTGCTGTCTTCACTGGCTCCCTGCGCCAGCCTTTCACCAGGCTCTTCTTCTGGGCCTCTCTTCTCCCTGCGCAGAGGCCCCTGCTTCTGTGCACCAGTCCTGGGCTCTTCTTCTGGTGCTGATAGGGTCCTGGGGGCAGTCAGGGGGTCTCTCCTTCCAACTGTCCATTGCGCCAGGCTCCAGCACCTTCACCCTCAGCAGACCACACCCCAGAGAGACCTTCTCTTCCTGTGCAAGCACTTTTTAGAAGTTGAGTAGGGGGCTGGCATTAAGTCTCTGTTGATCCTATCAAACAGCAACACATCACGTCCCTGCCCATGCTCCCTCCTTCTTGTCCAGCCTCTGAGCTTGTTCAAAATGGTGTCGTCCAGGGTTTTCGCCACATGTCTCGGAAGCACCTTCCCCCCAAGCTGCCTTCCCTCCTTGGTGCAGCCTGGTGCCTGGCACCCAGTGACAGCTGCTAATTGATGAGCCTGTAGCCCCTCCCATCTTCTCTTCGTGGAGAGGAGGCCCTCGCTTGTGGAAGAAAGGTTATCAATCCATCCAGCTGAGGTCAGCCCTCAGCCCGGGTCTGGTAATGGTTGGCTCAGAGAAATATGACAGTTCTGGATGACCCAAAAGCAGTACAAATATGACTTTGGACTCTGCAGAATACTTCTTTTCACATTTGCTACATTGGACTTAAGTGCGTGTCTGGAATCTGTAGGCCTAATTGAAGTTAATCTAGCCCCTGGCTCCACATTCCCATAGGGGAAAAAGGAAGTGAAAACACAGTAAAACACACTGACTTTCCCTGGCATGTCTCTTCCATCCTGAGTTCACTGTGGGTGAGTCCCAACTTATGAGGCTCCCCAACAGGAAAAGTTCAACGATAAGGTGCTCGAAAAGCAAAAAATCCGGGCGGCCCATAGTGTCAGAACCACCTTCTAACACCAACTAACACAACAGTTTCACCAATCTATTGCTATGCGTTGGTGGTGATCCACATAGTCTTGGTCCCAGAGTAACTCTCGCACACCTCACTATTCTTCAGGGTCCTGTGCATCATCGCTGTTATTCTGAGATGCACTCGGAGAACACCGACATCCTCCTGCTCGCTCCATCTGCTTTATATACTGCATTACCGACTTGGGGTCCGTGGAGTAGCGTATCTTGCACTCCGATTTTATCCTCAATTTCGCTGGATATTTCATAATGTACTCCACGTTGAGCTCATGAAGCCTCCTCTTAGCAGGGAAAATTATGCAGAGTGCCTTCTGGACTTGATGCCTAAAATCCGAGAACAGGGATATTTCCGACCCTTCCAGAGATAGTGTGCCAAGATCTCAAGATTTGCACAGGGCTGCGTCTCGGTCCCTGTAATCTAACAGTCTGGCTATGATTGGTCTCAGTGCTGCTCCCGGTACTGGATGCAGTGCCAGCGAGCGGTGTGCTTGTTCCACCACGAATATTGTAAAGGAGATGTCCCTGCCCATCAATTCCGCCAATATACGCTCCACATACTGCTCCTTGTTGCTGATATTCATTGATTCTGCTATTCCAAGAATTCCGATGTTGTTTCTTCGTGATCTAGCTTCTAAGTTTTCTGCTTTGGAATGGGGCAATTTTAGAAGCTTGTCCATTGCTTTGTGTCCCCCAATATCTGTTGGTAGGTCATCTTCTGCGTTCAAGACTCTCTGTTCAACCGCGTCCAGTCTGTCATTATGTTTGTCAAGCCATTCGGACATTCTATCCATACGGAAGGTGATGGCATCTATTTTGCTATAAATTTTTGATAAATTTTGCTGCATTGCCCGCAAGATATGTTTGAGGTCTGTCTCTGCCACTGCCGCTGTATCTTCCGTAGGCTCATCAGATTCAGTAGTGTTCGCTTCATGGGACCTGGGGGTCTTGCACAATTTGAACTTCAACTTGGATTGTAGTTTATCCGGTTTAACCATTTTGCAGATCTATATGGTCACTTGTCGTTCTTTTCTCAGCCTTGTCACTTAGCTCAGATCTTGCCTTACTCGCCCCCTATTCTTATGAGAGTCTTATGTGTCTGGTCCACATACGCAGTGGTCTTTCAGGCCCGTGGGCTCGCCATTTAATCAGAATAGTAATCTCCCTGAAGTGTCACGATCTCAACAAGCCTGACAGCCCGTAGCCACTCCTCCCCTGTGCTGGTGTGTATTTACAGTATGCGCTTCTCCTTGCCCATGCCAGGCCAAAATGTACCCCTCTTCTTTTAATGATCTAGGCCACACTTATCTTTGACCTTTAGAACTCCCTGCCTGGCCTTACTTCAGTGTTGCTGGGTGGTGGTCACATTACTGCCATCCTGTAGATGCTGGGTTGGGTGACTGTCGACAGTAGTACGTCTGTCTTATTTCCTCCCCAGGTAAGTGGGCCTTCAGGGTCCAAAGTTTAGCAACAATTTAACTTGCGCGCGCTACATCGCCGAGTTGGCTACAATCTCTGGAGCACTCCTAACTAGCTGCCATCTTGGAGTCAGGCAAGGTTGGCCCCCCTCTTGGTTCACTATTGGCATCATCATTAGGGCTGGTAAGAGGGGCATGAATATTTGGAAGTTCATGTTTACAAATTGTCACTTCTAAAAAATGCCACTCAGTGCAGTAGCAGTATTATGCTGTAAAGGCAAAGCCTTCCACAAGTTAATGAAATACACTTTTTTCATTTTGAAGATTATTATATTTTACGTGATGTTGGTTGCACGATGTACATATATGTGTTGACAGATGTACATATATGTGTTGACAGCTCGGCTAACAGTCAAGTGACTCTTAAGCCTTGGCTTGGCTCCAGCTTCGTGCTCCCTGTTAATTTTTCTGGCTTCTCCATTCCTATTATCTTTATCTAAATATTTCTCAACTATACATCATAATTATATGTCATGGCTGCAGCCCTCGTTGGCCTCATGAATAATACCCCTTCAATAAATACAAATATAAATCAATTTCGGGGTCTTGTTTTCAACAACAAATAGACTTATGAACATGGACGTCAATTTACCAAAATGCCTGGGGTAATGGAAGTGACATTGCAGCCATTTGACCTTTACTTTGACTCACACACACATGCTTACACGTAAACTAACACATTCACACACACTTGTGCCCATAAACACACTCTCACCCGCAAACATGCATACAACATACATTTAACAGCATTTTTTACTTACCTTTCCTTATCTCCCAGATAGGGACATATTCCAGCTAACTACTTCATTTTTGATTGCACTAATAGTGAATAATAATATTTACTATTTGTATAATAAAAAAAAAATTGACAGAAACCCGGCAAGTGCAGCTCCAACCAGAGTCCAATAGGAAGAGCTGCCCCTGTGTTCCAGGCACTGATTTTGCCACCTCTGAGGCCAGGGGTCGCAAAAGCAGTGCCAGGGGTACCAAGGGGCAAGCCAGGGGTCACAGCTAAATGACGTCTATGCTTACGAATGGTGCATTTAAACTGTTTAGTCAACGTTGTTTCTCAGAGCAGGAAACCAGTTTGTATACCAGTGATGTGGTTGTGCTGTTTTTTTCCCTTGTTTGTTTGTTTGTAGAGAGTGAGACGAGCCATTCCGCAGCTTTACTAAGTGTCCAGAGCTGTAGTATTTCTCGTGTTCTCATATGTGTACCCTAAATAATGTGTTGTTTTTGTCATGACTGTGGAATAGGGTTTCCGTGCATTGATGTAGTCACTTCATGTAATTACTGAGTGATGGCTGGAGCATGACTGCAGAGTGCACATTATGCGGTTGGTAATTATATGTTAGGATATGCCTACAGATGAGCAGATCCTTACATCAATCAGACCTGGGGCTCCATAGGATAAAGGTACAGTCATTAAAACAACCACAAAAGCACAGGTGGTCCCGGACGCGGCCTGGGAAGACAGCAAATCGAATGGCGTTAAATGGAGAACAACACCAGTATAGTGAAAAATAAAAATGTTAAAGAGGCAAGCTGCAACAGGGAGCTGCTAACAAGAACACAAACAGCCCAGTCAGCAGATACAACGGGGGTACAGAGAGCCTGAGAACCAGGATTTAATTTACCCACTCGCATCAAGAACAAAGTTCAAAGTCAAGACTGTGTGCTTGACACGAGTGGGTACAATCTTAATTGCGGTACTGGCCTTCGATGCAGATTCATTATGGGATGACCTGACTCTAGAATCAGGGGCATAGCTTGGTCGGGAAGAATGGGGGGAGTGTGTTCAGATTTCCTAACAATCACTCTGGTTAAAATACATTATGGGCCTCATTTATGAAAAGTACCACATCGCTGTGCAAAAACAGCGATGCACCACTTTTCATGGCGCCATCCTTATAACACCATGGATGCCCCGTATTTACAATGGCGCAAGGATTTACGGATACGTCAGGAATTCTGACGTATCTGGTGGAGCAAAAATGATGCATTGCTGGAGTATGTTGGAAAACTGCTGCAACTCCAGCAATGTGTCATAACTCATGGGCAGGTCCCATGTGAAAAGACCTGCGTAAATCCTTACATCTCCTTGCAGCAGGCTGAAGGATTTTGACGCAGTCAAGTTTGAGAAGTGGTATAGTAAAATCTCATAAATTTCACTGCGCCACTTCTACAAGGCTTTTTTATGGGGGAACGCCCACCCAGCATTCATTCTACCTGATGTATAAAGCAGTGCAGGTCTTTACAAAGTGACACATCTCTCTAGATGTGTCATTTTGTAAATAGGGCTCACTGTGGCACATTGATTACGCTGCTACAGCATCATATATATATATATTATAAATAAGGGCATATATGAGAAATAGAGCAGGAGGGAGACTTAAGTATCAGTAGGGAAGGAGAAGAGTGCGGATTGTGAGGGGTACTTAAAATGCAATATTTGTGAAATAATCATTTTTTAAGACCATTAATATAGAGACGAGTGTGTGTGTGTGTGTGCGTATTTTAGTCTGCGTGTTTGTAAAAATCCCAAGTGAAATTTAACAAACACATCCCCATACCCAACTTAAAGCAACTGTACACACCTATTTACTACAGAATACATTTATTAGGGTGGGGTGTAACACCCGCTGAAGCTACGCCCATGTCTAGAATGTGTGTATTCTTTTAGATTAAAGACATCTTATACTGATGGTTCCTCCACTCTATAAGTGGTGGGTACTCACAAACATTTTGCCAGGGCCAAAAGGTTTGGCCTGTGATGTGACCTAGGACTGTACTGATGCCAACATGGTGGCGGTGGGGGTTCGGGGGAGTGGTCGGTTTGCTGTAAAGTGGAAGTAGTGACGTGAAGCATATATATCTTGTGGCTGAATTGTACACTGTGAAACCAGAAAACCTGGAAATAATTCCGGCTTCCCCACTAACAAAACTGTGTGATACTAGGCAATTTTGTTAATGTCACTTTCCCTCATTTTTCTTCATGGTCACAGATAAGAGGACTTCAAAATACATGAATTCAGGATGAGTGCTGTATAAAACCTTCTCTGAGTCTGATTTAATAAACTATGACGTTTGACATGTATAATAGGAACACAGGTCACCCAAAGAGTGAACCTAACAACTGACCTGTTTCTTAGTTCACTATTGGCATTGTTGTTAGGGTGGAGGGAAAAATGTATGCTTCTAAATTCATGTTTCAAAACTATCACTTTTAAAAACTACTTCTCAATGGTCTGATAATCTCACATAGTAAGGTGAAAAGGGTCTGCATGTTAATGAAATACACTTTTTGAATTCTGGAGAGAATATCTTATTTTTACACTTTTTCTGCAAGTTGTCTTTACAAATGAAGGTGATTCAAAGGTTAAGGAGAGCAGGACACCCTAGTTACTTCCTTTCTTTAACTTTAATTAGCTATGTTTAACATGTTTTAATAATAATGCCGAGTCAAGTAAACAGAAGCCCAGTGCTGCTGTTGAGAGGGGGCTGCATGTGAAGATCAGGAGGCCCAGGGGTTGTACTTTGAGTATCACTGCAATAAGAGATTGGCCCACTATGTGTTTGATTGATGGTGCGATTACACGTCCTGATGAGCCCCTAGTAACAAAAGGAAGGTTCGAAACAATGACAAAATTCAGGGAATGTCATTCGTGATACAGTATAAACATGCAAGGAATCAGCATGACTAGATGTGCACTATTGCAAAGCATTGTACATCAAGACCTGGCTCTACGCCTGTACCTCCACGCCCAGACAGATCAGCAGCGCCCCCAGTGCCTTGAGACCTTCACGGGTGAGTAGCCGCACCTCACAAACTCATGATTGATCCCTGAAGGTGCATATAGTGTGCTTATCATTTTGTCCTATCACAACACTTGCACTTTTGAGCACCATGCTGTCTTTTTTCACACAGATATTGTTTCAAATCAAGAAAAACTGTATTTCAATTGATTCAAAAAGCTTTTTGTGCATTAAAGAAAATGCCTCCATAATTCTTTTTATATAATGTTAATTTGTTGTTTAAATCACAACAGGTCTACAGATGGTGCATAGGCTTGTATAACAAAAGACCCAACGAAACTCTGTGTTAGTTCTTCTATCTTGTTGAGGCCTCAGAGCACTTATTAAATGGCCGACCACATATGATCCAGATTTTCAGAGCATAGATGAGGGGGTATGTTGGTTGCGGTGTCATCCAACATGCAGACATTTACTGTTGTGTGTGATACCCAGAGAACTCCAGACTTGCCTGCAGCAAGTTGCAGTGCTCTGAGAATGAAGTGGTGAGTGGGAACCCTTTTGTAGCTGCCCCTTGCTCTACAAATGCAGCATTGGCTTATCAAAGCAAAATCAGACTACACCATGGTCCTTTCCTTCTCTTGCATCATTTATTAAATCGTCTTTATTTAATATTTTGATATTTTGACCCATATCTGGCGCTTTATACATTGTTTCCGGTACCTTTGAAACTTAACTCCCACTTTCCAACAATGCTAGTGGTCAACAGTTTTCAGGTGGGGAAAGGGGGCCATCAACGTTACGTCACTCAAGTAAGCGACCTTGTAAAAAATAAAACATTACAAAAAGAACAAGTTTAGCAAATGCGACATGGACATTCAACAGAGAAAAGGTAGGGAAGTCTTGTGTGTGCATTGGTGCATTTTGCAGCACCTTGGCCCAAATATGTGACAACATTTTGGTGCGGAAAGTTACTGCGAATTACAGATACCACATTTTCTATTGAAATGGTCTCCAAATTTGCATAAGGCATGCAGTTTTACTGCTGAAATGGTGCACAAACACTAACGTGTAGAAAGTAAAGTATCTTGGTTTGTTTTGAGCCTATTAACATCAGTATTTCCATCATATGGCAATGTTGAAAAAATAATGTTCCTCATGTATACTTTCTTTGCTGCTCATGCATTTTGAAATATTTGCAAAGTTGTTAACAAGTACTTAAATAGTGTTGTCCATTAGAAAACATGTGAGACTTCCTATACCCCAGTAACATTGTCATGTGGTTCACATTACAAAATTCTATCACTTCCCAATGTCCAGGGTAAGTAAGCAACAATTTTTCAGAAGACATTGCTGATACTTAAAGGGCCCTCTTTAGATCTTGGTGGAATAGATACTCTGTCACAAACGTGACTGATATCCCGTCCGCCTTATTACAAGTGCCCTAGGATATAAATGAGTGCTCCCGGTTTTATGGTATTTATGTTTTTTGACATTTCCATCTGAATTTATCCATATATATTTTTTGCTAATTTGATCTGTATTTATTCATATTTATTTCGGGTTTTGTGGAAAAATGAAGCTGAAATTAGTATATTCCCACATTTATTTACCCTGTAAATATGCACCCATGCTTGAATGCCTACTAGGTTTCAATGCTGTACACACCCACAGAAGATAAATTAATGCACTTATAACAAAATATGCAAATTTCAGTATCAACCTTGTGCATATCTCCTGCTGTTAAAGCCTTATTACTAAAAGTCCTTTCTTTTTAGCCTCCTCACCTATCAATCCCCACAGCTATTGGCCTGGCAGTCATGGCAGACAATACTTAGAATTACTCGAAAAGCAACCCAATTTCCGTTTTTATCCACATTTAAAAATAAATACAGACAAGAAAATAAATGTTTTCTCTCTGTATCTGTAAAAATCAGTAAAAATGGAATACACAGAGCCTGAGATATAATGCACATGTAATACGGCGGACGGGATATCCGTCACGTTTGGGAATAAGTATCCCATCTGCCAAGATCTAAATCAGAGCCTTATAATCTCTGTCATTGAAGTGGCAACAAATGCGACAAGGTAAACGCAAAATTGTAAAATCTCTTTATGGCTCATTCTCCTTCAGAATTAAAGTTATTCTGGGGGTGCTGCAGCAACCCCCTCCTACTGAACCCACTTCTTCCAGTGCAGTCTGCCCTTGATGTTGAGAAAATCACATTATCAGTGAAGTACGCATACTCTTTTTTCTGAGAACCCGGCGGTGGTGCCTCCATGAGAGCGGAGGATCGACGCCCCTCCGCTCGAGAGCAGGGCACATGAAAAATTAAATGGTAAAAAACAGATTTATTACCTTTTTATTTTTCACTCTGGTAGCAGCTAATTCTGAGAGTGGGTCAGAAGCAGGGAAGAATAGTGCAAAGACTTGCGACGGCCAGCCTGACTTGTGCACATTAAACACTCCATCCCAAGCTGTCTTAGAGAGGTGGGTGGAGAGAATGCACAGGCCCCCACTGCTTCAAGGAGCGTGGAACCAGCGCACTTCAGCCAATCCTGGTGCTTCATTTGTGGTTCCTGAGCAGCATAAGATCAGCGCCAGGCTTAGTAGAGAGGAGGTGCTAGCTGGAGCTCTGGAAGCCTGTGCTGCCGAGATGAAGAGGAGCACCGAGCATGAGGCACTAGATAAGTTCATTGATTGAGAGCTTTGAATTTGAGCCAAAGGGCATTTCTGGATTTTATCAATGCCCGTCAGTGAGTTAATATTCAACCATCGCCTCTCCTGTTCTAATTGCCACTAGCCGCCATCGTGGGAACCTCTGTCAATGCTAAACCCTCAGCAAGCATCACTGACATATAAGTAGCTAGGAGTATATACCCAAGTACTTCAGATTTTTATGCACCTCATACATTTCAGTGGTAGGTGAAAGTTACAGCGATTTTTTTATTTTCATTTTTTTTCTTATAAAAATTAAATTAATGTATTATGCAATATGCACGGCACAATGTGTTTTTTGGTATTTATAAAACCTATTATTTATATGCGCTCACATGCTCGTTTTGATGATTTTTAAATATGAGAACTCTTTCTTGGTTGCATTTGGTATAGCGAGAAAACAGGTTTTGGGCACAGGGCAGTGCCAGAAGGCTCGAGGCAAAAGCACTGTCAAATTGCAAAGAAAGCAATGTTCTAGCCAACACGTGGCTTATTCATTAGGGTCTCAGTACAAACTTGCAGAATTTACTGTACTTGGCTCAAGAACAGATGCATTGTCAGAAGTCACATTGCTTGGCTACTATTCATTTGTTTGCAGCTTCCAAAAAATATAAATTTCTCCTCTGTTAGCTGTGCTGTTGATTACATAATTTGGATAGTGTACAGGGCCTGCTACGCGTGACAAAATCCCACACTTAATGTTTCTACAGAGTGTTCTTTTTAGGTCTCGGCTAGCGAAGGCTGCGCTTGCACAGTCTCGCTCGCAAGATTTAATGTTTTTCAGAAGTGGGGCTTGAACCCGCCCCTCTTCTCCCCTCTTCTCCATTAGCTGGCCTCTTAAATGCTGGTCAGCCATTGGAGAAGAGCTTTGTCTCTCCAAACAGCCCCGTCTTTTTCGGATCCGAGAGCGTGTTTTTTTGCTTCTTTCTCATTTTTTACTCCCTGCCCCTTTTACGCGTGGTGCACGTGGTGGGCGTGATTTTTTTAAATTTTTTTATTTTACCGTCGGAAGGTTCGGCCATTTTGTGCGCGGTCGGAACGGAGCGGGACGTGGGGTCGCCTCTTCCTTGCTCCAAGGCTGATCTCGGCGTTTCCTGGCGCTCGAGGACGCGCGGCAGATAAGTCACCGGACTCTGTCTTTTCCTTCCTACTTAGAGAAGAAAAATACAGTGTCTGCTTCTGCTCTTCCACTTCAGCTGCCCCTCCACTCTTTCCCCTCCTGCTCACCCCTCTCCAGCAGTGTTTTGTACAGCGCCTTCGACGCACACAGGGCCGGCTTTAGTGCCTGTGGCGCCCTGTGCGACAATGCTTCAGCTGCCCCCCTCCCTCTCTTTCTGTCTAGCAGTTCTTCTCTTACTGAAAACCTTGACTTCAAGATGGGGTTCTCACTCTCTTTCCTCTACTTTCTTTTATTTGCTCCCCTGTGAAATGGATCCAAAAAAGAAAATCATTTTTGCTGGAAATGTCGTATTGGGTGGCGTAAGGCTGGGTGGCGCCCTACGAAGCCTGCTAACGTGATCCGCGGTTCGCTGGTAAGGGGCATTGTTCCATCGGTAAACATAGGTAGGTTTTACACATGAGCAGAGCGCCAGCGATTGTGGCTCCAGGTTCTTCCGAATACGTCCTTCTCGACGCCCAGCACGGGCGGAGATACTGTCATGACGTAGGGTCATGCTGCGTGGCTCGCGGCAGTCCAAGTTCACCTCCTGCTCCAGTCCAATCCACAGTAGAGTCCCGGGTCTCCGAGGGGCGGAGGCTGCTCATTGTCAGGGACCGGCTGGGGCAGCCGTGGATACCGCACCAGCAGGCAGGTGAGTGCAGGGCTTCTGTCAGCAAGGAGCCTGATGGGTGCCGGTGTGTCCAGGGTGCACTTGTGTCCACTGTGGGCTCCCCACGGAGGGTCCTGCAGAGGTAGCCTGAAACCCCGGATACCTCTCGGCTCACCCCCAGCCTAGTGAACTTCTTTACCTGGGCTGAGGGCCCCTGCCTTGATCACCTGGGGGAGGCACCGGCTCAAGAAGGCTGGGATTTGTTTGGACTGACCCCGGGAATAGACTGATCCCAGGGGGCTAGCAAAGACAACAGGCGAGCTGCTTATCCACGACCCTGCCCTTTCAGTGACTCCAGAGAGGGACTTCACCCAGCTGGCCTTTCTTATCAAGTGACTCTCAGAGATGGGCCATGAACTACACCTGCCTGGCCCTCCCAAGTAAGTGACTCTCACAGAGAGACTTCACCCTGCTGGGCCTCCTTATCAAGTGACTCCCAGAGACGTACTTCACCTAGCTTGGCCTCCCAAGTAAGTGACTCGCACAGAGGGGCTTCACCTACCTGGGCTTTTGTTTGCTTGTCTTTGTTTTCCCTGGGCTTGCAACTACTGCACCAATCCTGGAGGTACTGCAAAGTGTGGATTGGAAAACAAAATGTGTACTGCGGCTCTGCATCCAGTTTGTTGAGTCACTCAATGAGAATTCTTTAAACCTTACTTTCACTAGCCATATCCATGCTGAAAGTATTGAATTTTTGGATCTAAATGTTAAAATTGACAATAACAAACTTTCCACTGTACTCTTTAGAAAAGTGACTGCAGGAAATAGTTTGCTACACGCTGATAGCTGTCATCCGAGAAGTTTGATCAACAGTATCCCTCTTGCAGAGCTTCTCAGGGCAAAAAGTAACTGCAGCACAACTAATGAGTATGAAAAAGAAAAGTTGGTTATGTGTGAACGTTTTAAAATAAGAGGTTATAGCAAAACTTGTATCAATGAGGCATGCAATGAAGTTGATATACGAAAAAGAAATGAGCTATTCAATAATAAATGTGAACAGAAAACACAAACCAATGAACAGACCACCAACGTACGATTCGTTACGACTTTCCATACTAGATCTTTTGAGGTCAAAACTGCACTTAAAAAATACTGGGAAATCTTGAAACTTGACAAAGATCTAGTCAAATGTATAGAAGAGTATCCTCAAATCACCTATCGCAAATCCAAGTCCCTTAAAGATAGTGTTTGTAGAACTTTGATGACTACTAATGTAAAAACAAGCACAATACAGGGGTTTTACACTTGTGGGAAGTGTAAAGCCTGTAAATACAGCACTAACTGTAAAGAAGTCAGACTGTCGCACCAAATGAAACCCTTTAAAATCTTGAGACGTTACACATGCAATACTGAGTATGGCGTTTATGCCCTCAGATGTCCCTGTGACAAATACTATATAGGGAGTACAATACACAAGGCAAAAAAACGTGTACTGGAACATCTGAGGGCTATCAAAAACAACAAGCAATATCCTATTGCCAGACATTTCAGAGCCTGCCATAATCAGAACAATTCTAAATTGTCCTTCTGTGTTCTTGACAATATCCCCGTGAGAGAGAGAGGGGGTGATAGAATTCAAGAACTGAGACGACTTGAGTCCAGAATGATTATAAAATATCATACAATGCAACCAGCAGGGCATAATGGGGATGAAGGGTTATCAGTTCATTTGGGTTAGTCATTTGATTTATGTTCTGTATTGCAATTCTGATCAACATAGAACTCCACTGTCAATAGACCAGACGATTAATTGTTTTAATTGTTTTTTAACGCTCATTCCTTTTAATTTGAAATTTAGCAAATGTAAACAACAAAAAAAAAATCTCTTAATAATTGCACCTTATTTTGATTATGTTTTACAGGTCTCTAATATGGTTCAAACAGAGAGTGGGATACGACCTGATTGATTCTTGTTAAGTGCATAGAGTGGGGATACGAGTGAGGAAGAGAAGAAATTTACTGAGTGAGGAAGTCACGGTCTTTTGACTATTCCAGCACATATATTCTTTTGAAACTTTTTGTAGCACCGTATACAAGATAATTTTGATGTGTATGCCCACTGGGGCTTGATTTGCTATCACTGATTTGATTCAAATATTTACTTTCGGTGCACTTTTTACTGATGAATTTGCTTTAAAAAATTGCTGGCCCACTTGGGCAGAACTGACATTTTGGGCCATATGTAGGTAGCATCACATTTACCGATTCATAAATACCGAATTTTACCGATTCGGTATTTATGAATCGGTAAATGTAATGTAGGTAACCAATCGGTAATTATTACCGATTCGGTAAATATCGGTATTTAAGAATCGGTATTTACCGAATCAGTAATAATGCATCCCTTCCCATTCATTCCCATGGGCCTGGAGGCCCATAGGAATGAATAGGAAGCCAGTTACCATTACCAATTCGGTAAATACCGAATCGGTAATAGGGGAGGCATTATCATGGGTGGCAGCGTGTCACATTGACACCCTGTTGCACCCCTGATTCGTGCATGTGTGCACATGTGGCGCACATACATGCCCTAAGGGCATGTATTTCTGCCACATTGCACTTTTCAAATAGCACAAAATGCTTTTTGAAAGGTATTCGTCATTTACCATCAACTTGTAGTTGGTGGTAAATAACGAATCCAGACACCAATGATGCACTCACTTGAGTGCCCCCTACATAGCATTTCTGGATTCGGTATTTACCGAATCGGTATTTTACCGATTTCTTAATTTCCGATTCGGTAAATACCGAATCCAGAAAATCAGCCCCCTACATCGCAAATGCCTAAATACCGGTCGGTAACGGGATATTTACCGAATTTCGGCCGTTACCGACCGGTATTTGGCTTCCTACATGAGGCCCTTTGAGTTTAAAATGTTTAAAATGCTTATTCCTTGATTGCTCATGCTAAAATAATTTACACTGAGTCTTCCAATTATAATTATGAGAGAATATCTCATATGTGAAATGCTCGGGCAAACGTTTAAATTCCTTACGCCCTTATAAAAAGACAGGGCCATTGGCAGAGATGCATTCATTTTTATGCTGTTGCTTTAAAATTATACAAACAATTTGAGCACCTTGACAAGCTCCCCCTTGTTTGCACTTGCAATTGTTGCATATTTATGTTTTGAAACGTCTGTTTCCTAGCTCTGAGAAACCCATGTATACAGAGAATCTGTTTTCACTGTTTATTATTTGGGTGTCACATGACTATGTTAAATGAAGTTGTCTTACACAACGCTCTTACTCGTGAACAAGGAGGTGTTCTCCGAAACGCGTAGAGTGACAAGACCGCTGAAATAAAAGCACGCTGAGACGAAGTTTTGTGGCCATGGCATCGTTCTTGTGAAAATGCGGTAACGATTGTTTCTGGATATTGGGAGGCGCTTTCCCGCTGTGGCCCGCCATTGCAAGCGGCTTGGGTTTTCTAAGCGAAACTTAATGAGGTGGATATATATATATATAAGGCAATGAACTTTTTATGATCTACTGTTGGTTTTATATATTGAGTTACAACTAATGAATGTGTGATATCTTCTATACCCTGGCACATTTGCACACTTTACACCTTAGTACTTGATGCACTTTATTCCAATTGAACCTCATGATTGATAGAGTATCTGTTTACATACACAGTGATTTATGATTACATGTCATTGTAAGAAATGAAGCTATAAAACCCGCTATGTTCATTGGGAAGTCATTTACTGATAGCCCATATATACATATATTTATTGGTGGTATGCCTGGGCTCAGGCTACCCACTATATGTATTTCTTGAAATAATTAACTGCTGCTACACCGGTTTTTATCTTGCTAGAGTTTAAATTTAATATGAAAAGTATAAACATATAAATTACACAAAAAAATATTTTTTTTTATATTTGCACATATCACTAGGCACTTTATTACACCCTTTTAGGCTGACATAGCTGCAGGAATCAGGAGATTGATACAAATGCTGATTAAACAGCTGCAACATGGTGGGATTAAACCCGTTATTAACTGCTTTTTTATTGGTGAGATCAAATACATTGTTTTGAAGTATCAACACGAAAGGCATATTCAACATACAGTATAATACTTTTATTATAGTTGATAGCAGTGAATACACAAGATAATAATGTATTTTCATATCAGTGATTTAGATTTAACTATTTTACGGACTGCTCAAGAATTGCCATATTTTATGCTTGCGTGTTGTTAATTCTTAACACCCACCTATTGTAAGAGCATTGCTCAAGTGATTGATGTGCTATCCGCAATCTTTCTACCATGTCTATGCACATTTACCAGCATCACGTGCAGAGTGAGTTACGTCTACATAAGGGTGGTTCTTTGTATTACACGTTGTCATGTGAACAAGGCTCAGGTGGAGCCGAAACGTTATGGCGACTAGCACGCGAGATTCATAAATAAAAAATTGCACTGAAGACCGAGGTCCGTGTCTGTAGTGTTGTGGATTGGTACCAGAAGCGGGCGTGCTCAACAAAACTGCGGAAAGTAGCGGATATTATTGGCCGGGTGGCGACGTACGGCCATTTCACGAGACCCTCTCCACAATGGACAACGCCTGAAACGGAGCCAATTCCCGGTGTCCGGGTAATTCAAATCCTTGGAAGAGGAACGGCGTTTGACCCCCCCGGAGTGACGGAACTGTTGGCCTGAACGTAAATCAAGGAGAAGGATTCCTTGGGGAGTGCCGCGTCGGAGGACACGCCACACCAAAGGTAATTGCTCGAACAGATTTGTTTCTGGCCGGAACATTCCGATTTACGGGGGTGGAGAGTTTGAGTGCAGTCGGGGAAGTTTGAACGTTGACCTGTATGAGCATCAGAGTTAACCCCCAGTTGATAAATTTTCAATATTCGCATTAAGTGCAACAAGGAGAATGTCGACCGACAACGTGGATGAACGGGAGGCAGCGGCATTGAAGATGTTTTCTGACAGTCTCCCCACAGCAATGGTAACACGGGAAAAAGGCGGCAATGAACCTATAACGAGTCACAGTACTATGAAAGATAAATTTAAGAATTTGGAGAAAAAACTTCGCAATGAACAGAGTAAATGGTGGGAAGCTAAGTCTTTACAAAGCTATCTCGATGCAAACAGGATACCAAGAGGCCTTCGTATCTTAATGGCGCCAAGCTATGAAAACCCAAACCCAGAGTTAATGAAAGAGTGGGCCGAGAGCAATCTAGAAGCTTCACGAAGACTGGTACAAATTTTAGTTAAATACGCTGATATCGATAGGGCGCAACTATTGAAGGAAATAGCCACGATTCAGGATGAAATAGAAGGAATGGAAGACAATGAGGAAAAGAGAAAACTAACAGCAGAAATGAAGGACAGACTTAAAAAAGAACAAGCAAAAATAATGGACAGGAAAGCATATAAATTTCAGAGAGATCGTAATGATTATGAGCTGGGACAGATCTTCACCTTCTCTAAAAAATATGATGCTTTTCGGGGCAACAAAAATAAAACCCAGGGCCAACCCAAATCTGGAGTAAGGAACAAGGAACAAGGAGAGTCAACGAGGTCTGATATGAGTTCAGTGACTAGCAGTGGGTCTGAAGCAGACCTGAGGCAATCAGCAACTAATGACATGGCCAAACCTCAACCGGGGGATGAAATTCATTTTTTATGCCAGGAACGGATGCAAACTCTGCGGCCCCGCGTCCAAAAGAATTACGGAGGAAATACGCAAACTACAGGCGCAGGCAGAGGTACAGGGCAAGGAGGGGGCACATCATACAAGAGAAGAGGCAGAGGTCAATGGAGAGGCAACAAGTAATCATTGATGAAACCTCGATAATCAATCTGACCGCGACAGTACTCACCGAGGAAGAAGAGAGTATTTTAAAATTGGGCCTCTCCTATGCCCCACCCACTAACATGAACTATATCAATACAAGGTTCGATATATACAAAGCTGTACGCAAATTAAAACTCCGTAAATTTCACTTGTTGAAAAATAAGACCATGGCTGAGACAGTAGCACCTCTGTCCCCTGGTGGCATCACAGCATCGGGGTCGGCAACACCCAGTGGCATATTTGATTTGTGGATGGGTCAAGAATTGGATTCTATGGTGTCCCAACCCGGGGGAACGGAAGTTCCAATCAGTGGGGGCCCCATAAAACAAATAGCACCAGTCACTCCATTTAAACCTACCTCAACTTTCACCCCAATTATGGCACGGGACTCTATCGATATATTTAATGATAATGTTGTTTCGCAAATCAAAGAGATGCACAAGAAGAATAGTCACAGGAAACCCAAATTTGATGTCAGAAAGAAGCATTATGAGTCCTTAATTCACAAACTCAGTAAGGATATGAAAATTGTTGTACGGTCAAGCGACAAAGGAGGAAATATTGTACTAATGACCAAGACAATGTATGATCGTGAGGCTTACTCCCAGCTCAACAACAGGGAACACTACGAACGGAGTAATGTATCCAAGATGAAACAGTTGCAATCCGATTACCATAAGAAATTGTCTAGATGGAGAAACAAGGCAATGCTGACAGAAGATGAATACAAATTTTTAAGAAATGAGCATCCAACAACTCCATTTATCTATTTTATCCCCAAAGTGCATAAAGACATAAAAAAAAACGCGGGCAGGCCTATTATCTCTGCCAGGGGAGGGTTACTTGAAAAGACATCAGTCTATATAGACTACTTTTTACAAGGAGCTGTGAAATCATTGGACTCCTATGTGCAGGACACGGGGGATTTTTTGTATAAACTACAAGCGGTTCAGTGGAAGGAAGACTACTGGATGTTAGCATTGGATGTCTCATCGCTCTACACTAGTATAGTACACAAAGATGGTATAGCAGCTTTTGTGTACTACTTGTCTAGACGAGAGGAACAGTTTAAAGATCACACTGCTATGCTATTGGAAATGCTCAGTATTTGTTTGAACAACAATGTATTCATGTACAATAATTTGTTGTACCGTCAGCTGCAGGGCGTAGCCATGGGGGCCAGTTTCTCTCCAAGCTACGCATGTCTGCACATGGGAGCTTGGGAGGAACTGGTCCTACGGGTACAATTTGAAGAGATCATGAGAACTAACATTGTTGTTTGGTACCGATTTATTGATGACTTATTTGTAGTCTGGCAGGGAGACAGGGAATCAGCTGAATCATTTGTCAATGCCATCAATATCAATACATTGAACCTTAACTTTACTGTAACTATGAGCCAAACCAATGTTACGTTTTTAGACACAGAGGTCTACATTGAGAATGGAGCAATTGAAACTAGACTATTCAGGAAAGCAACGGCCGGCAACACTATTTTGCATGCGGCCAGCGCCCATCCCCAACACCTAATTGCAAGCATACCCTTTGGGGAGATGCTGCGCCTGCGCAGAGTTTGCAGTAGTGAGGAAGAATGGAATAAAGCTCAGGCATCAAGCAAGGTCAGATTTTTACAACGCGGCTACTCTAAGTCTGTGGTTGATAAAGCTATAATTAAAGCTCAAGCAAGGGAGAGACAGGGGTTATTGGTGAAATATGGTCCACCTGTTACTAGTGACTTAAAACCTACCAATACAGCCAATCCACTTAATGAATTTAGATTCATTACAGGGTACAACAATCAACATCGGGAACTGTACCGTATTTTAAACAGGAATTGGCCAACATTAAAAAGTGATTCGGTTCTAGGTCCCACTCTGCCTCGAAGGGCCACTCTCACATTTAGCCGGGCCCCCTCAATGAGGGATAGCCTTGTCAATACCAACCCTGAGACCATAGAAAAATCTACATGGTTGCAAACCAATGGGGGATTTTACAACTGTAAGGTATGCAAAGCTTGCACACACGGGGTTAACTCCAAAACCTATAAGGATGGATTCAGTGAAAGGAAAAATAAAATTGAGAAGGTATTAACCTGTAAAACTGAGTACGCTGTGTATGTGCTTCAGTGCCCATGTGCACTTAGATATGTGGGCAGCACTAAGTTAGAAGTGCACAAACGCATTCTACAACATCTTAGGGCCATTACGAACCAAGATAATACGTATCCGGTGGCCCGCCATTTCAAGGAGGCACACCGCAGTAACAACAAAGAATTATCATTCTTTGTTATTGATGCAATACCAGCTAGCAGGCGAGGAGGCAATAGGGAAGCATTGCTTCGTAGGTTAGAAACCAAATATATACTCCGCCTTGATGCCAAATGGCCAGCTGGTTTAAATGTTACTGAGGATTTGTACACTGGCCTTCACTAGAAACAGAAATCTAGCTGTAATATGCACACTTAGGAAAGGCCATTGTATTGCGGTAACTTCTAGGCTTACTGGTCCTATTGTGCCCACGGATTTTATAAAATATTTTATAAGATATTTTACTAAATATTTTAGAAAATATTTTAAGGGTTTTAACACGCAGAGGTTGATATTTTATCTTCTCATGTATTATTTATTATTTTAGGTATAATAATGTTTACCAATATTGAGTTTTAAGGCAATGAACTTTTTATGATCTACTATTGGTTTTATATATTGAGTTACAACTAATGAATGCGTGATATCTTCTATACCCTGGCACATTTGCACACTTTGCACCTTAGTACTTGATGCACTTTATTCCAATTGAACCTCATGATTGATAGAGTATCTGTTTACATACACAGTGATTTATGATTACATGTCATTGTAAGAAATGAAGCTATAAAACCCGCTATGTTCATTGGGAAGTCATTTACTGATAGCCCATATATACATATATTAATTGGTGGTATGCCTGGGCTCAGGCTACCCACTATATGTATTTCTTGAAATAATTAACTGCTGCTACACCGGTTTTTATCTTGCTAGAGTTTAAATTTAATATGAAAAGTATAAACATATAAATTACACAAAAAAATATTTTTTTTTATATTTGCACATATCACTAGGCACTTTATTACACCCTTTTAGGCTGACATAGCTGCAGGAATCAGGAGATTGATGCAAATGCTGATTAAACAGCTGCAACATGGTGGGATTAAACCCGTTATTAACTGCTTATTTATTGGTGAGATCAAATACATTGTTTTGAAATATCAACACGAAAGGCATATTCAACATACAGTATAATACTTTTATTATAGTTGATAGCAGTGAATACACAAGATAATAATGTATTTTCATATCAGTGATTTAGATTTAACTATTTTACGGACTGCTCAAGAATTGCCATATTTTATGCTTGCGTGTTGTTAATTCTTAACACCCACCTATTGTAAGAGCATTGCTCAAGTGATTGATGTGCTATCCGCAATCTTTCTACCATGTCTATGCATATTTACCAGCATCACGTGCAGAGTGAGTTACGTCTACATAAGGGTGGTTCTTTGTATTACATGTTGTCATGTGAACAGGGCTCAGGTGGAGCCGAAACGTTATGGCGACTAGCACGCGAGATTCATAAATAAAAAATTGCACTGAAGACCGAGGTCCGTGTCTGTAGTGTTGTGGATTGGTACCAGAAGCGGGCGTGCTCAACAAAACTGCGGAAAGTAGCGGATATATATATATATATATATATATTTTATCTACTGGCGGTCGCCAGTAGATAGTTATAGTTAGGACCTGTTTTCCATAGGAAATCCGCAATATTCTATTGGGAATTTCTTTGGCGCCGATTGACGAATCTTCGCGAAATTCTCCAAACCTTTGGCCAGCTCCGCTCTGCTCCTACCCTGAAAGTTTCGTGGTGAGTCGTCAAGCGGGGGCCGAGAAAAAAGGGGGGTCTCAAAATGCGTTTTCCCCATGCAATTTCCCATAGGATCTGTTGTCGCAGCTACAGCCCGAACCGCTGAACGGAATGACACCAAATTTGGCAAAGAGTTAGTCCTCAGTTCGGACTCGTGCCTTTTGCATATTTGGTGTGAATCTGTTCGGTAGTTCCTGAGAAAATTAGGGTAAAAAAGTTAGTGATATCTATGGCCGCAGAGGATCCGCGGACCCTACCCGCACCGTACGCGAACCCTCCCCGAACCGAGCACGCACCCTCCCGATCGCGGGCAGAATGCTAATTGGCTGTCGAGCGTCTCTCTACATTCGAAACCAGGAACTGTTGGCGGCCATTTTCTGCCTCGGTAGAAGCGAGGCTGAAGAAGCAAGGGGAATAAGTGCGTAAAACATATAAAGGGGGCAGAGTGGGAATACTCTGACCCTCTAGAGGTGCTTAGGGGGTCCCAGAAGGACCCCCTGGGGCCCCCCTTTTAAAACAAAAGCGGCGAATTGCACGCACGGTGCGCGCATCCTATCGCGTTGGATGCACGGATTCTCTTGCGGTGGGTGCGCGGACCCACGGCAACGTTTTTTGAAAAATGACAAGAAATCATTGGTTGGATAACAACTTTCTACACTGAAAGGTAGGGTGTATATTTCTGTTTTTTAAAGGTATGATTGTTATTGGTTAACAAAAACAGATTGTAAGGAACATTATATATGATAAGCTGATATGTTGAAAAATCAAGCACACTTCCTGTCTTGTGTAGGAACATTGTGTGCTGAACTTGTGACCTGTGAGCTCAGTGCAGTGTTCCAAGACATGTTTCTATGGTAACAGGCAGAAGGCAGATTGGGGGAAGGGTTGAAATGTATTTCAGTTGGAAAGGGTTGAAATGTTTAACCAATAGAAATGTGCGAAGGACTGTGATTTGATGTTTACATGTATATGTGTGGAAATGAAAGGGAAACTTTTCCATTCTTTGCTTTTGCTGAGAGGTGTACAGTGCAGAGATTTTGTAAAAGAAAATATGGTGAGTGACTGATATACTTCTTAATCTACAAAAGAACTTGAAAGATGAGTTATTTATTTGTGAGGGGATGTATGTAGACTATTTTGATCAGACTAATGTATTTTTCCTGCTAACGTGTAGGGAATACTTTTTTTCTCTACAATGTGTGTGCATGTAGAAACCATTCTGTGATTGGCATTTGTGTTTTTCATGTGTTTGTAGAGAGATAACTGTGCAGTTTTTAGATTTTGGTAGAATTAGAAACCAGTCATTGTTTATGAATTTGTGAAATGAGTTATGTTATGTTTCTATACTAAAATGTAGTACTACTTCTAGATGAAGAAATGTGTTTTCATATAGTGCAAGGGATAGTATTGTTTGTCTAGTATCACACAGTGAGTCTGTGTGCATTTGGGAACCACTGTGAGAGAAGCATTTGGTAATATCGTGTATTTGCTGACAGATAAGTGTTTTAAAACCAGTCAGGTTGTCAAGTTTTAGTAGCATTAGAAGACAGTCTTTGCTTATATGTTGATTAAATGAGTCAGGCATTGACACTAAAGAGCAGTCGTGAAATATGTAGATTGTGTGCAGTTCCCTTATCACTTCCAGTGTTGTGAATGAGTTTTGGTAAACTCCTAGGGATACTGGTGCTTGTCTTGAATCACACTGTGAGTCTTTGTGCATTTGGGAACCACTGTGAAAGAAGCGTTTGGTAACATTGTGTATTTGCTGACAGAAAACTGTTTTAAAACTTGTCATGTTGTCAAGTTTTAGTAGCATTAGAAGCCAGTCTTTGCTTATGTGTTGAATAAATGAGTCAGGCATTGACACTAAAGAGCAGTCGTGAAATATGTAGATTGTGTGCAGTTCCCTTATCACTTCCAGTGTTGTGAATGAGTTTTGGTAAACTCCTAGGGATACTGGTGCTTGTCTAGAATCACACTGTGAGTCTTTGTGCATTTGGGAACCACTGTGAAAGAAGCGTTTGGTAACATCGTGTATTTGCTGAGAGAAAACTGTTTTAAAACCTGTCATGTTGTCAAGTTTTAGTAGCATTAGAAGCCAGTCTTTGCTTATGTGTTGATTAAATGAGTCAGGCATTGACACTAAAGAGCAGTCGTGAAATATGTAGATTGTGTGCAGTTCCCTTATCACTTCCAGTGTTGTGAATGAGTTTTGGTAAACTCCTAGGGATACTGGTGCTTGTCTAGAATCACACTGTGAGTCTTTGCGCATTTGGGAACCACTGTGAGAGAAGCGTTTGGTAACATCGTGTATTTGCTGAGAGAAAACTGTTTTAAAACCTGTCATGTTGTCAAGTTTTAGTAGCATTAGAAGCCAGTTTTTGCTTATGTGTTGATTAAATGAGTCAGGCATTGACACTAAATAGCAGTTGTGAAATATGTAGATTGTGTGCAGTTCCCTTATCACTTCCAGTGTTGTGAATGAGTTTTGGTAAACTCCTAGGGATACTGGTGCTTGTCTAGAATCACACTATGAGTCTTTGTGCATTTGGGAACCACTGTGAAAGAAGCGTTTGGTAACATTGTGTATTTGCTTAGAGACAACTGTTTTAAAACCTGTCATGTTGTCAAGTTTTAGTAGCATTAGAAGCCAGTCTTTGCTTATGTGTTGATTAAATGAGTCAGGCATTGACACTAAAGAGCAGTCGTGAAATATGTAGATTGTGTGCAGTTCCCTTATCACTTCCAGTGTTGTGAATGAGTTTTGGTAAACACCTAGGGATAGTGTTGTTTGTCTAGTATCACACTGTGAGTCTGTGTGTATTTGGGAACCAATGTGAGAGAAGTGTTTGGTAACATCGTGTATTTGCTGACAGATAAGTGTTGTAAAACATGTCATGTTGTCAAGTTTTAGTAGCATTAGAAGACAGTTATGGCTTATGCTTTCATTATATGAGTCAGGGATTGACAGTAAATTGCAGTTGTGAAATATGTAGATTGTGTGCAGTTCCCTTACCACTTGCACTGTAGTGAATGAGTTTTGGTAAACTCATAGGGATAGTGGTGCTTGTCTAGAATCATACTGTGAGTTAGTGTGTATTTGGGATCACTATGAGAGAATCATTTTGGTAACATCATGTATTTGCTGACAGATAACTGTTTTAAAATCTGTCATGTTGAGAAGTTTTAGTAGCATTAGAATCCAGTCTTTGCTTATATGTTGATTAAATGAGTCATGCTTTGACACTGATGTGCTGTACCTAAATATGTAGATTGTATGCAGTACCATTAACTCTTCCAGACTAGTGAATGAGTTTTGATAAACTCCTAGGATAGTGTTGCTTGTCTAAAATCACACTGTGAGTCTGTGTGCATTTGGGTAAGGATTGTGAGAGAAGCATTTGGTAACATCGTGTATTTGCTGACAGATAACTGTTTTAAAACCTGTCAAGTTTTAGTAGCATTAGAAGACAGTTATGGCTTATGCTCTCATTATATGAGTCAGGCATTGACACAAAAGTGCAGTCATGAAATATGAAGATTGTGTGCAGTTCGCTTACCACTTCCACAGTAGTGAATGATTTTTGTTAAACTCCTAGGTATAGTGGTTGTTGTCTAGAATTACACTGTGAGTCTGTGTGCATTTGAGAACCACTGTGAGAGAAGCATTTGGTAACATCGTGTATTTGCTGACAGATAACTAATTTAAAACCTCTCATGTTGTCAAGTTTTAGTAGCATTAGAAGCTAGTCTTTGCTTATGCATTGATAAAATGAGTCAGGGTTTGATACTAAGGTGCAGTACCATGTACTATTCTGTTCACTGTGGTAGAACTGAAAAATTTTAAGTTTTAACTAAGCACTGTCCTAGAAGTAGTCTGATTATTTAGTCAGTTTATAAGTACCAAATAGATTGCTTCAAATAAAAGTGTTCTGACATACTATACACTTGTCTTTTACACCTTCAATTCCCTATTCAGTATCCATACACTTCCAGGAAACATCCTGTCACTTCCTTTGCAGTCCTCTAGAGACCCATTCAACAGCATGTACTGATCCATTGACTGTGCCAAAACTCAAACACTTATAAATTCACCTAGACACTCTCTTTCCAGTACTCTAATGATTCAGTCACTGCCTAAGTATTCATGCACTGAGCCAGTTCTTAGCACATGGACTACGTCAAACCCATATCCACTATGCATGCAGTCCTCTAACCACCTACACACTTGTCTTTCACACCTTCAATTCCCCAGTCAGTATCCGTTCACTTCCAGCAAACACCCTGTCACTGCTGTTGCACTCCTCTAGTGACCCATTCAGCATCATGTACTAATCCATTCACAGCACCAAATCCTAATAAATTCACCCAGGCACTCTCCTTGCAGTACTCATTCAGTCAGTACCCAAGTACTCATCCAGTGACCCAGGCCTTAATATATGGACTGCTTCAAACCCTTATCCTCTATGTATGCAGTCGTCTAACCACCTACACAATTGTCTTTCACACCTTCAATTCCCTAGTCAGTATCCATAGACTTCCAGTAAATACCCTGTGACTCTCTTTGCAGTCCTCTAGTGACCCATTCAGCACCATGTACTAATCCATTCACTGTGCTAAAACCGAAACACTTATAAATTCACCAAGATACTATCTTTGCACTACTCTAATCATTCAGTCAGTGCCTAAGTATTCATACACTGAGCCAGGCCTTAGCACATGGACTGCTTCAAACCCCTATGCACTATGCATGCAGTCTTCTAACCACCTAGACACTTGTCTTTCACACTTTCAATTTCCTAGTCAGTATCCATACAGTCCAGCACTTGTCACTGCCTTTGCACTCCTCTCGTGACCCATTCAGTACCAAGTACTAATCTATTCTCTGTGCGAAAAGCCTAGCACTTATAAATTCACCTAGGCACTCTCCTTGCTGTACGATAATCATTCAGTCAGTACCCAAGTAGTCATGCAGTGAGCCAGACCTTAGCACATGGACTGCTTTAAATGCCTATGCAGTATGGATGCAGTCCTCTAATCACCTACACAGTTGTGTTTCACACCTTCTATTCCCTAGTTAGTATTCATACTCTTCTAGCAAACACCCTGTGAGTCACCAAGTGTGTCTCCTTATACTACTGTAATCATTTAGTCAGTTAGCATGTAGTGTTTTAGTGAGGTAGGCTTTAGGGCATGAACTGCTTCAAAGTAGTATGCACTATGCATGTAGTGTTTTAATGATCGTCACACTTGTGGTTCAGGGCTATAGTTTCATAGTCAGTTTTTATATAAAATGTGTTTGTATAGTAATGGAATAGTATAAATTTGAAAGTTATTAATATACATTTATTTGTGATTCTTTTTTACAGATACAGAACAGGAGTGTTTCTCATCTGTTTGCACTCTTCTCGTGCAAGATTGTTTGGATGAAGGGTCCTTAGGTGTTTCATCATACTTGCTCTGCCACACGAGTATTTTTTGTTAGGATCTCCTCGTAACAGAACTCTTTGGCAAATCTTGCGAGTGACGAAGGTGGCATTGGTCTTTGTTTGCTCCTTGGAAAAAGTAAAAAATTTCCTCACCACTGAAGAAAAACGGTGTTTGTGTGGTGCCTTCTGCAAAACATTTTCTTCAGATTCGGTAAATATTTTAAAGCGGCAACATTTACAGTTTTTGTAAGTTAAACTTATAACATTTTGTTAGCTGTATGCATTTTATATATCTGTGATTTGTTTCTTGTGGTATTTTGTTGAGAATGCCATGTTGTTTTTTTTTAACAATCTTTCTTATTTTCCAGGTCTGTCGTCGACATCCATTGTCCCCACAGTAGTGTTCCGCCTTGTTGTTTTTTATTATTGTTGTTACATTTTGTTTATTAGTTTATTGTTCATATATATGTTAATAAAAAAAGAAAGTTTGAAAATAGTTTTTCGTTTATATATTTATTATTATAAAAAATAAAATTTGAAAAAAAACTTAATAACATTTTTGGTTGTTCTCTTAACTGCTGTGTGACTCTTTCTTGTTCTTATTACTGTTATTTGATGGAGTCCACTATGGTGTTAAATTTTGGGGGACTTATCGCTGGAATACTGGTGATATCTGCAGTTTGCACTAACTTCTGAATAGTGTGTTTGATTTATCTCAACTTTACTTCCGTTAAAGTGCTGATAATGAAATGGAGAGTAGCCGTTCCCGTGCAAAAAGACACGAGGTGCACCTTTCCGATGAATTCTAAATACTAAAATCCTGTATTGAATTGCACTGAGGTATTTGCTGCAGTTACAGTGTACACACAAAATCTATTAAGAAATCTCATTGTATTTATATTGATTGGGAATAGTGCGTCAGGGCCTGGATCTTGATGAGATACACTGCTCAGTTTGTGTATTGTTCTGCACACGAAAAAAATCCCATCACAACTTTCACACCAATTGCAATGCGAAACAAATCCCGGCGATAAGACACGTTAGCACCAGGGATTTGACACCTGCTTTCTGCTGGTGTTGAGCAGGACAACTACCTGCACCATGAAAGGGAACACAGTCAAGAGCCACACCAGAACACCCACAGGTACCATAGAGTCAATGAGCATGATACAGGGATACCCATGAGGGACAGAAGACTCATCTCAACAACTCCAGGACCGCCAATGCCCCCCAAACCCACATCTTAGTAAGTGTGTCCCTGTGGTCATTGTCTTAGCATGATAGGCACAAGCCCTGCAACATCATAGTGTGCTGTCACCTCAGCGTTGGCAGTGAGCCTGGATGTGTAGCTACGCACGCATCCTCCTGCATGCCCAACTGGCGTGTGCTGGTCTGGGGTTCACAGGTCAGTGCAGGGGTGTCTCGGACATGTCCTTGTGCAGGAAGTGCGGTAAGTGTGTCTCTGTGTTCTGGTGTGACCTGCTACAAGAGCCACAGCAGTTGATGTTGTAAACTGGCATGCACCACCTCCAAACGGCACTGTGATGTTGTAGTTGGAATGTAGCAGGACATGCGCAAATAGGCATTACAATGGTGTGCTGTACGAGTGCACGAGATACAACAGCGCACCGTACAAAAGTGTGGGGGCTCGTGGGAGGGAGGTGCAGCCATTTGGCAACATAACACACAGTGAACTCGACCATGTGCCACATGCTGGGCATCTCATCCATGATGACCACGGTCGCAGACATCCCACAACACCAACAACTGGCCTTTGTACACATCCTGTATGAATGCAGCGTGGTTTTCACTTCTATGCTCGTTCAGTGGTGTGATGTTGGCGGGTTGTGTGACTTGTGCTGCTTGTTGGTGTTTTCATTTTGGCCATTGTTAGTCTATATGTGTGTTGTACTTAATTGTGCATGTGTGCCATTCTGCCCATCTCCCCCCCTCCCCCCACTCCCTGCTTCTTCCTCTTCCTACTGCTGTTGTGTCTATAATTTTGATGCTGCACACATAAATACATGTAAAGAATAAATTAGAATAGTTCCTTGATTCTTTTAGGTTTCAAAACTTCTCTATTGGTTTCTTTTTAATTTTCCATATGAACCGTTTTTTTAATATTGAACAACACATAGAAGTCAGAAGTGCAACGTATTCTATCAACACACTTTCTAGAACATTCTACAACACGTGCAGGTTAAAAGTTCATCAATTTTTTAAAACTTAACGATATTTTTTTGTAACATTTTCTTGAATATTTACCGACACGTGCAGGTTAAAAGTTGATGATTGTTTTAAGCTCGAACAGTGCCTTTCAAATGCAAGTAGCAGGTGTGGTTGATCTGAGCAAATTTTATCCTTTGATATGTACTCCACGTTGAAACTGCTTTTTCTTAATCAATCACAAAGATGCTTTTCCACAAAACTAATGTGCACCCTACTTTTAAAAAAGAATGCTTTTCATGATATCTTCAGAGATAAGTTATAGATAGGAATTAGCATTTAAAAAACCTATGAAAATCACTGAAAAAACCATAGGTTTCAGGGGCGTTATAGTTAGGAATTGGCATTTAAAAAACCTTAGAAATTTACTGAAAAAACCAAAGGTTTCAGGGGCGTTATAGTTAGCTGGACATTTCCCTCGTACAAAACCCTAGAAATTCCCCTGTTATAGTTAGTTCAGCTAACTATAACTCGCGCCCCCGCAATGCACTGCTGATGACGTCACATATTACATCACTCATGACATGGTCAGTGACATCACTGATGACATCACTGATGACATCTCAAATTACATCACTCATGACATCACTGATGACATCATCCAGTAGGTATGTGTTTCTGTACAGTTTTAATATGTTTAATATATATAGGGAAAGGTCTGTTGAAGAATGAGTGGGTGTAGAAGTGTGTGAATGGATGATTTTGTAGGTGCGTAACTGACTCTTTAAGTGAGTCTTTAAATGTATCTTACTGCAGACTAGTGACTAAACTGTGCGAATGTCTGTATGTGTCTGTGTGTAGGTGTATAAGTGGCTGCATGGTTTTGTGAATGGCTATATGAGTGTCTATATGGGTTATTGATTGGTTGTCTGAGTATCTGTATGGGTGCCTGAGTGTTTGTGTGGGTAGGGTGTGTGTGACTCTATGCATAGATGTGTGAGTGGGTGAATCTATGGGTGCATGGTTTTAAGAGTGCATCTGTGATGGACTGTATGGTTGGGTGAGTGTATGTATGGGTGTGTTAGGGATTAAATGTATATCTCAGTGGTACATGTGTGACTAACTACATATGTGAAAGGCAGTATATATGTGTGTAAGAGTATATAAGTGGGTATATGTGAGAGTGTGTGATTGTGAGAGTGGCTGTATGGATGAGTGTGTGCTTGTATCAATGATTCTATTAGAGCGTAAGAATGTGGTACTATTTTTATGAGTAAGTGAACTTGAGTGTGTTTAACTGCATAGGTGAGTAAATTGGACTGTGTTTAATTACTTGCACGACTGACTAGGTGTGTCAGTACCTCAATGGATGATTGGCGGTGTGTGAGTGTCTATATCGGTGTATAAATGCATTTGATAGTCTTGTACGGAGTGACTGTAAGTATGAGTGACTGTACAGGTGAGTGAGTGGAGGTGTATGTAGACCTAAGAGTTAATGAGTGGGTATGTAGTTATTGGTATTGGAGTATCTATGATTTTCAAAATGGCCGTCTGCAATTTTGAGTCGGTGTATCAAAGGTTATATTAGGGTGTGAGAAGATGCCCTAATTTATCACATGGATGATGTCATCAGTGATGTCATGAGTGATGTCATTTGAGATGTCATCAGTGATGTCACTGACCATGTAATGAGTGATGTAATATGTGACGTCATCAGCAGTGCATTGCGGGGGCGCGAGTTATAGTTAGCTGAACTAACTATAACAGGGGAATTTCTAGGGTTTTGTACGTGGGAAATGTCCAGCTTGCTATAACGCCCCTGAAACCTTTGGTTTTTTCAGTGAATTTCTAAGGTTTTTTAAATGCCAATTCCTAACTATAACGCCCCTGAAACCTATGGTTTTTTCAGTGAATATATATATATCTATATATATATATATATATTCACTGAAAAAACCATAGGTTTCAGGGGTGTTTCAGGGGTGTTATAGTTAGCTGGACTTTTCACTTGTACAAAACCATTGAAATTCCCCTGTTATAGTTAGTTCAGCTAACTATAACACGCGCGCCCGCAATGCACTGCTGATGACGTCACATATTACATCACTCATGACATGGTCAGTGACATCACGCATGACATCACTGATGACATCTCAAATGTCGTTGCAGAGAGGTGTAAAAAGTGGCACGGCCTGGACCACCTCTCTGCAATGCAGCTCAGTGGCGCTTACTGGAAGCACTTGGTGGGCTAGTTAGCCCCCAGGGGCCCTCAGTATTGAAGGAAAATTATATCCCCAATTTAAAACGTGCCATAGTGCGTGTTTGCACACGTCACCTCAGGCCCCGTCCCCTCCCTTCACTACTGTGTAAACGCGCCCTGTGGCTGTTCTAAGTTGAGAGATTAAGTCCCCTTGAATCCTAAGGGTCCCTAGGGTCAAACTAGACCACTAGGTACCTCCAGTAAGCGCCACAGAGCTGCGTTGCAGAGAGGTGTAAAAAGGGGCTTGGCCTCAGAACACCTGTCTGCAGCGCAACTCCCTGGTGCATACTGGAGATGCCTGTTGGGCTAGTTGGCCCTCAGGGACCCTCAGTATTGAAGAGGAATTAATTCCCCAACTTACAACTCGCCAGGGGGCGCGTTTGCAGAGTGCTGCAAGGAAGGGGCGTGGCCTCTTTTATTTATTTTAATTTTTTAAGAAGGGGGCTGTGTGGTTCCCCTTCTTATTCTAATTTATTGGCCCTGATGACCCCATCCCCCAGGGCCTGTCTCCTAATTATATTTTTTTGACCCCAATCCCCAGGGCCGGCCACTGTTTTTTATTATTTCTAAAAAATATATATTTATAGACATACCTAGGACATGCTGGACAAACCGTACATACCTATCACCATGACGATTTGCGTGATATTCATTAAAAGGCGACTATGCATACAATGAATCCACGTGGAATGTATTTACACCACTAGTGAAGCTCTGACATGTCTGATGCCCTACCGTGCCTAATCCCGGTAGACACCCTTGTCGTTTATTTATACAAACATGGGTAGCTATTGACGGGCACATTTAATACACATGCACACCAAGCCATTCAAAGGGAATTCGACAAAAATTAGACCAAAACTATGCAAGAAACCCCCCTCACGGTTAATAAAACACACATCCACTGCCGGATGTGTAATACTTTTTATTTTACTCTCTGGAAAGGGGACGAACATCACTTGAGAGTCACAGCGCGCTCCTGGCAGAGCCCAATGCTGTGTTACACCCACCATTGCCTGCTGAGTGCCACACACCTCTGTGTTGTATTCCACTAGCTAGTGCATATGCTATGACACTCTCTAGCCCATGTGCACTGTAACACCACCCCGTGAATATGTCATGCCACACTTGTCTTCGCACGGGTTATATTGCCCCATCTAACATGCCTTCCTCGATGCCTATGTTATAACGCACAGTGCTATGCCATACATATTACAATCTGGGATCCATATCTTTGTCACAGTGCATATGCAACGTTACACTCCCCAGCACATATAATATATTACAACTTTAGAGACTAGTTAGGTTACACAATACTGCCCTGTGCATATTACACTCCAAGGCGCATATCGCATAGCACGCGCTAGTGCCTGTGCTATCTTGCTCTCTCCAATGAATCTGTCATTGCACACAATGTATTGCATATTATATTTCACGCCCGGTTCATCTGATATCACACTTTTTGGTGCATAGTTTATACCATACACTATATCTAGTTTTCATTTTCAATCGTGCTCTCAGGACTATGTTCTATATAACACTGTGTTCACCTACCCTTTTCACGGGCATTACATTTTGCGATAGGGGGTGGAGGGTCAGGGGGTGTTTCTGCCAAGTGAGCCCGGAGTCACAGTCACAAACGTCCTCTTCTTCCTGAATAAAAGTGAGATTATGCTGCATACTTGTTCATATTTTAAGTAGTTCGCACCGACACACGTTTTAAAAACAATAAAGTTCCTAATACCCACCTTCTCTGAACAGTTAGCTTGCTGCCCCATCCCCCTCCTCCCTATCCTCTATTGTGTGAATCCATGGACTAGCCTCCTCCCTCCTGCCATGCATGGTCTGATGTGCTGCCACTGCCCTCAATTTAGTATGATGTACCAGTCCACTCCTCCTGCCCTCCATTGCCCAATTCTATGCCCCATCATTGACCTCCTGCTTAAACTCTGTGCTTAGCTTGCTGCCCCTATTCTCCTTCCCCCTGCCCTCCGATGTCTTTGTGTATGCCCCTGCTCCATCCTTTTTGCCCACCACGTTCCATGGACCTGCCACTCCTATCTACTCTGAGTGTTCTGTTGAGCTGCCACTCCCCTCCCACCTGCCTAGCATTGTCAGATGACTGTAACCTGTCCCTGCCACCTCCACCCTGCCTGTCCACATGCCATGCCCCTATCCTCTTCCTCCTGTCCTACATGGTCCATTGTACTGCCACACCCTTCTGCCCTCCCTGGTCTGTTGTGCTGCAACTGCTCCTCCTGCCTGCCCCGTGCGGTCTGTTGTGAGGCCCCTTCCCCTGAACTTTCTTGTCTGTGCACAGGTCCTGACCCTCCCTTCTATCCTCCATCGTCCTTTGTGCATGCCCCTGCACCCTCCTTCTTGCCCATCATAGCCATTGTGCTACCACTAACCCTCCCACTTGCCATGCATGGTCTTCTCTGCTGTCATGGCCCCTCCCTCCTTCCCTGTGTGGTCAGTTAGCTGCCCCTGAACCCCTCCCACCTTCCCTCCATGGTCTGTGTGTATGCCATCACAGTCTCACTGTTGCTCTTCATGGTGTGTCTTGCTTCTAGTGCCCATCCTGCCTGACCTCCATGGCTATCTTGCTGCTCCTGCCCAGCCCCCTTGCCCCCAGCCCTCTGTTTACATGTGCAGACCCCTACTCCCTCCCTCCTGGCTTGTCTGTTCCATTGTAATGCCCCTGATCCATCCTTCCTTTCCTTTTATGGTCTGTTATGCTGCAGCTTTCTCTCCTGTCTGTCCATTATGGTCCTGCCTCTTGCCCCTCTGTTCTCTGTTGTCCATGTGCATGGTCCTGTCCCCTCCCTCTTGCTTTCTATGGATTGTTGTGCTGCACTCCCGTCCCGCATGCCCTGTGTGGTGTATTGTGCTGCTGCAAACCCTGATGCCTGCCCTGCAGGGTCAGTTTGGTGCACCTCTCCATGTCCCCCCTCTCCTCTGTTATCCAAGTCCATGTCCCTACCCCATTTCCTTCCATGATCCAATGTACCATACTTGCGAACATTTTGAACTTGGTAAGAGGGAGATTTTGAAAAAAACTGGGGTATTGATTTTCCCCTTTGAGTTACATTAAAAAAGGGGAGATTGTAGACAGGAGACAGATAAAATAAAGCCCATTTGAGCTTAAAAACATTGGACGTTTCCTGGCTGAATCGGGTCTGTTTGCATGTATGGTTGTACTACCATTGCCTCTTCCTTCTGCCCACAATGGTCTATTACATTGCCACAGCCTCTCTTGCAAGTCCTGTATTGTTGGTTTGTTGCCCCTGCCCCCCTTTCCACTGCCCTCCATAGTCTGTTGTGCTGCCACGGCCCTTCCTGCCTGCTCAGTGTGGTTAAATTGTTGCCTTTGCACCCTCCTACCTGCCTTCAATTTTCAGAGTCCGTGCCCCTGGCCTCTGCCTCTCAACAGTATCCTAATGAACAACTAGATTGCTAACATTCTATATTTATTACAAAAGTGTGGAACGCCTGACGTCATCTTGATGTAATCAAAACTGTAATACCTAGAACATTTCCTTTAGAAATTACATATATGAGAGGGTCTTATTGGCATCAAAAGTATGGTTAGTGCTCTAAAAGACTAAAATAAGGACATATTTTCTGAGTTTTCAAATAGCGAGAAAGCACTTTTAAATTATTTGTTACCCTTATGTGTATTTTATCCAGTTGACCACTTGATTAAATGTTGCACTTAGGGGAGAGGATGTGGTGTTACTTCCAGAACTGCAGACTTTGCAACTGGGGAACCAGGTTGGAGTTTCTGCTTCAGCTCGACATTCTGTGATTCTGGTCAAATCACTTAGTCTCCCCATGTCTACAACCAAAATGAATTTGTTCTTGTGTGATGTAACCAATGCTCATGTAAAGCACTCCAATACCTGACAAGTCTGCACTATATAACACTGCAAAAACACAAAATAATAAGTGTTTTGCACACTTCTGTCATTGGGCTATATTTGGGCTACATCTGGGTGATTTTGGGCTACATTTGGGCTCTTTTGTCTCCGGTGGCCATCTTGGGAGATTTATTTGTTATGAAGTTTCCTAATTTCCTCATGTACTGCAGTCTCCTCACTAGGAAATGCTTTCAGTTTTTTACTTTGATTCCATCATGAAGGTATTCAGATATGTCACACATTTGCCATAAATTCTGAATGTTAGCACTCTAGTTGTTCATTAGATCACTGTAGTAAAACTACTGTTCACCATGGAAGTCTGCTCCTGGTATTAAAAGTGCATGTTTCAGTCTGCATGTCAGAATTTTTTAATGAAATGGAAGAGGATTTGAGAAGTCACTCAAAATGTGCCCTCATTTTCTTTCTTCAGCATTAATCATAATTTCTGTGGCACAATGAACCCCCTCATTCTGTTCCTTTTTAAATTAAATGTTTTAAGTGTTACCAGTTTATTCCAATCAAGATGGCTTCAGGTGTGCCATACTTTTGTCAAAATGAAGACAGTAAGCGCTCTAGTTGTTTTTAAGAACACTCTGGGACATTCTGTCATTGGGCTATACTTGGGCTACATCTGGGTGATATTTGGGCTACATTTGGGCTCTTTTGCCTCTGGTGGCCATCTTGGCAGACTTATTTGTTATGAAGTTTCCTAATTTCCTCATTTACTGAAGTCTCCTCAGTAGGAAATACTTTCAGTTTTTTACTTTGATTCCAAAGGCATTCAGATGTGTCACACATTTGCCATAAATTCAGAATGTTAGCACTCTTTTTGCTCATTAGATCACTGTAGTAAAGCTACTGCTCACCAGGGAAAACTGCTGCTGGTACTGAAAGTGCATGTTTCAGTCTGCATGTCAGAATTTTTTAATGAAATAGAAGAGGATTTGAGAAGTCACTCAAAATGTGCCCTAATTTTTCTTTCTGCAGCACTAATCATACTTTTTATGGAAAAATGAACCCCCTCATTTTGTTCCTTTTTAAATTAAATGTTTTAAGAGTTACCACTTTAATCCAAGCAAGATGGCTTCAGGTGTGCCATACGTTTATCATAAGTAGGACTGTTAGCGCTCTAGTTGTTCTTTGGAACACTCTGGGAAGCTGCAGTAGAACACAAAGGAATCAACTGACAGTCTCTGCCCTTGTTGGATGTACATGTTTTACTGAGAATGTCAGACTTCATTCTCACATGACTGAGAAAGATAATGTGAATTTACAGAAAATAAGCTCTCAGTTTTGCTTATAGATCACCTTCCAAACCTCTGTGGGAAAAGCATGAGAAAATATTTTTCTCTCAATCATGATATCCCAGCAGAAGGCTTTTTCACATGGTGAAATCACCTTAGAACATACCACAATTCCTAAAATGAGTATGGTACCATCAACAAATGATTTATAATGTAACTAAAGTCTTAAAACCTTCTATTAACTGCAATGCTTTTTAATGAGGTGCTATCATGTATATTGGTCCCAAGATGGCTGCCAACGCTTCTTGGATGAAGTGCTGACAGCCAATCAGATCTCAGGATGAGATGTGTGGTTAGACTCCGCCCACATATATATATGATTTTACTTTTGATTTTCTCAGGAACTACTGAACAGATTGACACCAGACCTGCAAAAGGCACATCCCTGACCTGAGGACTACCTCTCTGCCAAATTTCAAGTAATTCTGTTCAGCCGTTCGGGCTGTACCTTGGACTAAAGGTCCCTATGGAAAATTGCATGGGGAAAACGCGTTTTGGGACCCCCCTTTTTGCTCAGCCCCCGCTTGACGAATCCCCCCGAGACTTTCAGGGTAGGAGCGGAGCGGAGCGCCCCACCTATTTTGAAAATTTCGAGAGGATTCGTCAACCGGCGCCAAAGTTATTCCAAATAGAATGTTGCGGATTTCCTATGGAAACACGGTCCTAACTATAACTATCTACTGGCGACCGCCAGTAGATAATATACATATATATTTGAAAGGCCCATTCAGGGCTGAATAGTATTGCAACAGAGAACTGTATTTGCATGTTCAGTAATGGCCGCCAATGTGGACTGAAGTAAGTCCTATGTTGTTGTCTATGTAAAGGGAGTATTTATGTCCACTGAAAAGTTGTTGCCTCTAGCAATTGACGAAGGCGATAGCTGAAACGCGTTTTGCTGTAAGCTGGTCCAATAAAGAATAATTGGATAACTGTTCCCGTGAGTGCTGGTGCTTTTGTGCCCGGAGCTTTGACTGAGTGCGGTGTCCGTCGCCGCAGAGAAAGCACCCGACCGCGAGTGAAGGGGCGTGACGGAAAAGTGAGCCGGATTGAAATTCCTCTTCACCGCCGCAGTGAATTTGCAACATTGTTTCACCGCATGGAGAGCCCGCTACTGTAGCCGAGCAGAGGAAGACGTGAATATCTTCGCGTTTGGACTCACACTGGGCGGAAGGATCTCCGGAGCGGGTAGGAAATTGAAATTCAATCATTATGGCGATGTATTGAACTGCGGCAGGTCGAGGGAACACACAGCAGATATATTTTTTGAATTTAAAAAAAGGAACCATGTTTAATGTAGAGGCGCGACGCGAAGTGGCCAATGAAATATTCAAAAAGAGAACAGATACCCGCTCAGGTGGGAGCGATGGTGACGGCGGACGAAACGGGACCCGCGGGTCCGATCCCTTAAAGGAACAGTTTGCGCGTTTAGAAAGACTCCATGAACGCGAAATACGGAAATGGTGGGAGGCCACCTCCCTGCAGCACTATATCGATGTGGAAAGAGTCCCTCGTGGTCTCAGAATCTACACTATTCCTGCCTATGAAAATCCGAACCCCAAACTGCTGGAGGAATGGGCAGAGCACACAGCTGCCTCCTCGAAGGGCATGTTACTGATATTGATTAAGTTCGCCTGGAGCGACAGAGACACCACGCTACAGGAGATTACAATATTGGAAGGGGAGATTGAAAAACAATGCGACAAAAGTAAAATAGAGGAGTTCAAGGAGGGCATGAAAAAACGCTTAACAACTTATGAACTCAAAATTAGACAAAGGAAACAAAGCAAGTTTGAACGCGACGAGCGGGATTATGAACAAGGGCGCGTCTTGACCTTTGCCAAAAGGTATGATTTACCGAGAAGACAATTACTCAGCCGCAGAGGCAAAACAGCAATTGAACAACGTGATACATCAGAATCAGAAGTCACTGATGCTGAATTGAGTAGTGACGAGAGAGAAGCAAGGCATGCTGAGGAAGTAGTGGCGACACCTTTTCACGAGGAATTTCGCATTATCCGGGAAACATGGAGCCGAGGTGGAAGAGGCAAACCAATGCCACAAAGGAAAAAAGCAGACGCAGAACAAGGAGGGGCGGCTGGAGCAAGCAGCAGCACCGCATCGCCTCGGATAACCCGGAGCAGGAGAGGGGCGAGACGGTAACATCAGAGTCTCTTACAGTGGTAAATTTAACACCAAGAATACTAACGGAGGCGGAATTAAAAGTTTTACAATATGGATTAAGTTTCTGCCCCTCAAGGAGATCTGAATACACGCAAAATAAAATTGATCTGTTCCGATTTGCGCGGAAAATGAAACTCGCAAAATATTTTCAGGGCAAAAAATCTACAAAAGAGAAAGAAACAACACCTATCAGTGAAATGGAAAACCTTACAGCTGGTGATCTAGAAACGTTGGCAGTCATGGAAGATTTGCAACAGGAGGGTGACCCCAGACAACTCATTGCAAAGAGAGGTGTGGATCAATCGGAGATTATTCAAATAAATCCAGGTAGCCCATTCAAACCAACGTCCAAATTCGTGCCGATGATGCCAGCCGACTCCATAGATATATTCACTGAGGCAGTGACACAGGATTTGATTAAACTAAGAGGAAGCAACATGAACAACAGAAGGAGGGGCAATATTACTGCAGAACAAAAACAAGCAATTAAGGACTTACAAAATGACAAATCAATTATCTGCAAACCGTCCGACAAAGGGGGGAATGTTGTCTTGATGACCTTTGACTATTATCAGAAGGAAGCACTGAACCAACTTAATGATACATCCAGTTACATGAAGATAACACGCAAAGAATTTGAAAGCAGTGCAACATCTTACAGGAATCTTCTGAATAGGTGGTACCATAAGGGGATGTTATCTAAAGAAGAATATGGTTTTTTGGAGTGCAGATATCCTAAAATTCCAACATTTTACCACTTACCAAAGCTACATAAAGACCCTGTTAACCCCCCCGGACGCCCAATTGTCTCCTCTTTGGGAAGTTTAACTGAGCACATGTCCCAATATGTGGATTTCTTTTTGTCTGAACCGGTCACCAAACTCACCTCCTACATCAAGGACACCAAGGATTTTTTAAAACGAGTAGAAAATATACACTGGGAGAATGACTTTGTAATGATGACTCTCGACATATCCAGTCTATACACGAGTATCAATCATGATCAAGGAATGCAGGCGATTCAACACTTTTTGAATGATCGGCCAATTAATTTGGCAGAACACAATGCAATGATAATTGAGTTTGTGACATTCTGCCTGCACAATAACATTTTTTTATTTCAGGATGTCTTGTTTAAACAGATACGCGGTACCGCGATGGGGACCTGCTTCGCCCCCAGCTACGCGAACACGTTCGTGGGCTGGTGGGAGGAGCAGGTGGCCTGGGCGGAGACCAATGCATGTTGGACTCATAGAGTCATTTGTTGGACAAGATATATTGATGATTTGTTCATCGTTTTTAATGGAACTGAACAAATGGCAAATGATTATGTTGAAGTACTTAACAACAATGACCTTAACCTTAGGTTCACAGGAGATATCAGTAACAAATGTGTGAACTACTTGGACCTAGTGGTGTTCCCTGTGGAAGGTAGACTGTGCACTCGCCTGCATAGAAAGCCGACCGCAGGGAATTCCGTATTGCATGCCCGGAGTTGCCATTTTGAGAAGACCATAAGTAGCATACCCTATGGTGAACTTCTTAGAATCAAGCGGAATTGCTCCCTAGATAGTGACTACCAAGCAGCAGCGAAAGAAAGCATGAATAGGTTCAAGCAAAGGGGTTATCATCAGGACATCCTTGATGAGGCTGTCAGGAAAGCAGAAACAAAGTCTAGACTTGATTTGATTGAAAGTGAGGATCACATTACCAGACCAGGAAGTAAGATTGACAACAAATTCAGGATAATTATAGATTATTCTGAGGATGCTCAGGTCATCAGAAACATACTAAGAAAGAACTGGTACATCCTAAAAACGGATTCAGTTTTAGGAAAAGATATACCAAAGGCACCACCATTAACATTCAGAAGAGCTAGAACGTTACGTGATGACCTGGTACAAAGCCACTGTAACAAAGAGAGGATAACACCACCCTGTGGGAGAATAACTGGTTTTTATCCGTGTTTAAAGTGCAGGGCCTGTAGAAATAGCAAGAAAACAACACACTATAAAGTCCCTGGTCTCAAGTCTCCCAGAAAGATCAATAAACTGATGAATTGCAACACCAGTTTTACAGTTTACTGCCTGGTTTGCCCCTGTGGTTTATATTACATAGGGAGCACCATTCACCCAACTAAGGTACGCATTTTGGAACATATGAGGGCTATTCATAATAAGGATGTGTCATATCCAGTGGCGAGACACTTTGAATCCCTCCACCAGAGCAATAGGGATCTATTGAGTTTTTTCTGCCTGGATCATGTGCCACTAAATGTTAGAGGGGGTGATAGACAGTTACAACTAAGGAAACTCGAATCCAGATATATCATTGATGTACAGACGAAAATGCCACTTGGTCTGAATAGTGGGGAGGAGTTGGCTGTCCACCTGTAGTTCAAGGTATCTATGTATGGATTCTGATTATGCTGTATATAATTTTTAATTATTTTGAATGAAACTGTTTTTTCAACATATGACAGAACAAAAACCCATCCAGGGTGTGATCTTTTGAAAGGCCCATTCAGGGCTGAATAGTATTGCAACAGAGAACTGTATTTGCATGTTCAGTAATGGCCGCCAATGTGGACTGAAGTAAGTCCTATGTTGTTGTCTATGTAAAGGGAGTATTTATGTCCACTGAAAAGTTGTTGCCTCTAGCAATTGACGAAGGCGATAGCTGAAACGCGTTTTGCTGTAAGCTGGTCCAATAAAGAATAATTGGATAACTGTTCCCGTGAGTGCTGGTGCTTTTGTACCCGGAGCTTTGACTGAGTGCGGTGTCCGTCGCCGCAGAGAAAGCACCCGACCGCGAGTGAAGGGGCGTGACGGAAAAGTGAGCCGGATATATATATATATATATATATATATATATATATATATATATATATATATATCCAGAACAATGAGGTAGCCCCAATGAGAGCAGCCGACAGGTACGTGTAAATCTTGGCTTTATTTGTGGCAGCTTGCAGGCAGACAACAGGAAAAGCAATGTCCATCAAATCTTTAGATCGCACCAAACGCATTTCAAGAACAGAGTTCTCTTGATCAGTGGCAATCTTATCGCAATCACTCAGCAGTGTTAATGGCATCCATTTTATCAACGAACCCTGCCCCAGTGGGCGGAGCCATTCCCATGGCATTATGGTCCTGGAAGTATCTTTGGTAAAACTCATGTGAGCCTGTTGAGAGTGCGAGAAATTAAAATAAAGTTAGTCCCATGTGGGTTGATAAAACACTGCATCACTATCCGCCACTCATATGCACTGCTGACACGCCAACACCGCCTCCCGCTGTACACACGAAGCCGCCCTGGCTACGATGCGGGCCCGCTTCACGCGGTGGGCTTGCTCTCGCGGCTGGGCTGCAGCCGCTACAAATCCAGAACAATGAGGTAGCCCCAATGAGAGCAGCCAACATTGTTCTGGATGGACATTGCTTTCCCTGTTGTCTGCCTGCAAGCTGCCACAAATAAAGCCAAGATTTGCACGTACCTGTCGGCTGCTCTCATTGGGGCTACCTCATTGTTCTGGATATATATATATTCATATATATATATATATATTGCCACATTGTAGCCTTCTTGGTTAACGTTGGCGCTCTAATTGAGGTGATGCCTTTCTTCCGGCAGAGCCACGCCGGTTTAAATGAACAAATTCAAATTTCTTGCCTCACGGCAAAGAGATTACGATAGAAAGCGCACTGTCTCGTGTTTTAGAAGTTAAAGCGGCTTTATTTCAGATTCTTGCCGTGCCCAACACGTTTCACCTTTCCTCAAGGCTTGATCACGGGATATTGCACCCTATGAACAGACATCTTTTATTTCTAGTATCACACAGTTACTTCCTGTGCATTGTGGTTTGTGTAGTTTAACTTTTACAAAAACCTACAATCATGTAAGTTTATAAAATGAAAATAAAAATCAAAGGTGCTCATATTTCAAAGCTCTTAATTACAATTCTTATTTTTGGCCAGCTATGTTTTATGTCCTTTATTCGGTGTTTCTTCAGTTCATGCTCTCCGGTGAGCGTTTCTTCCATTTTTCACAAATCTTAGTTCATTTTTAGTAATGATGTAATTTTTTCCCCAAGTTAACAATTTTCTTTATTTTTCATGTGACACACAGAACAATCTGAAATAAAGCCGCTTTAACTTCTAAAACACGAGAGAGTGCGTTTTCTATCGTAATCTCTTTTCCGCAAGGCAAGAGATTTGAATTTGTTCATTTAAACTGGCGTGGCTCTGCTGGAATAAACGCACCGCCTCAATTAGAGCGCCAACGTCAACCAAGAGGGTTACAATGTGGCAATATTATCAAGACGCGAGGCAGCCGTCACGTCAGATAGTTACATTGTAATCGTGACAGAATCGTCAAGCAAGGTAAACGAAAACACAGACAAGCGCAAGCTCGGAAACTCAGAAATCAGTGACAGCAAGCTACGAGGAATCCTACCGAAGGGCAGGGAACCACGCAGCGAACCACGAGCGGGTAAGAGCAATCACATAACTCTGTTTTTTCCTGCTGTTCTTAAAAATGATAAACAAAGTACAAACGTAACAAAAGAGGCCCCTGCACAATACCGGATTAAAACAATATTGTTTCCCCATAAAGAAAACTCATAAAAAATGAAGGGTTGAAAATCATCTGCAATAATTAAACCGCACTAAAAGAAACCTTAGAAATCTCAAACGGCTTTTAGCAGCAGATCATTAAGAGCGTTAACGCCACAAGGGAAACGGGACTCGTGCATAAGAGCAGATTAACTAAACAACAGAAAAATACTTGCCATGGATATACGTGAGGCCAAACGGAGTGCTGAAATGTCAGATTTTTTCAAAACAACAAGCACACAAAGAGTGGAAAGGGGACAAATAACAACAATGAGCAACAGCAGAGACAAACTCAGATATTGGGAAAGATTATCAAAAAAAGAAATCAACAAGTGGTGGGAACTTATAACATTACAAAAATATGTTGAAGTGAAGAGAATCCCAAGAGGCCTCCGCCTGATGCTAATGCCAAGCCACCAGGAACAAGTGGTGATTTATTACAACAATGGGGAGAGCACTTACTAGAGTCGTCGACAGGTCTAATTATCATTTTAATTAAACACATTCACAAAGCCTTGAAAGAGATAAGAAAGTAATCAAAAGATCTATAAGAGGAAATAAACAAATTGACCCTAACTGAAGAACTGCAAAAACTTAAGTCAGATATTTAAAAAAATGTGGAAAAACACGAGGATAGAGTGAAACAGCGAAAACAACACAAATTCCAACGTGATAAATTAGTCTTTGAAGAGGGCAGAATCTTCACTTTTGGGAGACAATATGAAGCAAGAAAAGGCAAAATACAACTAGAAACAAGTAATCGGGAATTCTCGAGTAATAACTCTTTGACAAGTACAGATGTAAGTGAAAACTAAGGTACCCCACAAGTAATGTCAGATATGAGAAAATAGACCAACTTTCTAACCGAAATGCGAAAGGCATTGGAACAACAGAACAAAAGCAACCAACCAAAGAGAGGTGGTGGCAGAGGCCGTGGAAGAGGAACAAGAGGAAGACAAGGAGAGGCCAGAGAGGCAAGGGAAGACTCAAAAATGGACACACGGTCCAAAGAACATTTGAGACAACCCAGGAAATAGAAATATAAGAATCCAATTCAATAGAACTGAATATAATTAATCTTTCAGAAAAAACTTTAACATCTATTGAAAATGATGTACTCAAAAAAGGACTAAACTTTTGTCCAACCTCCCACATAGACATTACTCAAACAAGAATTGATTTATATAAATACACAAGGAAGCTCAAACTGACAAAAATTCATGCAGAGAAAATAATTATAAAACATCAAACTATCCCTATGGCAGCCACAAGCTCTCTTCAAGCTGAAGACATCAAAGGCTTAGAAACACTAATGACAATGGGCACAACAACTGCCTCTCAGGAAACAGAAGCACTAATGGAACTACAAGAACTACAACCAATGGAAGGAGCGGGAGAAAGTGGTTTAAAACCAAAATCAAAATACTACCCAAACTTACCACCAAGCAACAAGGTAGATGTCTTCCACGAGGCGATAATAGAAGAGCTCTACAAAATTAAGCACAGCAAGGGTAAAAACAATTCATCCAAAAGACAAGTAGATGCTCTCAATGTAATGCAAGAGGACAAAACAATTGAAATAAAACCCACGGACAAAGGCGGAAACATCATCATTGTCAACAAAAGAGTCTATATAGATGAAGCTAGAAGACAATTAATGGATCAGGAGTGCTATAAACAACTGATTAAGGATCCCACTAAAGAGATCCAAGACAAACTGACAGCACATTTACAGAAGTGGCTTCAAAATGAATTAATTGATGAAGATGAACATCGATACCTCAACAAAGAACATCCAACTTTAGCCACTTTTTATTGTCTTCCGAAAATCCATAAAAACAGAGAAAATCCACTGGGAAGACCGATAGTGTCTGCTAACAATTCACTATTGGAACCCATCTCTGATTATATTGACCACTTTCTAGCACCTCTTGTTAAAGACCTGAGCTCTTATTTAAAAGATACAACAGACCTTTTAAAACAACTAGAGGGAGTCATCTGGCAGCCAACCTTTAAACTTGTAACTATGGGCGTAGTTTCATTATACACGAACATTGAACACTCCATAGGGACTCATGCATGTAAATACTTCTTGGGGAAGAGAAACATACAGTACCAGCAACACAACATCATGTTGAATGAAATGATTTCCCTATGTCTAAACAACAACATCTTTTTATTCAATAAACAAATCTTCAAACAAATAAAAGGATGCGCCATGGGCTTCTCATTTTCTCCCAATTATGCTAATTTAACAATGGGTTGGTTCGAGCAAAAACTGGCATGGAACACAGAAAATGACAAATTCCTGCAAAAGACCATTTTATGGCTCCGGTTCATAGACGATCTTTTGATCATCTGGGATGGCACGGAAATTGAATTCAAAATCTATTTTGACAAATTGAACAATAGTCCAGCGAAATTGAAATTCACCTATGAAATCAGTTCCAAACAAGTAACATTTCTGGACACAGATATTTATGTGGAAAATAACTCTCTTCAAACAACATTGCATAGCAAAAAAACAGCGACTAATGCGATATTACATGGAGAAAGCTTCCACAGTGAATCATTAAAGTGGAGCATCCCATATGGGGAGTTTTTAAGACTCAGAAGGAACTGTTCAGCAGACACAGAATTCTCAAAACATAGCCAACAAACAAGTGATCGTCTTCTCAAACGCAAATACCCGAAAAAAGTAATTGAAAAGAGTCTGCAAAGAGTAATAAACCAAAATCGAAAAGACATCTTAAACAAAATAACAAAGGCAGATGAATCGGACAAAACAATAAAAAGACTAATAACAACACATAGCGCAGAGAATAAGAACTTGACAAAAATCATCAAAAAGCATTGGGGAATCTAAAAAATTTGATCCAACTTTGTCAAAAATCATTGGTGACCATCCCAACATAACATACCGTCGAGCCAAAAACATAGGAGGCAAAATTGTTCACAGTCACTTCCAGGAAACACCGATAACAATATGGCTAAAAAGAGAAGGCTTCTGGCCTTGCAAGAAGTGCAAAATATGTAAAATTGCGGCACCCAGAAAAGAAATTGACATCAAGAAGGGCACCAAATGGAAAATCAGACAACATCTCACTTGGAAAAGCACTTATGTAATTTACATGGTAGAGTGCCCATGTAAGTTGCGTTACATTGGAAGCACAATCTTTGAAGTGAAGAAGAGAATTCTGGAACATGTTTGCGCCACAATACATAAAGATCGGTCAAATGCTATTCTCCCAATCTGAGAGGGGAGGCGATCGTACAAAAATTTTAAGACAAAAAGAATCACGACACATTGTAGCGTTTAGAACCCTTGACCCCAGAGGACTCAACCAAAATGAAGAACTTTATATACACCTCTAAAAAAGAACAGCGAAATGAGGAAGGATCTGGAATAACAAAAAACTATAAAAAAACACTCACCAGAGAGTGGGAAAGAAGGTACACACAGAACAATCACATGAAATATAAAGAAAATTGTGAACTTGGGGAAAAAATGACATCATTACTAAAAATGAACTGTGATTTGTGAAAAATGGAAGAAACGCTCACCGGAGAGCATGAACTGTAGAAACACTGAATAAAGGACATAAAACCTAGTTGGCCAAAAATAAGAATTGTAATTAAGCACTTTGAAATATGAGCACCTTTAATTTTTATTTTCATTTTAATAAACTTACATGATTGTAGGGGTGCCGCTCGCAGGCTTGTCACTGCTCTTAACTCTCCTGGACTAATCATCGGATCCTGATGGGTGCGATAAAGAACGCTTTGCTGTCTTGGGGGGGACTCCACTCTTACCTGGACTGTGCTGAGGCGGGACTGCCAGGACCAGACTGCTCGCTGGTGACCGCAGCTGTTTCCTCTTCCCGACTCCTCCCCCTGAAGGTATTTGAAGCCTCGCGGCCCCCGCTTCGCGGGAGCCGCTCGCAGGCTTGTCACTGCTCTTAACTCTCCTGGACTAATCATCGGATCCTGCTGGGTGCGATAAAGAACGCTTTGCTGTCTTGGGGGGGACTCCACTCTTACCTGGACTGTGCTGAGGCGGGACTGCGAGGACCAGACTGCTCGCTGGTGACCGCAGCTGTTTCCTCTTCCCGACTCCTCCCCCTGAAGGTATTTGAAGCCTCGCGGCCCCCGCTTCGCGGGGGCCGCTCGCAGGCTTGTCACTGCTCTTAACTCTCCTGGACTAATCATCGGATCCTGCTGGGTGCGATAAAGAACGCTTTGCTGTCTTGGGGGGGACTCCACTCTTACCTGGACTGTGCTGAGGCGGGACTGCGAGGACCAGACTGCTCGCTGGTGACCGCAGCTGTTTCCTCTTCCCGACTCCTCCTCTTCCGGCCCCCTCCTCTAATTGTACAGTCCCGCCCCCGTGCGCTAGCGGGACGCGTGCGGGACGAGGGCCGGGGCGAAGACCGGGCAAAGAGCGGGCCGTTTGAGGTCGTTCGAGGACGGCCGAGGCAAGGCCAAGGCACTACATTGTCGCCAACTCCGGCATTTAGTGACGGAAGAAACATTTGACAATGTCGGCTAGAGAAACAAGAAGCAGATCCTTGCGGGTCGCAAGAGTGGCTAAAGGTACTCTAGACACTTACTTTGCTAAAGCTGGTTCACTTATAATCGACGAAATATCGATCCTTGAAAGGCGAATATCTCAAGAGATTGACTCGGTTAGAAGATCTTCTTTAGGTCCTCTTGCACTTGCTACCACGCCTGAGCAAACTGGGGCTCCTAAAATGATAGATTCTAGGGGGACAAATGTTACACCTGAATTAGCTGACCTGTGCAGTCCTACTGCGATTACCACTGATTGCGAGATGTCTGCTATCACGGAGCTAAGCATTTTACCCCTTCCCTGCGCCAGGCCCCTTTCACTCCCCTCGAGCGCTACCAAAACCCTCCCTATTGGCGATGTAAGTACCGAGAGACCCATCTCTAATAGTGAGTCATCTCGGAGGGCGAGGGAAGGAGCCATCCCCAAAAGAAAAACAAAGGTTGGCCCCACTGGAGGGCGGAAGGCGAATGTATCCAAACGTATTTCTAAAAAGGAGCCCACTCACCAGATCTCTAAAAACAAGTCACTGAACCAATTTGGGAAAAATAGGCCACCATCTGCCTTAAACACGTCTGAGCCACCTCCTAACCTAAATCTCACAGCAGGAAATGAGCCCCCCACTCTCTTGGACATCCGAGTCCTCCTAAAGACAATTCTTAATCCTTTGGAAGATCGCATCTCCAGGATAGAATCACTTTTACTGAAAATTCACACGGGTCTCTCACATATAGTGGAGGGGAAGGAGATATCTAGTGTTAAGACCAGTAAGAAGAGCGAGAATAAATCTGTGTCTCTCTCTAAAAAAGGCTCACTTCTATCTCAGCCTATTTCTTCACAAGAATCCCCTACACTTGTAATAGAGAATCCATTACCACGCAACCCAACATGTGTAAATACAAATTCCCAAGAAGCCCTGGCCATACTTCCAGTCGAGGCACCGACGATGGACCCACAGCACAAGATAGTTAACCTTCCACCCCAGGCCATTCCATATGTAGTGATTCTAGCTGGCATTCCTGAACTTAACCCTTCTGCCAGAGAACCAGTGGGTGCATTAAAAAATAAGATTATTCATTGGCTGTCCAACAATAGACCCCTGCCCGAGGGCACACATAGCGAGGTCCTCATGGTGAGAAGAGTCCCCTGGGTAGGCACCACTAGGAAGTCTATTCAGGGTGATTGCGTTGTGATCAACTTCAGGGACCCCGCCACTGTTAAGTATATCTGTAGCTGGCCCCAGAACACGCACGAGTCGCCCATTCAAACCCTCCCCCTGTCTTTCTTCTACCCCCTGGCAGGGTGCGAGGGGGAAGGGGAGGGTTGGGAACTCGTGCCTTGAAGGGACTGGAAATGGAGACCCAATGCAAATAAAGTACACCCTAACTCTAGAATTACTGCGGATAATTACTTTCCCACATACAACAGGTTCAGTTACTTAGATAGGGTGGATTGACTGGGTAGGCAAGGCCTAGGCGAGGCTTGGGGCTGTAAAAGCCCCCCATTAAATGATGTACAGTTAGACATTTCCATACAGAACATTGGATCCAAGCAGACACAAATCAATTCGGACTCCTGTATGGTGGTTCCCACTCTTTCTACTATTGCAGTATTGGAGAGCCCACCACAGGATGAATTGTCCGAATATCTGAGGGTCCATTCCATGGTCACTCTTCCTCCAACTCCCAATCCCGAGAGGACTCAAGCCCCCCCTCTAAATATTTTATCTTGGAATGTGGCGGGCTTGTCAAATAAATTAAACTGCCCGGCTTGGAACAGCTTCATAGAGAATAAGGACATATGTCTCATCCAAGAAACCTGGATGAGAGAAGATTTTACCCACACTGGCTTCGCCGTCTTTTCTAAGAATGCCAAATGGAGTGGCAAAGGCCGCCCTTCTGGTGGTCTTGTAATGTGGATAGCCTCAGACTTAGGATGCAGGGCTGCCCCTTTGCTAGTAAATTCGGAGGATATTCTGGCTGTACTATTGGAGTGGCCAGGTCCGCACTGCCTCTTGGTAATAAATGTTTACTCGAGACCAGTCAGTATTTCGCAAGAATTCTGTACTATTGATGAGCTCGACCTCACCCTAAATACAATTCCTGAGGGCACCCCTTACATAATAGGTGGAGATTTGAATTGCCACTTCGAACCACTCCTGGGCCCACTAGATGGCTTGGCTCAGGAGGAGGATCTCGCCTGGTCCATACCACCGTCCCATCTACCGGCCCCAAGAGTGTGGTCCCCTCTGGCGGTACAAATTACATCTCTTACACTTAAACATGGGCTCAGGGCCTGCAATGGAAGGTTACCATCAGATATTCCCCCAAAATGCACCTTCCATAGAGAGGACAAAACATCAAGACTTGACTATATTCTGGTCCCTCTGGCCCTGTGGTCACAAATAAGCGATTTCCGGGTATTGCTAAGAGAAGATAGCGACCACAATGCTCTGGAGCTTGTGCTATATTATTCCGGTCTGGAATCTAGGGAGAAGAACAGGGAGTCTCCCGATGTGGGGCTACTTCTCTCAAATAACAGACGCAGAATAAAGTGGGAGAATTTGGTAGCCAAACAAGGGCTGCTACCTAAGTTATATGCCCTACTTATTCCCATGTTAGAGAAGGCCAAAGCCCTAAACATTCACCCTAGCACGCCGGGATTACTCATTAAGTTGGGGCAGCTACATGCAGATCTTACTATATCTACATCAGAAATTTTAGCCAGTAAACTCAAAAGGGCCTCTGGCTCTATTCCCGGTCCCTCCTGGTATAATTCTGCATGTAGGAAGGCTAAAAGTGATCTTCTTTCCACAATCAAGACAGGGCAGGGTCGGGTAGAAATTAGAGAGAGAAGACTGGCATACAAATCCCTAATCAAGAATGCTAAACTTGAATGGGAACATGATAAATGGGAGAAACTAACGAAATTTCTGGCATGCGGAGATTCCCGAAAATTCTGGCGCTGTGTAAACACAGGCTCAGAGGAGTTGGTCTCCGCGGTTGAACCTAACATCTCAGCCAAGACCTGGCAGGACCACTTCCAGTCCCTATATATGTCACCAGAGGGGACCGGTGCTGATCCTGTCCAGGCAGAAACTAATATTTCATCGGGTCTGTCATTCTCATTTAAAGAAGTCAGAG